>NC_134406.1:226514463-227114463 GCF_038048845.1 Mixophyes fleayi | reverse complement strand
GTGGAAAGATCAGGATTATGCATCTCACATCACATATATGTACCTCAGTGAGACAGCAGGCTGTATATTAGGGAGACTTACAGTGCATACGCACATCGTTCCATCGTTGAACAAGGATTTTAGTTCAGTTTAAAAATCTCGTTCAATGATATGATGTGCTTTGGAATGATAATTGTTCCTTGTTGCAGGGTACACACTACTGTGATATCAGGCCAACCCGTAGTTTATCGTCTGATTGGCCTGATAATCAGCTGAAAACACTGTAGTGTATACCCAGCCTGAGTGGGGTTGAAAGTACAGGGAAGTTTAAAGGACCTGTGAAATTATGTAATTCATGTCCACTGGGATTGGAAGATGTGTCAGAGAAGATGTCAGGATGTGTGAGCGGGTGGGAATGTCAGAGCACTTAGTGACAAGTGTATGGATAAGATGACTATCATTGTGAAGATCACTGGGACCTTAACAACTGCTTGAAATGTCAACGTCCTAGTAAATTTGTTAAGGTTAATAAAGAGATCAAATCAATTAATAGGTTTCTGTCAAGCAAATTTCAATCCTTTGCTTAATAATTTGTGCTTTGATCAAATGATATCTAGCCGAGTTAAAAATAGCCATTTCTGTAATTGCTTCTATTGCTAAGAAGTGTATGTTTTTTGAGGAGGAGTGCTTACCCCCTCTATACCCTATCCTGTTTCAAACATTTTTCATTAGATGTTTGGTCTACGGAAGATATTTGGTTCTGTTTGTATTTATTTCTAAACAAAGGAAATTGAATCATTATAAATATGAAATATATAAATAAATGAATATGAGAGTGCGAGTGTGTGCGTGCGTATTTTACTGTGTGATCGCACCATGGCACGCGTTACGTGGCATACTGATCGACTTTTTACAGCCATGTTGTCTTGAGCAATGATTTTAAATTTGTACAAACTGAAGCAACATTTGCGGGGCATGTAACGATATACCAAAGACATTAGCATAAAGGGGCAGAACTTTCACTATAGTTAACACCCAAAGCTGCATAAAAAGAGAAGGCGACACTGTCTCTTCATTCATTCCTATAAAATAGAAGTTTATTACCATTCATAAAATTTAGAAAAACATTTAACTTGTAAAGTGCAATGCAATAATTATTCCCTAATAATAAAATCCCTTCTTATGTAATGGAATGCTCCATTCTTTGTGGGCATCATTGCTGATTGGTCCACAGCAGAAACAAATGCCCATGTCTGACTGTATAAAATGACAGGAGCCTGTCTGGCACCGAGGAGCGTGAGAAGATGGCGAGTGAGGAGAAGGTGTCAGTGGGGGTTGCGGGTGAGGAGAAGGTGTCAGTGGGGGTTGCGGGTGAGGAGAAGGTGTCAGTGGGGGTTGCGGGTGAGGAGAAGGTGTTAGTGGGGGTTGTGGGTGAGGAGAAGGTGTTAGTGGGGGTTGCGGGTGAGGAGAAGGTGTTAGTGGGGGTTGTGGGTGAGGAGAAGGTGTCAGTGGGGGTTGCGGGTGAGGAGAAGGTGTCAGTGGGGGTTGCGGGTGAGGAGAAGGTGTTAGTGGGGGTTGTGGGTGAGGAGAAGGTGTCAGTGGGGGTTGCGGGTGAGGAGAAGGTGTCAGTGGGGGTTGCGGGTGAGGAGAAGGTGTTAGTGGGGGTTGTGGGTGAGGAGAAGGTGTCAGTGGGGGTTGCGGGTGAGGAGAAGGTGTCAGTGGGGGTTGCGGGTGAGGAGAAGGTGTCAGTGGGGGTTGCAGCTATGGACACCGAGACAGAGACAGAGTCAGAGATGGTGCTGGAAGGGCCAAAAAATGTTGAAAAAGTTAAGGTGGGGGATGGAGATACTCAGGAAGAGCAAAGAGCAAATCCAATGAGCCCAAGAGAGGTGGAGATGATGGTCAAAGTACTGGATCAGTACAACTACGACATTAAAAAAGGTGAGTAGCACATGTAGTGTACCTGTTTGAAGGACTTTATTTCATTCTAGTTTCACACGAAGCAATGTAAAGGCCTAATTTGTATGTAACATAGGTTTTTTTTTTGTCAGAATGAAGAATTAACGGTGAGAAGGAAAGGAGATTGTAACGAAAATATTGAACCGTACGACCAACCAAATAAGGCGACAACCGTCAATTTGGGCAGACTTTCAACCATCGTGTCACTACACACACTGACCCGACTTTCGAACGAGCGGTCGTATGTCGGCTGGTTGAGCCGAGTATTGGATAAAAACCCTGTAGTGTGTACCCAGCTTAAGAAAATGTCTTTTACTCTTATAGACTTCAAGATGATTGCAGAAAGTGCTTTCTCTTAGAAAATTAACTGGCTATCTGGATACAATCTGTATGACCTTGATAAATGTTGTATCTATCCAAAGACATATGCGTAAAAAAGCATATATAAGTGCATATGTTGACTGACACATCCGAAGATGCGTCCAGCTGAAAAACTAGCAGCATTTGCACCAGGCGTATATCAGGCAAAGCAAGTGTGTATGCTTACACCAAACAATAGTGTAGGGATTGCGTAGAGAAAGCATATAGATAGATTGGTGTGGCTTAACAGTGTTAGTAGTAAATGCTTAAGTCACATTACTCTATTTGTACACAATATAATAGTATAGTGAAGAAACAAAACAAAAGATCAAAATAATAGTATATCAAAAAGAAAGACATTCTGTGAATTAAAAGCTATTCAGCAAAAGAAAATTATGATAAGTGTTTGTTATTGTGAGGGTTAATTTATGATAATTATCCTTCTATTTATTTTATATTATGATTAGTAAAGACACTTATCTAAGTCACACATCTATAGACTTCTTCCTACTGTTTCCATACCCAGTGAATCCATTTCTCTTCATCGTACTATATTGTCAGGTTCTTTATTTCTATGATGTAATGTTCCTTAAGTACAGATAATATACTCACTATTATCTATATCCAAATCTATTAGGGTTAGTTATTATCTTACTGTACTGTATAATATTTGTTTCTTTAGAATTGTCAACCTTGCTGAATCTAATCACTGCCATTGGGCTTGTCTCAGAGAATAGAACTATTAATGCCTTAAATAACAAGGTTACTCATATTTAATAACATCTCCTTCGGATAGGGTATAATTAAAATTCTCTTTATATTGACCATGATACTTAAGACAGTACTTTGTCTCTGGAATTACCGACTATTAGTGAGAATCAGACAGTATAGCATCTTACATGTTACTTGTACTGTATATTGGTATTCATATATATTTGTTATCTACTGTACTGTATTGGCACAAAAACAACTTACTGTAGAGGTTTTACTTCTGACCACTGGGAGTACAGTATCTTTTAAACGAACAGCATCTTCAGCAGCCACTGTAGCTCAGTTCCATTTAAAACGTAGATACAGTAGCTATTAAAGTATCAAAATTAAACACAGTTTAACAACAGTTTTGATTGTTGTAAGGGATATTTTCATTGTATCCCGTTTAAATGTGACTTAGTAGGGGGAATTCAATTGACCGCGTTACTTGAAAACACCTAATGAAGATGTTGAGGTGTTATGAAATGTTGAGGCTTACTGTAATCTGAATATTGATAATTAATGATTTTTAAAATCAATGCAAATCTCCTTAAATCTCAGATGATTTGCATCTCCAAACTGCTGGATGTATTATCCTGCGATTTGGAGTGTCCGAACTCAAATCACCAGCGATGTGTAATGATTTCAAAACACCTATTCTGCTGCCGGTTGAGTCAAAATTGCCAATCACCAAAAAAATAGCTGTTTTTTTAGACCTGCTTCTGATAGGCCAGATATCTTACCATTCATAACATGAGAGGAGGTACCATTAACTTATGAATTATAGAGCAAGCATTATTTATTGATTAAGGAGACACAATTAATTATAACTGACTTAAGGGGCAAAATAATTTTTTTAAAAAATTGAGAGGGAAATATTATCTTATAATTAAATTAAAAGGGTAATATTATTTGATTACTAGCGTGACAATAATATATATTTTTTTAAGATAGCACAAAACTTATTATTTCATGATCGGGACACAATTTAAAGTGTATACTTGTGGTACTGCAAGTAATGGCATGCACTTGTGCCCATGTGCATGCTGCCACTTTGGAGTGCCACAAGAGTGCACTTTAATTGGTGTTCCATGAAATAATAAGTGTTGCTCCATCATAAAAAAAATAATATTGGAATGTAGCAGCAGGTAAGTGTAATATAATGTAATGTAAGTGTAATGTGCAGCACCAGGAATGTAGCAGCAGGTAAATGTAATGTAATGTAAGTGTAATGTGCAGCACCAGGAATGTAGTAGCAGGTAAGTGCAGCACCAGGAATATAGCAGCAGGTAAGTGCAGCACCAGGAATGTAGCAGCAGGTAAGTGCAGCACCAGGAATGTAGCAGCAGGTAAGTGCAGCACTAGAAATGTAGCAGCAGATAAGTGCAGCACCAGGAATGTAGCATCAGGTAAGTGCAGCACCAGGAATATAGCAGCAGGTAAATGCAGCACCAGGAATATAGCAGCAGGTAAATGCAGCACCAGGAATATAGCAGCAGGTAAGTGCAGCACCAGGAATGTAGCATCAGGTAAGTGCAGCACCGGGAATGTAGCAGCAGGTAAGTGCAGAACCAGGAATATAGCAGCAGGTAAGTGCAGCACCAGGAATGTAGCAGCAGGTAAGTGCAGCACCAGGAATATAGTAGCAGGTAAGTGCAGCACCAGGAATGTAGCAGCAGGTAAGTGCAGCACCAGGAATATAGCAGCAGGTAAGTGCAGCACCAGGAATGTAGCAGCAGGTAAGTGCAGCACCTGGAATATAGTAGCAGGTAAGTGCAGCACCAGGAATGTAGCAGCAGGTAAGTGCAGCACCTGGAATATAGTAGCAGGTAAGTGCAGCACCAGGAATATAGCAGCAGGTAAGTGCAGCACCAGGAATGTAGCAGCAGGTAAGTGCAGCACCTGGAATATAGTAGCAGGTAAGTGCAGCACCAGGAATATAGTAGCAGGTAAGTGCAGCACCAGGAATATAGTAGCAGGTAAGTGCAGCACCAGGAATATAGCAGCAGGTAAGTGCAGCACCAGGAATGTAGCAGCAGGTAAGTGCAGCACCTGGAATATAGTAGCAGGTAAGTGCAGCACCAGGAATATAGTAGCAGGTAAGTGCAGCACCAGGAATATAGTAGCAGGTAAGTGCAGCACCAGGAATGTAGTAGCAGGTAAGTGCAGCACCAGGAATGTAGTAGCAGGTAAGTGCAGCACCAGGAATGTAGTAGCAGGTAAGTGCAGCACCAGGAATGTAGCAGCAGGTAAGTGTAATGTAATGTAAGTATAATGTGCAGTACCAGGAATGTAGCAGCAGGTAAGTGCAGCACCAGGAATATAGCAGCAGGTAAGTGCAGCACCAGGAATATAGTAGCAGGTAAGTGCAGTACCAGGAATGTAGCAGCAGGTAAGTGCAGCACCAGGAATATAGCAGCAGGTAAGTGCAGCACCAGGAATGTAGCAGCAGGTAAGTGCAGCACCTGGAATATAGTAGCAGGTAAGTGCAGCACCAGGAATATAGTAGCAGGTAAGTGCAGCACCAGGAATGTAGTAGCAGGTAAGTGCAGCACCAGAAATGTAGCAGTAGGTAAGTGCAGCACCAGGAATATAGCAGCAGGTAAGTGCAGCACCAGGAATATAGCAGCAGGTAAGTGCAGCACCAGGAATATAGTAGCAGGTAAGTGCAGCACCGGGAATATAGCAGCAGGTAAGTGCAGCACCAGGAATATAGCAGCAGGTAAGTGCAGCACCAGGAATATAGTAGCAGGTAAATGCAGCACCAGGAATGTAGCAGCAGGTAAGTGCAGCACCAGGAATGTAGCAGCAGGTAAGTGGAGCACCAGGAATATAGCAGCAGGTAAGTGCAGCACCAGGAATACAGCAGCAGGTAAGTGCAGCAGCAGGTAAGTGCAGAACCAGGAATGTCGCAGGCAGAAGAATGCGGCGCTTACTAAGGTAAGTCCAGTGTGTGACAATCCTACTCTAGAAATCCTGAATTTGCCCCTGGTTCTATTGCTTGGAAAGGAATGTGGGTCAAATAGTAATTACTAAACCAAAGAATGCTTCACTTTGTACATTTTCCCAGTGGCTAAACACTAATTTGATTGAGAACTAAAACAGTTTGTCATAAAGACATACAATTTTCTTTTATATAGTAATAAAGAATTTTCTCAGTAACTTTAGTTCTTCAAAATTCCTTGTTAACAAGTCATTGTCCCCAAAGATCAGAAGTTTCTAATGAGTTATACTCAGAACATAGTGGTCTGTCTAGGGCTGTAGGTCACTGCTGGACAGAAAATAGATTATAATTTTATTTTCAGAATAAATCAGGGCACATTGTTCAGTTTGGAAGGCAGGCGATGTCTATGACATGAGTCACATACACACTAGAAACTATAAACAACTGAGCAGCAGTATTTAATTCTAATTTTCCATCAATTTGTGAACAAATTTTCCATCAATTTGTGAACATACAATAATTAAAAGTTGTTCCTAATTTGCAGGGATAATACCACATTTCAAGCCCCTTCCCTTAACGCAATGATCAAATAATAAAAGTAATTTAAGGTGATACATGTGGCAGCTATGTATGTTGAAAATGGTTGCAAGCTGTCAAAGACTATTCTGTCTAATTAGAAATGGAGTCAAGATGATTTGTCCCATTATCTATCTATCTATCTATCTATCTATCTATCTATCTATCTATCTATCTATCTACTACAATTATACAATATTTGAAGATTCTGATTCTGTTAACTGTAGAACTTTGTCTAGCTTTTCCTTTTTCTTCAAAACTGCCAGATGAATAAAATAATCCCTCATTGCCACATTATGAGCTGCCCACATGATAGCCAAGGGCATCAACAGACAAGTTCTCAGTGAAAAAAATTATGGGCCTGATTCATTAAGGGAAGTAAGGCACAAAAATGAGTAAGTTTTCTCCTGGACAAAACCATCTTACAATGCAAGGGGTGCAAATTAGTTTATTATTTTACACATAATTTAAATACTGGCTGTTTTTTCATGTAGCACACATATACTTGATAGCGTTATTTGTACACTGAAATTAAAACTTTATCTAAGACATACCTTACCCCAAATATAAATCTGTCATCACATTTTAAATTTACCTTCCCCTCCAATGCAACATGGTTTTGCCAAGGTGTAAAGTTATTAATTTGTTTACTACAATTTCCTTAATGAATCAGGCTCTATATGTTCAAATTATCTCCCACTTTAGTCACCAGATTATTGTCATGTAATAAAGCTTTGTTCACATATTATGTTGATTTTGGCCTACTACCCAGAAAAGCATGGAGAGTCATTTTTCAATGTATTATTTTCTCTTGTGATGTTAGCTGCTCTTTGGATGATAAAGAGATTTTAACTTTTGTGAAATACCTTATGTTTTGCATACCTGGTTCGCCAGTTAAATTTTTTACATCTGGTATTATAGCAATTATGCTGGAGTTATTTTTCATACAAGGGTAGGTCTTTACCCAACCAAAATATAAATCACATGTAAGTGCATATTCAAATAGTTGTTGTGTATAAAATCAATTTAAAATTCCAAAACAGTGCCTTAGTCAGTGGCATATGTACTTTTTAAATTATTGCTGATTTTTCAGCATTATGCTATTTGCAAATGATACAAATATTAAGTTAAAAAATTCCTGCAGGCTTATTCTCAGAAAGAGGTATGTTTTTTATATTTTCTACAAATGCGAATATTTAAATATTTTGTTTTTTTTATTTGTGTTCATACATTTATACATTACCAATGCTTGTCTGTTTTAAAATGTTATGAGCTCTTTTGATAGTTTCTTAGACTCTTGCATACATTTCCATTGCACGTGTCCGTCTGGCCTATGTATTATACTATATATGCCTATGTAATACTATACATCTTTTTTATTTTTATTTTATTTTGGGGGGGAATGTAATTAAGATTTCATGTTTATTAGAAATAACATAATGAGCCTTGCAAAACCATTTATATATATGTTTAGAATGTTTATTGTACAAGGAGACTACAAAGGCTGCAAGTCATGAGGTAATATTTGTTTTGAAGTTTTTCTTCATCCATCCTTTCTCACAAATAGCCAGGCATGGGCATGGTGCATGACTGGAATCAGGAAAGTAACAGTTGTTGTTCCCTCTAAAACCAGCAACTGGTACTCTGTTGCCAGCCCAGGGAGTGTGTCTTCAAGCCACGTGTCAGCCTTTTTGGGATATTTGATGTTGAGGTGGTCCCTCACTATCGGCTACCACCTCATGTCATCATGGTCACTCTGCGCATTGGCAGACTGACCTAGAGCCAATGCGCAACATCCCGACAGCAATACCGCCACTGATCAAACTCTTGGTAGTATTGCATTTCTGTGTGTCAGATTATTTCAAACCACAGTGGGTGTTGCAGTAGGAATCTCCCAAGCCACCTTCAGACCTTCAGCCTTGTGCTGAGGGCTTTTCTCATTGGTATATGGCAAGGGAGCACACATGACTCCTTTGCCTTCAGGCAACCAGATACATGGTGTAGATTGCAACAGAGGTAAGGAGATACAAGGCCACATGATGATGTGGGGCTATTAGATACTATTTTGACATGTACGAAGGGATGGTGTTGTTGAAGATTTTGCAGGTAAGGGTGAATAATTTGAATTGGATTTTGGAGAACATGGGAAGCCAGTGTAGGCTTTACACTGGTGAGGCAGATGTGGAGTGGCGAGACAGGAAGATCAGTCTTGCTGCAGCATTTAAGATGCATCAAAGCGGGGATAGATGTTTTGATTAGTGGATGTTTGCAAGAGTAGCAAAGAAGTCCAGAATAGATGAAAGATATAATCAATTTTATTGAATCACAAACAGTTGCAGAAAATGATGGAATCTTGACTCACGAAAACACAATCCAGGAAAAATAGGAAATAAACAGAACACAGTCTAGGTGTAACAGGATATAAACAAAAACTGACAATGCAGAATAGTTAGGCATAGGCATCTTGCTGCGAACAAGATGCTGGAGGAATCCTAGATAAACTGTGAGTTCTGAAGAATAGTAGGATCTATAGCCAAAGCTACATGGGAACACACAATGGTGAGCAGAAAGTCCAAGGCACAGGGAAGAGACTCAATAATCAGGAAAACAGCAATCAATAACCAGGAGGAGCAGGAATAAATAGTCAGGGAAACAGGTGCAGGTGATCCAACAGGGGACGGAGATTAACTCCTGCAGGGGTGGTGAAAATGTCCACAGTCATATCAGCAGCACCTCTGGTAACAAAGAGGTACTGCAGGCCTGATACATAATAGGACAGAGTCCTAACAATAGATGGGTGGAGGAATAGCAGATAGGTGGAAATTGAAGTATACAAGGTGGAAAATGATGTGAGAGTGGATAAGAGTTTTGATGGTATTCTGGGTAAGAAAAGGGAGTATCCTGGCAATATTTCTAAGGTGGTTGTGACAGATATAGAGGCTCCTTTCCAAGTCATCTCCTGGTAGTCCTGCTGTCTGGGATGAGCTATTTTAGTCTGTCCTTTTCTCTTACTCAGAGGTGAAGTTGAGCATTAGAGGAGGGTGTGCAGGGTGATGGGTATGGGCACCAGAGACCTCTTCTAAAGCCTGATTGAAGGGGAGAAACATTTGGAGCAGAATTAAAGTGAAGTGTGAGGGCAAACAGGGTCAGGAAAAATGGAATTGGTATATATATATATAGTCTGTGTAAATGACATGTCATTAATGTAAAGAGGTCTGTAAAATTAACAATGATGTTCGTGTAATGTGTCGTGGGTCAATGTCAATGCGAGAGCAAGGAATCTAATCTCTGTGAAAGTAAATGTTTTATGTTTTCTACGTTTTCAGTGGGAAAAAAATGATGGATGGAAATATGTGGATGCCTTACATATGAGTAATGGTATAGTTTAACCAATAACAAAGGTAAATATGTTAGAAAGCCTAAGGAATAAGCTGACTGTAAATACTCTTAATTCTTGGTATTTATAAGTACTATGTGAAAACAAATTATTTATGCCTTTTGTGTGAAATTGCAGATTGTAGTTGATTGCATTTAAGGGTGTGTATTGTCTAAGTAGGTGTTTTAAGTTACAGAGGCAGGATGAGCTTAAGGGGACATTAGCTCTATAAGCTTTCTGAATACATTTATGTTGACCTTTACCTAATGGGTTATTAAATACATAAATACAGATTTAGCGGCTGCTTATGTGGTTAGTTTTGTAAAGCCCTGGTATTTTGCAACCCAGATTTTGTTAATAGTATTATGTAACACATTAAGACAAACATGCTCTAATAGAAGTTGAAGATTTGCTAGTAATCTGTGAAACACCAAATACACAATAAAGGACAGATGAATGATCTGTTCCAGTAACTGTAAATATGTTTCCTATTGTCAGTTTTTGTAGATTAGCAATCTCTAAAACCAATATTAGACACAAAAGGACAATTAACTCTAAAAGGCAAGTGGATTTACATAAAAGGGCTACTAAGAACATTCACAAGTATACATGAGTAATGGCAATGCACAGGCTGATTCTGTCTCTCCGTCCAAACGCCAGGTGAAGGGCTGGGATCCAAGTTGTCTTCAATCATAGGTGGCTAAATCAGACACTTGTAGCCGATCAGAGCTTATACCGAATGATGGACCACATGTGTCCATGTGTGGGTACATGACCACAAACGCACAAACAAACTTCAGTTATCTGCCAAATGAATGCCACGGCATATTATTTTATTTACTATTATTATATTTTATTTAAAATGCGCGACAAGGCTTCCACAGCACCATGCATACAAAACATACAACTATGAGCAATCGGTACAGACAAGCATAATAATAAATGGGGCGTAACAATTGCATAGTGGATGGAGCAGGTGTGTTGGCAGTGGAGATTATCCCCGCCAGCGATGGAGGGTGGGTGCCAGCAGAGGGAGACTAATAAATGGCACAGAAATGACATGTTCACGTCATTTGTATATACAGAGTGTTGGGATGACATGGACACAGCAGCACAGTGCACATGCTCACCCCTGCCCTTTGCTCCTCCTCCCACACCTTCATGAGGACCTCTGCTCTTCCTCCCACACCTACATGAGGACCTCTGCTCCTTCTCAAAAAACTTGATGAGGACCTCTGCTCCTCCTCCAACATCTTCATGAAGACCTCTGCTCCTCTTCCAACACCTTTATGAGGATCTCTGCTCCTCCTCCAATACCTTCATGTGAACCTCTGCTCCTCCTCCAACACCTTCATGAGGACCTCTGCTACTCCTCCAACACCTTTATGAGGACCTCTACTCCTCCTCCAACACCTTTATGAGGACCTCTGCTCCACCTTCTGTTTCCCTCACTGCTCATCTATCTGCCTTTCTCCCTCCCCTTGCGGGTATATCTCTATTCACACAGTGTGATGAAAGAGAGCACAGAGTGATGAAGGCAAAATTTATTGTGTGCATATTCTTTCAACATTTATATTATGGGTGAAGCCTACCTTCATCTATCTACTTGTTTAAATGTCTCCTGATGCCTCTCTCTATCTAATGAACACTGCTTCCTACTGTCACTTCACTGTCTCTGAGGGATGCCCTCTAATGTTCAAAATGTATTGTGTGCATACTCTTTCAAAATGTTTGTTATGGGAAAAGCCCACCTTCATCTATCTACAAGTCTAAATGTCTGCTGATGCTGCCGTCTGTCTAATGACCTCTTATTCTTACTACCAGTGTCACTCTTTTGGAAAAACTCAGGAATGTAATTTTCAACATTCAGCAACAGCATGTAGACAATTAATGTACACTGTTGTGCCACTGTTTCATAGGAATTGTATCTTTTTTTAAACTGTCATGTATTTGTGCGTGAATTAGAAAATAGACTGGAAATAACTGTTAATGCTATAAATAGTAGTATAGGAGCAAAAACAGCTCAAAATCCCATAATTTTACCTATTTTTCATTATTGTTAATTAAATCCAGATCCAAAACTAAAACCTTTGAGTATTTTTTTGGCAAAACCAGAACCAAAACCACGCGCACATCTCTAATATTTTGGAAAAAAGGAAGAGCTCAAATGAATGAAGGGAATGGTACTAAATGTTAATAGGTTAAATTAGTGACATTTTACTCTTTTCACCAATCACATTTCAGGTGTCTCCACAGCCTGCAAAGCTAGACAGAGATAGATTTTTCAAGGGCATTTCCAAGAAAATTCACTAGCCAAACTATTAGGCACACAAGTACGCATGAAGAAGTACGAATAAAGAGGAAGTGTGGGTTTGCAATATTTGTGGTTTTTGGGAGGGAAATTTGCATTATTTTGGCCCCATCCCCACAACAAAATCGTCATTTTGTAAGGGGGGAGGGGGGCAAAATGACACAATTACCTGCAAATTACGTCATTTTGGCACCTGATGGGCAACATGCGGGAGACTTGCCTGCTCTCTCGGGAGTCCTGGAGACCTACCTGGAATTCGGGAGTCTCCCGGACATTCCGGGTGAGTGGGCAAGTATGGTCTATTTTGTACTTAAAATTGTCAGGTATGTAGGGTCTCATCATTCACATGTGCTTAAGGCAGCATAAACTCCAAATACAGTACTGTGTAATAGCATAAGTTAAGACAGGGACCACTATCAAGATTGTACAGTAATGTGAATTCTACATTAAGTTCAAATAAATGATCTGCTACCAATAAACCATATTTGTTTTCTATAAATAAACTGGTTATTGTTTGTACTGGGAACTCCAGGAGAATATGCACAATAAGTTACAGTTATTTCCTTTAGCAGAAAATCTTCACTAGCATTGTTATGACATAAAGAGGTTTCAAATGTACCTGCTTATGTTCTGCTTATGTTCTAGTTAAGTAAGCAAATCCATATCAGAGATGACACAGTCTTTATTGCTGATAGCTATTTGCTCAAATTCTGCAGGGATACTTTGCAAGCAGTGGGGTCATATATGAAAATTACTATTTTGGCTGGAGCTGCCTTTCTTTATATATGTATACTAGTGCATATCTTCACAAGTCTACATGAACCCACGTGCACCCACTCAGGGTACAACATGCAGCATCTGTGCACCTGTTTTCTTGCAGCAATGCAAATGTCACCACAATGGATGATCTACTATGATATTTATCCGGCCCCCTTATTAGTTTCACACAACACCTGCAAGTAAGCGGACATCAGAGCTGCTTTTATTTGAAGCAACAAACATTTTTTCTAAAATACATTTCTTTATGTTTGTATATTTGTGCACATTGTTAATTTTTTAAAGCCTGAAAAGAGTAACGGATGTAGTTTAAATATTTCAGGTCAGTTTTTGTGGTTGAAATGCCCTGGAGCTTCTCCACCTCTTCAAACTGTTTTTTGTTTTAAATATCTTGCTCTACAAAAATGTATTCTATATTTTGTATACATTGTGGGCTTGGTTCATTAAAGAACTTAAATGCAGAGTGGTGCCAAATTTTGCGTAACATCTCTCAGAAACAAACCATAGGTCAGAGAATGCAGCAATGTCTAATTCATCTTCAAGTGCAAAGGACCCTTACTACAGTCTATGATTTTAAGGGGGAACTGGGAGGAGAATGGGCGTATCGACGTAGTAAGAGTGTGCCAAGCTCGAACGCAAACAGCAGAGTCCGATTCAAGCATTGGGCATCTCAAAGGTATGTGATTTTCAGTCGTATCACTGGCACCAGCTGCAGGTCTGGTGTAAGTACCGATTAATAGTCATGACAACTGTGTATGCAAACTGGAATAAGTGTGTACAATCAGGAGCAACTGTAAAAATGCATTTTATGTACAGTACACATTAAGAATATGCTAAGAAATGTATTTTATGGGGGGGGGGGGGGGGGTTGAAAAAAAAACCAACACTTTTTATGTTTTGTCATTAATGACTATAGTATTAGCAGGTGACATTAATTTAATTTTTTGTTTTTTTGTGCATTGGACTTATCCTGCAGTGTATTGTCTGTTAGAGAAGAGTGGACCTAGACCCATACATCCACTCCTCATTGAATATGGACGTGCGTAAAACTGATTCATGTGAGCACAATGCATTTGTTTTGCGTGCGTTTATGAACCAGGCCCAGTATGCATAGACTGGCGTGTCATTGTGCCTGCATAGAAAAATCCCCCCTCCCATCCGCTCAGTTTCATTATCATGTACACAATAAACAGAATTCAGAGCAAATCAATGCACTCTTCAGTAAAAACATGTGCAAGACGTACATATTTACTTTTGTAACATCATGCGCTGGAGTATATGTACCTGAACAGCAGCACAGTCAGAAAAGGATTTAAAAACACTACATGGGTTTTCTTCAAACACTGTCAGAGGCCTGGTGGAGATGTCAGCCACCTGGGATCTCTTCAGTATCTTCAATACGCCCAAGTTCTGAGTTACAGAGAGAGACTAGAGCTGGGATTTACAGGAGGAATGGCTTGCTGACATCACTGATTCTCACAAACTGTTATTTGCTGGTAAATTGCTTGAGGCTTCATCCTGTTTTGTTTAAATCTGTCTAAATAACTGTTTGGTGTAAACTTGTATCCTAGAAGTGGTGGACCTTCCATGGATGGAGAGGTGGGGCCGTTATAGGGCTCTGAGGTGAGGTGGGCCCAGCAATGACAGTGCCTCCCCCCTCCAAGCCTCCGCAGGAGACCCCACTATACACATGCAGCCTCCACATTAATCCCAGAGTGACCAATCTGCTCTGGTGCCTGGCAATGCCCAGTATGGCCCCTGTATCCTAGAACCTTTGGATTGAATGAAAGGGGGAGTTTACTCTTTAGATAACAATGTGTACCACGCCAGCCATGAGAAATAATAATTGCAAATGCCAGTTTCTTATGCATTGTCTCTAGTAAAAAGTATTTATAGTGCATTTATACATAGCGTATAGTGTGAATACAATTAGTAAAATGTGCAGATATTACATACAAGTAAAATGGAAATAAAAGGTAAAGTAGAAGAAACTTGTCATTATTATTTACAGTCTAAAGGAGAAAGTGAACAAGGAGAGACAAAGTATGGGATTGTTCATCCTTATGTCTTTATTTTCATGCCTTAACTTTTGACAAGCCGGGCAGTAAAAATGTATTTGTCCAGAAAGTGTTTTATGTCTTGATGGGTTTTGTCAAATAAATGTATAATACAAATGATAACATAGCACATTTTACTATTCCTTTTAAATCTCCTTATCTCAACTTATAACAATATAAGGTAACTAGATGACCTACTTTATAAAAAGCAATCCAAAAAGATCACCCCTCTCTCAGGGACTTATTAAGACTGTAAATATATGCGAATGATGACATATAGTGAATAATGACGCTTATTACTTAATGCTAAATCAATGGCTTAACTATATTCTGCCTCCACACAAGCAAAATAAAAGTATAAAAAGCAGGGGGTCAGTTAATGTATTAATGAATTTAATAATACACATCCCCAAACAAACATTTAGAGGTACACAGCTGGAATATTGACTTTCTACAGCATATATGGGAAGACTAGGCAGGGTAGCAGATTGTGTCCACCAGACTCTGATCTCCCCAGCACCCATCATATATGATTCCAGTGTAGTCCCACATGATTATACCAGCTGTGGCCCCAACTTGATTTTACCAGCATTACATCAGCTCTCCTATCAGATGATTCTTCTATATTCCATCCCCTTTACTGCCTCCCTAGGGACATGTCTATTAGTACTTATAGAATACATAAGCCCCTAACCTTTCTTGTTGATTCATATTGGTTCATAGATGCCCACATACAAGAGTTGGTCAAGTTGATGAGGGACATGAAGATAAATACTTAATGTCTGTTTGTTCTATCATGCCTCTTTTTATAACACAGAGAAATAAAGCTGCATTTTCACTGGCATCATTCCGTTGTTGTGAACCCATATTACCTTGTGCTTCAATGCTTCTTCTACACTAAAATGTATCCACCTTTGATTCATTTCTTTGAATATCCAGAGTTCTGGTATTCAAGGAAAAGCGAGCTCATATATTTCTCCTTCATATACAGCCAGGGGTGTAGGAATCGGAGGGGCAGAGGGGGCCGTTGCCCCCTCCCCTTGATTTCTGTTGGGTGGGTAAAGAACTTCTGCACAAAAGCCTTCATGCTACTTTCTGAAGTCATGGTATCTGTTCTTAACTTGTGAAAATTTTTTAATTTTAGATGGTCTTAGTATAGCTACCAAATGTTCTTTAATATAGATTGCCTTAGTATAGATTTAATACAGATTGATTTGTTTATTTAAAAAAACTCCAATTGTTCCGTTCATAAACATTTAATAAATAACCTGTACTGATGATGAACAACTATGCACTTTACTTTTATCCTGAATTTCGTGTGGTGCGTCCAGTAACAAACATCAGATATAGCAATTTAAATTTATAGCACATACCATAACCAGTGAGGCAGTGACTATAGATTTAAAAATACTCCCAATCAAATGAGATTATGCAGTCCACGAAATCTGAATAAAAACTAGGTTAATGACTATGAAAAATGTAAACTTTTAAGATGAACAATTGAATTAATCTATCTTTCTAGCAGTTATTGTATGAATTGGTAGTTAATATTAATAATAATATTTATTTAATAATGTATAAATACATTTTAGGCCAACCCCTGAAACACTGACAAAAACACATAGGATTGGGAGTCTTTGTGTATCTACAGTCACTGTTACAATTGTCGTAAAATAAGATACCAAACATGAGAAAAAGGGGCTCCAAGCCCTATAGTAGTCCTTGGCCTTTTGCTCCCGACCCTCCCCCCACCTGAAAATGTTAGTTCTTACGCCCCTGTATTCAGAATATCATAGTAATCTGTTCAGTTTTAGTTCCACTTCATAATAACATCAGAATGTGTCTCTTTACTCATTTTTAAAGAGCTCCAGCAATGAAATGCTAAACCTGCCATAGACAGCCAGAATAAATCGAGTGAGAGCATAATCTCATATAAACAACTTGTTTACATTTTAATCCACAGGCAAAGCAAATATCATAGTAATTGAGTATTATATTGGAGCTGTGGGGTATAACAGGATGACAGGTAAGACTCACACTATAGCAGCATGGTAGAATCGCAGGTAGACCAGGTTGGAACACACCTCCTATTGTACAGTGCCGCAAGCTGTATTGGCATAGAATGATAATAATAATAATAATAATAATAATAATACATGTAGCGGAACAATACGACAATCTTTAATTATCTCATAGACATAACAAGAAATAACAGTGGGTCCCATAGCAAAAAATTAAGGGGAACCACCCACTCCAAGACATTACAATGCAGAACATACTGAAATAATGAACCATGAGGTATAAGACTGCATGGAATATATAAAAACAGAAAAATAATAAAGTGAAGGAATGTAATTGCCTCTTTGTAGAGGACAACCTTCTACTAAGACAGGTATCTTGGACTTTCGATTATTTCTGGTTAATATCTAATACTCATAATGTTAAGGTTTATTAAAATGACTATCCAGTGAAGCTGTGATGTTTTAATTTTAATGGTGGAAACCTTTGCAAACAATGTTAACATTTCACCAATTATGTCACGTTTCTACACACCCTTAGTTTGCTTAATATAATTAACATCATTCAGGTCACCCTTCCGCCCTCCCTCTCTTACTCTTTACTCCCTCGTTCCATTCCCAAAGTCCCGAGACATACCCAGAAACTCATCACACATATTCTCAATGCAGCCAGATGTCAAATTGCCCTCCTCTGTAAAAATCCAGATCCACCTCCTCTCTCATCTATCATTAATCACATATGGCAGGTGTATCATGTGGAATATATTACCAGTATCCTCTGCCATACTCCCATTCAATAGTGTCTGGAGTCCCTGGACTGAGTACTACGGGACCTCTCCTCCTCTAGCTTACTGAGGCCCCCTGTCCTTTCCTATTTAATCCATTATACTCTGCTCTCCAGCTCCTTTTCCCTTCTTCTTGCACTACCTTGGCTAGTGACCCCCCCCCTTTCCTTCCCTTCCTTTCCCCCCTCTCTTCTCTTCCTTTCACCCCTCTCTCTTTCTCTTTATACCTCACTTGCATTACAATTAATAGTTCTCAGTTCTATGTTTTTGACACCACTTGAAAACTGATCCTTGCACTAACTCATATGATATATAAGTTTCCCTCTCTTTGTCTTTCTTCTGGAAAAATAATAAAATAATAAAATGTTTTTTTCAAAAAACCCCCAGAAAAATAAGAAAGCGCAGGAATGTAATTGCCTCTTTGTAGAGGGCAACCTTCTACTATGCCAGGTATCTTGGACTTTCTATTATTTCTGGTTAATATCTAATGCTCATAATCAGGGCAGTAACTAGGGCTGTGCAGCAGGGGCGACCGCCCAAGGCGCAGCGCTGAAGGGGGGCGCAATTTAGGAATATTTTAGGTCAGTTTGGTTAAAATTGAGTGCTAGGGGGGCGGCATTTCTCTTTATCGCCCCGGGCGCTAGAATTCTAAGTTACGGCTCCGCTCATAATGTTAAGGTTTATTAAAATGACTATCCTGTGAAACTGTGATGTTTTCATTTTAATGGTGGAAACCATTGCAAACAGTGTTAACATTTCACCAATTATGTCACGTTTCTACACACCCTTAGTTTGCAATTACAGTCCATAAAATTATGATTTCATTTTTGTATATGAGAGTATCAAACTCTATTATAGTATAGAGTTACCGGTAAGCCGGTAATTCTTGTTTAAATTTACTGGGCCCAGACCATTGAACAGAAAAAAATACACCCAAAACATATTTACTTCTGGAAAGTAAAATCTGGAAAATGTTTGACTTTATTGAATAACTTTTCAGATGTTTTCATAACTAGCCCATTAAAATAAACAAAAAAATTGCCTTCACTTAAATGCACCACTTCTGAGATGCGGGTTTATCTAATCTTAAAATGAGATAAATCTAATGTCAAAATGTTGAAAAGCTCCTTGTTTATTGGTATCCATGTGTATAATGCTCAGATTCTGTTGCCAGCTTGAATGTCTAAGGCCGGGTTTCAAATCATCTTTCAACATCCAAGAAGTTCTGCTGTTTTTGGCCCCATATACACAAGATTATTGTTAGGTATAAACTTTTGCCAGGAGAAGTTGACGATGGAATGTCTGGATTATTTAAAAGTTCAGAAATCATACCCTCAAAAAATAAACCAGGTTTCACATGTACTGTATGGAAGGTGGAAACTAGCAATTTAGCATGCTGTGTTATCCTACCTAATCTCAGTAATAAATGTCTTATATTATGGAGGACACTTGCTGTACAGCGTTGCCATTTAATAATTGTAAAGTTACTCTTGAGTTAAACATAATCAGAAAGTCAAGACAACTGTTCATTTCTTCTTTTTATGACAGCTTTTGTAATTACCATTTTTACAGGATTTTCAGTGAGTTAGAGAAAACATGAATATTCTCTGACTGAAAGCAATGCATGTATTATATCAATTATTCATTATTTTAATATGTCTACATGCAGGTTCTATACATTTTAAAATAAATAAAAATTCAAATATTATGACTTTACATTGGGACAAAACGTACAATGGGCGGCTAGGAATGTGCTAGGTGTGTGCTAGGAGTGTGCTAGGTGTATGCTAGGAGTGTGTGCTAGGAGTGTGTGCTAGGAGTGTGCTAGGAGTGTGTGCTAGGGGTGTGCTAGAAGTGTGTGCTAGGAGTGTGCTCTGTGTGTCCTAGGAATGTGTTAGGAGTGTGCTAGGTATGTTTTAGATGTGTGCTAGGATTATGCTAGGTGTATGCTAGGTGTGTGCTAGGTGTGTGCTAGGAGTGTACTAGGTGTGTGCTAGGAGTGTGCTAAGTGTGTGCTAAGAGACACCTGGTTTATGTGTAAATAGCAATTTGTGTCCTTATTTAGAGTTTGATGCATCTTACACCCCCAACATACAAGTAAAAAATGTTTGCGAACTTTCATGCAACTGTTATATGTCTTGAATATCTCCCGATACTTACACTTCTAAACACAGTGGTATTTCTGTGTCAGGCGTATATTTATGGTCAACGATAACATAGAGATGAAGTGTTAGTAGTAAATGCCAACATCACATTACCATATTTGTGATCGGAGTGATCATTTATAATTGGCGGTATGGAAAATGGAAGTGACAGGATTTGATAGTCTTACAATGAATGCAGTATGATAAGTGGCAGTATGACATACCACCACAGCCCTCTTCCACCACTGTGTGTGCACAATATAATGTAATGAAGCATCATATATTCAAGAGAAAATAGTGTATTGACAGTTTTAATAATTATTAATACAGTATTATTAATACAGTATTTATACAATTAATACAGTATTAATAATTGTTAAAGTTGCACTTTCCATATAAAATGTAAATAATTACAAACACCCCCGAATCCATTGTTTACCGCTTTATAAATCAAATGGGAAATTTCTTTACTGCAGTAGTCTAAAAGGAAATAACAAATAGGTAATTCAAATAGGAAGCTGCAACTTGACATCATTTATGCAACACTAGTGCATAGAGTACTATAAGCTGCAGGGGTTAGAATCCAAGCAGACAATCTGGAGTGGTTAGGTAACGCTGCTGGTGTCATCATGTGTATGTGTTTTTACACCAGACCTCTGCCTAAAAGGCATCTCCGGGCTTTCGTCTAATGTTATTATGTCGTATCTCTAGGGGCGTGTTATACTTATGTGCTTGAAAATGCAAATGTACACCATAAACATGGATGTATGTCTAACGCTAAATGAGCCTCTTAATTGATTTGCATTTCAGAGTTCATTAACCATTTTTCATAGATTGGTCTATATTTGTATGTTACCATTTAAAACATTAGTACTACTAATAACAGATATTACTACATTTAATCATGTAAATTATATTGCTTGGACTTTTACTTTCAGTTCTCTGCAGCATGTGGTGATCTTGAAAGAAGATCTTCCGGTTTATCTCTCCCATTCATCACTTACATTAAACTTTCTGACGCCTTTTATCCAGATAATTAGATGTCTGCAAACATTTATACTGTGCTTTAGCTTATCAATTTCAACAGAAAGCACCACATGTTTGCATTGCAACTGGTCTACACAGAAATTAATAATCATTCAGTATTCTCATCAGAGGTTTGCTTCTTTCTGCCCGGAAATTCTAGTCCTGGACATGTGCTGTGAGTAATTGGCTGGATATTGCAACATGTATGCCTTGAAAGTAATAGGCCTATTGACAACAATTGGTCAAATTATATCTTCAGTGTGACAAGTTAACACATTCTATGCAAAAAAGTTGTTCACAGTTTAAAATTATATCTAATATATAAATGCTTAGTGGCGTCTGTGTGTGTGTGAAAAAAAAACACCAAGTTGCAGCCCCACCTGCTGGGCAGAGTTATACACTGAACTACTAAATTCTTAGTGTGTGTGGGAAAAAAAATTCAAAAAGGGCTGAAATTTGGTAGGGCTCAAACTCATTTTCGTGAGGTAATTTTACCTCATGAACACACATGTGTAGAGGCGTGCGTTAGTGTGTGTGTGTGTGTGTGTGTGGAAAAAACTATTTTCTTAGAAAGGGCTCATCCAATTGACCTGAAATTTGGTATACTGACATTATTTGACAAAAAAATTAGAATAGTCAAGTCAGTTAACTTCCATCATCCCCCCTTCCCCCCGTGGGAGGGGTAGTAAAGGCTAAATTTACGAGTTGAGGGGTCAAACTCATTTTCGTGAGGTAATTTTACCTCATGAACACACATTAAAAAGGCCGCTTGCGTCGGGAAGTAACGCTCTTCCCCTGAGGAGGCCTGGGCTAGGCCCAAATGCATGACAAGAAACTTTTTAAGACCTTAAGTAGCTTGATTTGACTAGAATGCATGAGTATCATGCACGGGTTAACTTGTGTATATATATATATATATATATATATATATATATATACATATATTTATATTTAAAAATAGAACCATTGATTATGGAAAAATATATACATCATACACCCGATACATCACATGTATTTGATATTCCAGAAAATGTCAGAAGCTGTTGCCAGTTGGGTGCTTGTTTTGAGAGATACCCAGGAGGTTCAAGAATGCAGTTGCTTGGGTCCCAAGTGTGACCAAGAACTGGGTGAGGTGAGCTGGTTACTGGAGGCAGGTAAGTGTGCTAATGTGACCAGCAGCTGATAGAGGCTGAGGATTGAGATAAAGTGACAGTTCTATATCAGCTGCTAGGGCCAAGTTAAACTACTGCCTATGAACTAACTGCGCTGAACTCTAAAGTTGAAAGACATAAATAAAGATCTACTTTATATATTTTCATCAAATGAGATGACCTGGCAGCCATTCATTGCAACAGCGTTAACGGTACACCGATACAACTGCTGTTTACAGACTTTGCTGCATATGTAGAGGCACCTGTTTGCTGTTCACCCACAGGAGCCTGAGGTGAGAGAGACTGAGTGACAGCAGAGTAGTTGGCCCAAGGGTGCTACAAAGGTATGCATAATTGAAAAAATTGATTTGTGATGTTACCTAGTTACATATTCTGTTGCTGGCTCTGGTTGTTTACAGAGAAACTGCTTTCAGCTGATAACAAAAACACTGTCAGCTGCTACTGCACACAGCAATGATTAAATGAATGATTTGTGTGGTTTTCCTCACTTAGTGCAATGTAACTTTCAGTCTGTGATCTGCTATTTTCACAAAGTTTCCCATGTGATATCACCCTTAAAGTTGATGATATGGGCAAGCACATTTTGCGAGAGTCTCCCGGACTCCCGGACGAGTGTGGCAATCTCCCGAATTCTGCCCACTTCACTAGGAGAATTAGATCCCAAACGCCGCGATTCCAGATGAATCGCGGCGTTTAGCCCCGCCCCCGTCACAGGGGGCGCGTCCGAAATGATGCGATTTTGGCCGCCCCGCCCCCTCACGCCCCCCTCCACTGGCTGGCTCCCGGAAGGGAGCTAAAGAAAGTAGGTAAGTATGGGCAAGCATAGTGCAGATATGCTATATTTACATTTAGGCACCTGCAACTGATGCTCTCTG
Organism: Mixophyes fleayi; assembly: GCF_038048845.1. NCBI lineage: Eukaryota > Metazoa > Chordata > Amphibia > Anura > Limnodynastidae > Mixophyes > Mixophyes fleayi. Next base: position 227,091,354 of record NC_134406.1, on the reverse strand, counting down.
CTTTGTACAAAGCTCACAGGCAGTCTTATATAATAGGGCAAATCCTTTGTACATTGAACCTGAGTGTGTCTCACGTGTTCAATATGCAAAAGTCATAAGTAAACACAGACAACTTATATATTTAAGTCTCACACCTCTCATTAACAGGCCTGTACTTAATTAATGAACACACAGGACCGAGCCTTGGCTGCCTATTAGTTGCCTACTATCCTGAAAATATTTGCACTCCTCCTGGAATCCCAGGAAGGAATTCTAAACTCTTGGATCCCTGCTGTGCTGCAATAAAATATCCACTACTTTCCGCACACAGATAGAGATGCACTATAGGAAAAAAGCCACCACTCTCCAGCACACAGAGAGAGTTGTGCTACAAGAGGTGCACTAAAAGTGTGTGTGTCTGTCTCTCTATGTCATAGGTGACAATTCTGAGAGACTCCTGATTTTGGAGAGCTCCTGGGAAGGTAGGTTAACCTCCCAAATATCATTTTCATTGGATTCCTTTTTACTAGAGGATCCACAGTGGACATTATATTCAATTGCTGATTGGCTGATTACTTGGCTGTTTTCTTTTTATAAATGTCTTATATATATTTTTTACCTCTTTTACATTCTACTTTGTAATATTATTATATTTTTTCATTTTTATATGTATTTATACCATGTATCTTCTGTGATCAATATGGTATGACTTACATTAATTGTTCCACTGGTCAATGGTAGAACACCATTAGATATACTAGTTAGTGACCATTGGTCATTGTTAGGAATCAACTAGTTTTGTTTTAGTGTTATATAGTATGTGTAATAAAACATTTTAATCAATAGATGAATCAGTATTATTGGTGAACCACATCTGCACTGAGGTCCTTAACTACATTTTGGCATACCTATTTAGGGTTCATCCTATCAGTCAGTGAGCGCCTAATTATTTTTTCTATTGTTAACTTTGAGGGAGGGATACCCTTTCTTAGTGCAGCTCTTGCAACATTAGAAATAGAGCGCAACCCTTTCTTCCCTCTGGTTTCAATTTTATATCCGCTGGGTTTTACTCTTCTAAACTTATCATTATGACATGTAATAGGTATAGTGATCCATTAGGGTTGAGAGCACAACGTGAAATCAGATCCAATTTTACCTTTCCTACATTACAGACCCATAACACATCAGAATTTAAAGGTACCAATTATTGTCTTCTCCTTTTAAACTTTTAAAAATTGGTTTGTAAATAGATGCGCACATGGTGGGATATTTTCAGTATGGAAAAATACCTGGCTGAAAAAATAATCCCTAAAGGATTAAAACTCAAAAAAGTCCCCTCCTGTTATAAGAATAACCAATCATTTATGACCAATTGACAAATCATCTTTGATGATTGCTCTTATAAACTAATGTCCCTACTGATTGCCCAACATAAGCAACATCTAAATCAATTAGAAAGGGAGATTACCCAAATAGACTTTGCGGTAAGCTCCATAAAAGATGAACCAGTTTTTAAGGATTTTATCAAGCTCATGAAGGGTAGGCTAGATAAAAAAGAAGAAGGGATTATACACACAAAATTTTTTAAATACATGCGGGACAAATTTGGTATTAAATGTAGGCCAAATACCACCCAAAAACGCTCAGATACAGTAACAAATCCCCTCACAACCAGGAATTCAAAACTCAATAACGGAAAGACATACAGGAAGCTTGGTTTAATCTACCAGCAATATATGACTTTATTACATCAAAACAAAAAGATTACGCCCACAATTTATTTTGGTACTAATGAGGATACTATAAATACCACAGATACATCATCTCAATTTATAGTGAACAAAGTTCTGATTATCAAAAATTAGCAATACAATCATTTGAAGTTGGTTGGTTACATGACCTAGCTACACATATGAAACGTATCGGTGATACTGTGAATATCCCCAAGACACCAAAACACAAAAAGGATGGACTTAGTTCCCCTAACAAAGATCAAAACAAAACACTATACTCTACGCCATTACCCAAACCAACCACTGGCGAACTTAACTCTGTACCACTCGATCAGAATATTGAGTCTCCTAACTCCATTACAAATATCAGTCATTTTTTGGGCTTAGGCCTGAGATGTCTGGAGACGTACTTACCCACTAAGAGACACACGACCCCAAAAAGAAAGCTAAACCAACTAGAAGAGGGGGAAGGGGAAACCATTGGATCAAATCTAACAAATGTAGAGAGGATATCACCCCAATAGGGATCTTCAATCTCAGTGAACATAACCTTTCACCCAATGACAAAGGATTGAAATTCGCTCCAACCAACACTATTAACAAATTTCAGACATTTCTAGATATTCACCGTTTCATCCGAAAACTGACTTTAAAAAGGTAATACCTCAAATCTCCATATATACATATTTCACTCAAACCCTCATCCCAATTTTACCCTAAACACACCAAAAGCAGCGAATTACCACGTTTGAAAACATTGGTATTCGCTGATCAAGACAGAATAAACCTCCAAAAACATCACCCACGAGTAAATCTAAACAGTGGTGAATTGGAAGCCTTGGAGAGACTCCAATCCCTAGACCATGTTGTAATCAAACCAGCTGATAAGGGAGGTGGCATTGTTCTTTTGAACACAGCTGACTATCTATCTGAAATTGCCAGATTACTATGAGATTCCAGTACTGCATTCTAATCCTACAGAATCTTTCTCCTTAGCAATCACGAACATATTGAAAAAAGGTCATGAGAGGGGAATCATTAATACGAATGAATATAACTATATTCACAACCCACATCCAATTATTCCAGTTATTTATCATCTTCCCAAAATACACAAGAGTCTAGAAAACCACCTGGAAGACCTATCATTTTAGGAATAGGTTCTATTACAGCTAACTTATCACACTATATAGATACATTTTTACAGCATTTTGTCAAACAACAAAAGGCATATCTCCAAGATACCACTCATACCCTACAACTGTTGGAGGAGGCCACTTGGAAATCGGATTTTTGGTTGATAACCTGTGATGTGTCCTCCCTCTACACAGTCCTAAAACAGCACCTTGGATTAGAGAGCACTAGATACTTCTTGGAGAAAGATTCCTTCCTTGCCAATGACCAAATTAAATTTATTCTCACCAATATAGATTTTATCCTAACACATAACTACTTCTGGTTCGAGGATCGTTTCTACCTACAACTGCAGGGCACAGCTATGGGCACCAGGTTTGCAACACTAGCTTCAGATGACAGCTGTTAGAAAACAATTACTGTGTGGATTCGCACTCTAGCTCCAGATGACAGCTGTCATAAAACAAATACTCTGAGGCTTTCCCAACCCTGCAATCAGCCCTACAGTCAGAAGTCAGAACTTTTTCTCTCAGTTCTACTAAACACTTGCAGGTGCAAACTTTTGTTTTGGAATTCTCTGCTTGTGCCATGAAGAAGACTTGCTTAGTTTGACTGTATATCACGATCCTACCTTCTCCAGTCCTCAGCTTCGTCTCCCACTATTCTACCTTCTACTTCAGCTTTCTACCTCACCACCAGTCCTCTCAGGAATAAGTAGCTTGGTTGGACGTGGTTTGTTTCTGGTTGATACTCCAGCCAAATGATACTTTCCTTGAGCTGCCAACACTGTGACAGGATTGACCATGTACTTTTGCAGATAGCTGGTTATCAACCAATCTGCAGCCAGAAAATGGTCTATTTGCATGATTGTGAAGACTATAGATATCAAACACATTGATGTTGGTCTTATTGTATCACTGGAGATGAATAAGACCGGTATACTATAGAGGGACTGGTATTGTCAGATTGTTTTAAGGTTGGAACATCTTCAAACTATTTGTATTAGAAATAACTAGGGGAATGCATCTCTTCTTTCATGTGTCTCATGGCCAATCGCTGTAAATTGATGCAATTGTCTTGAATGCTGGCTTTATATAATTAGATTGCCCAGCCTATTAAAGTTTACACAAAACTTCTCATCCTATGTGTGCTTTGTTACACACATTTGGCCTAAGCGTGAATTCTATATATGGGTGTGTACAAAATGTAGAGGATATTTATTTCAATTAAGAGGCTTACCTGTATTACAACACACAAACAACTTTGCATGCTTGGTTATTCTGCTAAGTGTTAATTAACTAATTGCTGTATACTGTATTACACATGTGGTGTTAAACCTCCCTATCACAATCAGATTTTCATTTTGCATTTCTAGTTCACAGAAAGATAGTTTCCAGCAAGAGCTGGGATTACATTTGTTCTAAACATTAAGTAATAAGTGCAGTAGTAACAGAGAAACACTGGACTACAGCCTGAAAACAAGGTAATAATTAAATCCATATAATTAAACATAAACATATGCAGTGTAGTGTGCTTCTACAAGATTATCAACAAATGCAAATTAACATTTTTACTTACACTTATATATTATGATTTTTCAGATGTCACATTGTATGCAAAATATACAGCTTGCTTTGCTATGAAATAGTTTTAAAAAGTTTAGAGTTTTCACGTGCACTGAATTATAGAATGCAGACATATAAGAGTATGTATTGGGCACTGTCCTTTTCAATACATATATAGGATTCAAATCATTCAAATTGTGGTATTCTGACAACAGTGTGGTGTTAGTGCTTGTTACCTTCAGAGAAAAGAGAGAGGTGACCCTCAGAACAAGAATTACAATAATCCAAGCACACACTACAAAACTCTGCATACCATGGAATACTGCTGATCAACCAGTGCTTTGATTCTGTGCATCAGATGTTTTAAGCTGCTGAGTCCCTTTTGTCTCTTGATGTTTTAACATAGATTTTTTTTTACTATTATATACCTTCAAACATTTCATCAATTAAAAATAAATAAATTATAATGTCAGTTGCACATTTTATACAATTTTAAAATAAATTTGATATAATGCTGGTGTAGTAGCACAGATTAATCCAATTCCCACTGCTAGTTTGTATTTAAAGGATAATTATCTTTTAAGTCACTAATTGAGAATATGTCACTCAACAAATACAAATAAAGGTCAGACTATTTCCATGGAGGAGTCTACCTAAAGGCACCCCTCCTTTAAGTAAGGTATCTTCCTGGTCTTCCAATGCCTAGGGATAGAAAAATTTAATAGATATTTATTAGAGACGTACACTGAACCCCGTGTTTTGCTTCTGGTTTTGGATCTGGATTAACTTCATGTTTTGGTTTAGGTTTTGGCAAAACCGCCGTTGCTTGTTTTGGTTTTGGATCCCTATTGTTTCCTAAAATACCTATTTTTTTTGCTAAAACCACATAATTTTGCTTTTTTTTCCCCTACATTATTATTAACCTTAATAACACAAATTTCAAGTAATTTGCAGTCAATTTTGACCACCTCACGGGTCACAATATTATATATATATATATATATATATATATATATATATATATATATATATATATATATATATATATTTCATATATATATATATATATATATGTATATATATATATATATATATATAATGGCAAGAGCCCGCTACTGGTGAAGCACACGCGAACAACTTCTTCCTTTTTATGGTTCTTTATTGTCAGGATGGTAATAATATTTTGATACCGTATACTTACACAGCAATTATGGAGACCCTATACGCTTACTATGCATAGTCCAGCTCTCTGTCCAGATCAGCCAGCTAGCCCAGCGTTGATCTCCCTGAACAATGAAACAAGCAGGGTTTTATACCTGACACTCCTACCACACCAGTTTGATGGGCAGGTAACACACCCACCTTCCCTTTAAAAGGAAACGCCCATCCCTGGCTCTGTTTAGACTAAGAAACACCCTGTCTGTTTGCTGAGAGGAAGCAGCTTTTAAATCAGGTAAGTTAACACACTCCAAACTACACATATGTTTTTACCTGGTTTAATTTCCACCTAGGTGCATAACTGTGCCAATGTTTTATTCTGTTTGTATACTTTATCTGCCTCTTGTCAGAAAAATGCCTCCCTTTGTTACAATATATATATATATATTATATATATCATAGCACATCTAGGAAACATTGGCACACAGCAGTGGCAGAAAAGAAACGTGGTGCATGATGGAATTGTACTTGGGCCCAACCATATGTAAGCTATTGAAAAGGACATGTACAGTCTAACAAAGCAAGCACTCCAGCGACAAGCAGTGCCACATTTGTGGCTGAAGTGCTTAGTTTGTTTGGGCCTTCACAAAACAAGCTAACAATGGGCTTAAGGCACCTAAGCCTTAAGCTGTTAATGAACTCTACTGTGGCAAGTCATGCACCAGTGGAAGCAGTTCTTGCCAGTGATAAGAAGAAGGCCATTGTCATGCCTGGGCATAAGACCAAAAAATCCACCTTTATGTGTGGAATTATTTTTACACAAATCCTGACAACAGTTGTCTAGCCATTTGTAGCATTGTAAAGCCACAGTCAGTAGAGGTAGGGATCTTAACCATCTAGGAACCTCATCCATGTTACGCCATTTGAAGCGAGTTCAAGGAAAGCTTTTGTGAAAATCAGAAAGTTATGCTAAAAAATAACAACAAGCAGTCCAGCATCAGCTATCTCCCTTCTCTCGGCTAGATCCCAGCACCTGCAATCCACACCCCCAACACCTTAATCATCAATTTCCTCACAAGTGATGGGAATTACTCCTGCATCCAAGTTTCTAAGGTGAATGACTCCTCCCCTATCCAGAACTCCTCAGATGAATCCTTGAGCGTTAGTCCCACTCCTGCTGCTCCTGCTGCTCCTGCTGCTGGGGGTGGATCTTCAACCCAGAAGCAGACCAAGAAGAAGACTACTAGTAGTTTACAACAATTGACTGTTAAAAAAATCCTTTGCAAGAGGAAGCACGTATGAAAGCTGTCACCCAGATGCAAAGTGGATCACAGACGCCATGGCGACTATGCTTTTATTAGATCTGCGTCCAATATCCACTATTAATGCAGCTGGTTTTAGACAGTTACTTGAGGTCTTACCAATTTCCATCACGACACCATTTTACTAGAAAAGCTATTCCTCACCTCTACCAGAAGGTTCGTAAAAATGTAATTATTAGGCTACAAAATGCCATTCTACCCACTATGATATGTGGACAAGTGGAACTGGGCAAACTAAAGATTATATGACTGTGACAGCCCACTGGGTTGGTGATTCGCCTTCACCAGCAGGAACAGCAGCAGCATGTACCCAAGAACGTCACATTTTTTAGAAGCAGGCTACTCTGTGTATTATCTGCTTCACTAAGAGGCTTATTATTATTATTATCATAGATTTGTAAGGCACCACATTGCTCCACAGTGCCATACAGTAGGGAAGACAAGGGCATACAAAAACAGGACATACCTAAAACAAGAACAGACAAGGCAGACAAAATGAATGGAGACATAAAAACAAAGGGTATGGAGGACCCTGCTCATTAGAGAGCTTACATTCTAAAGGAAGAGGGCACAGCTGATAGTTGTAAGGGGGCATTAGTGTGAACAGTGTTATTGAGGATAAGGTCACCTCTAAAAAAGAGATGGGTTTTCAAAGAGCATCTAATGATTTGAAGGCTGTGGGAAAGTCTGATTGAGAATTCAATAAGTGGGGAGCAGCACGGGAGAAGTCTTCAAGGCGGGAGTGAGAGGTGGTTATCAGAGACGAGACAAGGGGCAGGTCAGTGGTAATACCGCTGACAACCAGTTTGAAAAACTAAGGGATGTCATTGAAACATGGCTTATCCTGCTTGGACTCTCCTGAGGATATGTGATTTCTGAAAACGCCACCAATATTGTTAGAGCATTACAGCGGGGGGAATTCCCTTACATTCCCTGTTTTGCTCACACAATCATCTTGGTGGTACAGAACTTTTTATAAAATGACAATGACATGCAGGAAATGCTGTCTATGTTCCGAAATATTTAGGGTCATTTTCGGGATTCTGCAACAGCATGTAGAAGAATGCAGCAGCTGCAAGAAAAATAGTATTTACGGGGAATGTACTTTAGTCCAGCGCAGTGGAGAATACTTTCCGTGTTGTGCAAGGTGCTGAAACCACTCGAAGTAGTCATCTGTGAAGAGAGTGCAGACACTGTTAGCTTGAGTCAAGTGGTTCCCCTAATTAGACTTTTTGAAAAGTAGGCAGAAAAATTGAAGGCGGAAATTAAACAAAGCAATTCCGCTAATTATGTTGGACTTGTAGATTAAGTACTTTATTCGCTTCGCCGGAATCCAAGAGTTATCAACATCTTGAAATCGGATCATTACAATTTGGCAACTGTCCTCGATCCTAGGTTTAAGAGCTATCTGTTCTCTTTCTTTTCAACTGACCCAGATCTCAAGAGATGCAATGAGCTCCTGGTCAGCAAGCTGACAGCTCAAGTGGTACATGACACAATGATGTTTCCTCCTTAAGTTTCTCTGGAAATTGCTGCTAGGAAAAAACTTAGCTTTCCCAATACACCCAGTGGTGATGCAGATAAGTCTGCACAATATTTTGACATTTGGTGTCATCTAAAAGAATTGCTCAAACAGCTCTTCCGTAAAATGAATTACAAATTCCATGTGGAAGGCCATTACCGGCAATTACATCAAAGTACAAAGACTTCTGTGATGGTGGATTCCAGCGGGGATGAATTAGTATTATTTGAGGATGATGTACACACTGATGAGGGTGAATATGATGACAGTGTAGATTGCAGGTGCTGAGATCTAGCTGAGAGAAGGGAGCTAGCTGATGCTGGTATGCTTGGTAATATTTTGGGTAGAATGGCATGTTGGCAATTTTATGTTTTTCTACAGTTAACTTTCAACTTTATTAGAGAGGTGTTTTTTTTTCTTTAAAAAGGTACAAGCTTTTTAGTTTAATTTTGGTTTCACTCACTTAAAACCACTATGCACTTGAACATAGGCTTTAGCACATGATGTAGAGGGATTAGTATCATCATGACTGAAACTGGAGAGTGACAACAACACTGCCACCCCTCCTGTTTCTGTATGAGCTATGGTACAGTAAAATGTGACTGGAGACTTTTAATTTCACTGTCAGCCCGATTATTTTAATTTCTGTTTCAGAACTGAACACTAACACCTCTGCTATTTCTGGGTGAGCTATGGCACAGTACAATGTAACTGCAGATTTAGAAGATCAAGCCTGCCAGCCCTATTATTTCTATTTCAGAAATGACAATTAGCAATGGAGCTCTTCTCTTTGTGTATTACCTATATAAAACAGAACAATATGGCTGCAGATTTAGAACACCAAGCCTGCCAGCCCTATTATTTCTATTTCAGCTATGACAATTAGCAATGGAGCTCTCCTGTTTGCGTGTTAGCTATATGACACCGTACAATTTGACTGCAGATTTAGACCAACCCTGCTAGCCCTATTATTTCTATTTCAGCAATGACAATTAGCAATGGAGCAATGGAACTCTCCTCTTTGTGTGTTAGCTATATAACACAGTACATTATGTGACTGCAGATTTAGAAGACCAAGCCTGCCAGTCCTATTATTTCTATTTCGGCAATGACAATTAGCAATTGAGCAATGGAGTTCTCATGAATGTCACTGGAGACTTTGAAGAACACTGCTACCCCTCCTCTTTCTTTTCTATCTATGACGCTGCCCAACTGCACTAGAGACTGCCAAGAACTGTGCTACCACTTCTGTGTCCCTCTTTGAAATGGCACTGGATCGCCGTGGAGGGCGGTACTCATAGAATCCTAAACTTGCGAGATCTGACAACGTAACAATGACGTTTTGCCTTGTTTTAAATTCTGAGGGCGCGCGAAAGTACCGAGCCGAGGTCGGATCTGCTAAGTTCATGTGTGTTTGGTTCTCGGGGGAACTGAGCCTGAGCAACTCTAATATTTATAGGTTAGGTTTCATCAAATATTTAAACTTAGAGCTACCAAAGATGCCAAACTCATTTTTTATCTATCTCAGCTGCTTTTTCCTCGCCCATACTAACAAACATCTAAATGAGCAGAGTAGACATTCTTGTTGGTTTTTTCTGCTATTAAATTCTATGTTTCCTTGTTAATGGAGGGTGCTGGAAATTACTTAAACAGTTTTACTCTATTTTCTCCATGACCTACACCTCTTCTAGGCATGATAAAACAGTGCCATTGGGAACTGAAACCCAGTAAATAGAAATATACAACAAAGAAATAAGAAAAAACATCTTCCCATATCTCTCTCTGTGACTGCACCAAATACTTCCTGTCTCTACAGGAAATGATACAGAAATTGTATTTTATTTCAAATCAATGGGATTGTGAAAAAAACACGTCATTAGAATCTGTTGGTTTGATGGTTGATTTGACATGTTACATTAACCGTCACTGCTTCTGTCGTCCATTCTGCAGAATTCTGAGTTGACAAATTCTGGATGTTTCATCTCAATGTTTTCAAAAGTAATCCCCCTCTAGATCCATCTATGAAAAACTAGCAAATATTTACTTAATGCCAGGTATAGATGACTTGCATTAGGTAAACACTGCAAGACAATCTATTTTTATTCTCTTTTTTCACAATCTGTATTATCGTTCTACTATTCTATTTCAAGAGACAGATGAAGAACAACGTGACCCATTTAATCAGAATATTAACCGGCATTAATCATCTCTCTATTTAACTTTAGATAAGACCTGCATGTCACAAACCAATCAGCAAGGTACAAGTGCCTGTGCTACAGATTGCAATATCATTTTTTATATTCAAACCTGATCAATTGTTTTTGTTTATTAACAAATTGAGTTGTTTATCAGCTTCTTTGGCTCTTTTCCAAAGTAAGGGAGCAGCTGTTAAAATGTGAGGAAACATTTTATGAAAAGATAATTAATCACATTAAGGCACACAGAGGTTCTGTCAATCTACATTCTGTTCAGGTAATTTGTTTTTTTTTTTCCATATTCTGAAATGATTATTTTGAGCAGCCATGGAAACAATAAATGCTTTGTTTTCTGTCATTTTTATCATGTCCGTTTTTGTTTCATGGTCATTACTAAATATTACTTGATTTTCAGATGCTGTAGAAAGTTTAAGTTTTCAGTGGAATTATGTGAGATAAGTAATAGAAGAATATTTTAGTTACCTGCACTTACCTAGACTCAGGGGCTGGTTGGGCTGGTGGGCATCCGCCCACTTGGGCTGATCCCATAATGGACTAAATTGGGCTGGGTCACTGGGCTATCTGCATTTTGTTTCTTTAAAATTTTCCTTATAGGCTGTTGAGCTGAATCTCGCATTCCGTGCTAAAATTTGTCAACCAGCCCCTGTCTAGACTCTTCCAATAATGTAACCTGGCAGGTAACACGGTGCCTGATCCACTCTCCTGCTGAGGGATAGCTTTTATTACACCATTTAGTGGAATTATCAATGTCTCAGTCAGTAGAGAGGATCCCCTGCTCGCAGAGCCGTAACTAGGGTGGTGCGGGCGGTGCCATCGCCCAGGGCGCAAGCCCAAGGGGGTGCGGCAGTCGCCCGCTACCTGCCTCTGTTTCCTCAGCCTTTTAGTTTTGTATGTGCGTTCCACTAACAGGAAGTCATTTCTCCCAATATCACAATCAACATTGGCAAATCTCAAAGGGTCACAGGTTGCTCAGTCCTCAGGATGTACCTTACACAAAGAAGCAGAAGGCACCAAGCAAAGGTGAGAGAGGGGCAAGGTTTTGTTATGTTGCAATCAGGATTATATTTAAAGTCTCTCTCTCTCATCAAATTAAACAGATATAAACTCACTGAAAGTAACCATGTAACAGATACTTAAGAATAATTTAATCCTAGTTACACCATTTATAACCTGAAAATAGTATGACTTCCAAATGGAAAATATTTGTATATTACTCTAAAGCAAACAGGTATTAAAATATAAGTGAGCAATATATGATGGACTGCTATATGCAATTTTGAAAAGCAAAGAGCAAAAATATCCAATGATCAATAAAAAAAATACATAACAAAAATGATGATAATGATTTAAAAAAAAATAAAAAAATTAATTAATAATCTTGACATATATTTAAACTTTGTTGTGTGGAATGTGACAAAATATTCAAAATGTTTCACTATTTTTTACACTTTGAGGCATTTTGCAATATTATAAATACATTGGGAGGGAATATAAACTAAAAGTTCAGGTAGGGGCAGCAATAACTAATATCAGGGATGGATAAGACAAGTTTACATATTATCTGACATTTCCCCCAGTGAAGAGATGTCAATCAGTATTACTGATAGCAGATAATAGCTGGAGGTGAATGAGGGGGTGGTCGCCTGTGAGACCCATTGTACCGCACCTTACATAGGAGCTTCTTCTTCTCCTCCATGCTTTTGTGTTCATGTTTGGGGTCCGCAGACATGTAACAGAATTCTTTCAGTAAAGTGCTAGCCACACCCCCACATTAGGTTGACCACATTCACTTGGCAAATGTTACTCCCACTTAGATAGGGGGCGCCGGTGCCCTGTCTCGCCCAGGGCACTAAAATGTCTAGTTACGGCACTGCCTGCTCGGACCGATTTTCCAAAATGTTAAAGAGGAAATTTACATTTATATAGTGCATATGATACTGCTTGCAACTGTATTATACAGTATCAATTTTCATTTTTCTGTCTGCGTTACTTAATTAACAATTTCATTTGGATTACTGCAGGAAAGATTCCTCTATATCTGCTCTATGTTGGCCATGAATATACACACGGTTACACCCTAATGTACCTCTAGCGCAAATGCTACTGTTCTAGAATTGAGCGCATTTTGAGGTCTCTCCGGCTCAACATATGCACATAGATACACTTTTTGAACTGCGGATTTTCCTACGTACTTTAGGAGCGCAAATATCTTTAAATTAGCCCCCTTTTACATAAATGCCTGCTTTATATAAATTGAAGAAAATAAATGGCATGTTGCTGATCATTAAGGTGTTCCTACATTAAATGTACTGTAATAAGTTAATTATTGTGGTGGCAAATTATGTTATGCACATTTTAAGGGTCTGTTTCAGGAAACAATAATTTGAACCATAAATGGATTTGAACTATGCATGACATTTAGCAAAGACAAAAAGGTGCATGATTTAGGAGAAAGATGAGATTTATGGGGCATTTCTAAAATTGCATGTGATGCTATCCTGTTTTCATTGATAGAATCTACTATATCCCATCAACGCATGGATTCATTTTAAAGAGCTTTGCTATTATAAAGTTAATAGTTTACTGCTCATGTTCTGCAGATAGACATTTTTATTTTTACAAAACACCCTATTAAATAGATTCAGGACATAAAATGTAGGTCTACATTTAATGAGACTGTCACACAAATTGATGAATGGAGGAGCCTTGCATACAATTATTTTAATGCTTTCCAATAGAAATAGCTAGGCCTGTTTTTTTATTTTTTGAACAGCTATTTAAATTCCAGCTGCATGTTTATATATAACAAAAAAACTGCTAGTGCTTAGGGAGTACTTACCTTGATACATTTAAAAGGCATAGCAATGACTATGTTGAAATTCAGACTGAATTCATTTTTGACTGTCGGGATTGGCTAGATAGGGAAGACTTTGGTGCGAGTTGTCTAGCTTGACATGTATTGCAATATATGGAACTAACATTCCCTGTGTTTAACAGAGAAAATAGCTTGAAGTAGCATTAAAAATTAGTTAGGTGAATGCAGATGATCAATGCTTCCGTTATATATAATAAAGAATGATTAAAGTGAATTAGTTGTGGGGTTGTGGTCACCAATTTCTTTCCACTAGCTATTTATTGTAAAATCGATTTCTGGTGTATATATTTTTATTAGGTTTTGTAACTTTGCAAATTATTGATCTTCAACTATGGGTCTAGTATCTCTTTGCTCTAATTTAGATATTTATTTATCTTGCATCAATTTATTAATGAACTTCATTGATACCATGATATTAATTTATGGACCGGATGGGGTCTATAAGTGATGATCAGTTTTCTCACGCTCTAGCAAATCAGAGGCAAATCTTCCACTTCCACTTTTCTTTTACTCCATTGCAGTTCAGTTAGGAGCATGTTATGCAACGTCCTTCAAGGGTTTTTTTTTTATATTCCTTGGATTTCTTTTGGATTACTACAGGACAGAAGAAAACCTGATCCCTATGGAATTACAGAATTACAGATCTGTACAACAACGTGTGTTTTTATAGGGCTCTATCTGCCATACTGGTGCTTTCAGTCCCACACGCATCAATATGCTCTAGCAATTAATGTAGTTACAGTTGTAGTTTTACACACTTAACAAATGTTTTTCTTACTTTAACATATTACGCTACCCCAGGTTTTACATAGTAGGCCTCACATGTTTTTTTGTGGGCCCCAATCCTTAGGGAAATTAGTCCCATGTTAACAAGGCTTGGGTTGGCTCACATTATGACAGAGAGACCCCATGCTGTGGATCTCCAAGTTATGGTAGCCCAGCACAGCTTTTGTGTTTGTACACCAGTATAAATGGAAACCAGACCAGGCGATAAGCACAGGTCTTCCTTACACATTGTGTAAAAGTGAGGATAATTTTTTTTTTTAGTTATTGATAGAAACCTTTTTTTAGACACACGCTGAAATATCTTTGCAACACGCAACTTTTGGTGCATGTTTTACGACTCCTAATAAGTGTCTCTGGACAGGTTGCCTACTCTGAATAGACCACGTCTCCAGGGGGCATGTCACCAGGGCTGCCAAGAGAAACTGTGGGACCCAGCACATGGAAACAGGCAGGGCCCCAATCAATCTCTCTCCTCAAGGCCCGCTGTATGCAGAGATGTAGCATGGAGGTTGGGTGCCAGGGCAAGCATATGTAAGCATCAGCTGAAAGAAAAGAACATTTTTACTTACACAAAGATTAATGCCTTGGCTCTGGTCTTTGTGTCTCAAGTTGATTTTCACTGTCCTGAAAGTCTGTGGAGAGAGGGTAAGATTCAAGAAGATGAGGAAGAGTGAATGTGGCAAAGAGGAGGGAAGTAAATAGAGGACCAGGGAGAAAATAGTCCACATTTCAGGCTTTACCAATTAATATACCTACCAGGAACTTTGTGACCCTTTAAAGGATGATCACCTCATCCATTTGATTGAATAAGAAGCCGAGAGTAAGGACTCACTGCAGTGTCCAGGACAGTTAGGTGGATAAGGTGTCCTAAATCTCATTAAAAAAAAGTTGTTGCTCAATTAGCTCAGTGCATCCAGTGCCATTCCCCCGCTGGGTCTCGAGTTTGGGTAGATATTGAATCTGTTTCCCTACATACAACATCCACACCTGCAATTCACTGGTCTAATCACTCCAGTTGGACCCCAGAAGCTCACTTTCACCCTACAATTGATCAACAATTTATAACATAACCACTTTGCTATGACCTCTCATTCTACTTTGCTTTGGCACAACCCCAACCTCTCCCCACGCCTTAATCCTGATTCCTGATGCCTTCCACTCTTGGGTGAAGTCAAATATTAGCTTCATTAATGAGTTACCAAAAAGTCCCTACATTAACACCTGTCCAAGAGACATTTTGCCTCCCTTTATACACCTTCCATCAAAACCTACAAATGACACATTTTTACCTTTACCCTTTGGCAAGGATCTCTTTGAGACCCCTAACCACATTTGAAGGACTCTGACTGTTCAATCCCTCATCCCGGGGGCTCTTCTTGTCCCTGTACCATATAGCGCTAAATAAGAGCACAACAGCAAAACCTTCCCATGATAATAATTGGGAGAGTGATCTTTGTAGGGAGCTAGATGAGGAAGTCTGGTCAGACATCTGGCTACAGATAGTCAAATCCTCTATCAATGTTCACATCAAGGAAAATGCATATAATTTGTTATACTGTTGGTAGCTAGTCCCAACCAATCTACAGAAGATTTACCCTAATCCCCCCCTGCTGTCAAGATGCAGGGTTTTTTTGTCAAATGTTCACACTCTTATTATCTCTTTAGCTGATGCTGCATTCATCTGCACCCTAAATATTCTGTACTCTCCTATCCACATCCAGATGCTCCAAAACACGGTAACAAACATGTTAGACACAGTGCTGCCACCTGTCTTACAGCTACTTCCTAGAAGAGGCCAACCCCAGCAAGCATGTCTGCACTCAAGGCAAAAATTTTAGACATATATGAGATGATATTGATTACCAGTGTCCTGAGGAATTTGTCAACGTCATTCTATGGAACTCGGAACCCTTCGATTCAACTCAACAATACCCCCTAAATCAGTGGTATTTATCTTGTTGGTGGATCTAATGATGCTTAAAATACAATATTTGCATTTTAAGGTATGCACAGCTCATATACAATAGTAGTTTGTAGTAGGGGGTGATATCAGTTGCCACCTCAGGCAGCAGGATGGCTAGAGACACCCCAGATTGTAGCGAATGTATCTAGATGTTATGTGTGACAGAACACTTATTTGTAAGTGGGCTCTGTAATTTGTCATTCTCAAACTGCTATGTTTCTGGAAGGAAATAACAAAGTATTCTACGCTGACACAAAGTTGAAAGAAAAAAAAACATTTACCCAATTTTATTTTAGCCTTTTTTTTAAAGAAAATAAATCTGGCTCCATGTCAATAACGATTCAGCTACTTTTCAGCTGCTAGAACAAAATGTACTATATTTGTTAAATGACAGTAGTTCCCGATGAATACTTAGTGTGCTGAGTTAGTGAGGAGGAATAGTTTATGTCAGGCTAGATACAGTTGACTTCAAATAATCTAAAGAAGGAAGCTGATGATAGATGGACAATAGCTTGTTTCCTCCTTTTAATAAAGCATGATCAGGAAATCAGCAAGTAAAACGTTTAAACATCTAAATTTAGCAGAATTCCTCTATAGGGAAATATTGTGTGATTCCAACACCTAAACTTATAAGCCTGTCAGATGAAAGCAACATCGGTGTTCTTCACGTCTGCCGAATAAAAATAGCTAAAAACTCCTGACCCAGACAGGGGTTATTATGGGAGAGGCAGAGATTTCCATCACAGACCGCCAAGTTGTCACAGCAAACTCCATCTTAAATTAGTGCTACATTTCCTGGGTCACAAGTTCCCAGAACAGAGAAATATAGGTAATATAAACATTTTGATTGGTAAATGCAATGTGGAATATTTTTTGTTTGGTACTTAAAACTCTAATGAAAAAAAACCTCTGCTACAATATACATTACCAATGCCTTAATGAACATATTAGACCTTTATTTCTTTCTTGCACATGTTATATAACAATGGAGTGAACTATAGTTAGTTTTCGTCCTCCACTGTACAGGAGACCCAAAATATTACAGCTACAACCAAGTAATTTCAAAGGAAAAGGTGTGATAACAATATCCCTAATTGGTGTGCTAAATGCTATATTAAAATGGCTGTAGAGTGAAACCAACATGACCCAGTTCTGATGACGGGAAATAGCTGGATTGTTAAATTCACAGCTATGTGGGGTGCTTAAAATGAGAGTACCCACAACAAATGGTGTTATGACACCTTAGAGTAGAGTTATCAAACCTTCTAAATAGAAAGAGTGGTGGTATTGACTTTAGTTACCAATCAGATACTAGCTATCATTTTCTAGAATTTACTAGAGAGAAAATAACTACATTCTGATTAGTTACTATGGGCAACAACTCCACTTTTCAATTTTAGAACGTTTGATAAATCTACCCATTGTGTCAATTTTGTATCTGCTTTTGTGAGAATATATTGTAGCATATGAATACGTATGTTTTGTACATGAAGCAATAGATTGTAGATTGTTTTTTTCATTAGAAAATAGAGATATTTTTCTCATTCCCCAGCTGGAGGGAGGCATCATCATTCTTACAATGCAAAGTACAAGAGCTGTTTGTGCACCTTAAACATTCCAGCCGGAGAAAGTTAAATATTCTGTGTCTTAAACAACATGGAGGCCTGGGCATGCAGACAACTATAATATTTTTTGTATGCATTTATTAGGCCAATCTGATGATCAATCAGCTCTTCTTCGTGAGTCATGCTATTGCTTGTGCACTAAGCCTGGAAGACTTATTATGGTGCACTAAGCCATGAACAAAACACAGCCACTAATATGTTTAATTTCATTGCTTCTGCTCGTTTTGATTTTGTTGATATCAATAAATAGAATTTACTTTGACTGTTGGGTGGATACAGTGGATTCCTTGCACATTGATGTGCAAGAAAAAGACTTTCCTACTTCTACCATATCAAGTATCTAACAATCAGGAATATTCCTTATGAACGGCTCTCAGCCAATCATATGCTGCCTCTAAGACACTCTGTAAAAGGATATGTACAATGGTGCTATTTCTGAGAGTCTGCTATTGTTGTCTGTTAGCAGTGAGTCCAATGGGGAGGTAAATATGCTAATATGCTACTTAATACCTACCTTCATTAATTATGACTCAAAGGGTAGTTTCCAGTTTAAACCCAGCTCTATTTCAATATCCGCTCAATTTACTCTGATACACACAGTACAATATGGTAATAATAATATTCATATCAAGAAAGATTTTCCACAAAGTTTCATTTAAGATAATATGTATTCTTATTAACAATAGGTATTTTCAATAACAGTCTTTACACTTATAATAACACAGTGTAGAAAGCATAATATATAAAATATCCTATAAAATACATTGCCTACTTCAACTGTTGTATCATGGATTTCATTACAATTCCCTTGTTATCTAGATTATTTCAGCTCCTATCAGCAAAGCACGTGGCCCACTTTCAGACATCTTTAGCAAAGCACATGGCAAAATAGTGTCCATTTTGTCTACTGTCTGCATATACCATTCAATCCTAATTGCCTGTGTTATACTAATCAAGGTATGTAGATTTAGTACACAGTATTTTAAACGCATGTCTTTTGCAGTAATAATCTATGAAACAAGTACAGTGAAACATTAAACTATCTATACAACTATGTTAATTACAAAGCCAGTATTAGCAATAGTAAAACTAGAACTCCAACAGTAACAGCATACATCAGCGGTGGCCAACCTGTGGCACTAGAGCCACATGTGGCTCTTTGAGCTTTGAAATGTGGCTCCTGGCTGGGAGCATCAACAATATATAGTTGCCCAGGCACTGGTGGGGGCAGGCTGGAAACCATTAAGCTGCTCGACTGATCGAGAGCAACCACGTCTTCTGAACAAGGCAGGGAGGTCCAATCAAGGAAGGAGGAGGAGAGAGTGTAATGGAATGTGGGTAGGTTTTATTGGCATATATGGAGTATATGGGAAGATGTGATGTCATGTGTGGTGGTTGATGGGTATTTAAGGGGTATGAGTGGAGATCTGATAGCATGTATGGCATGTGGGGACGTCTGATGGCATACAGGGAGGCTGAACGGCACGTAAGGTGCATATGGGAATATTTGACAGCATTTCTGGGGCATGTGGATAGATTTGATGGCATGTGGAGAGGTCTGATGTGCATGTGGGCAGGCTGATGTGTATGTAAGGAGTATGTGGGGAGGTCTGATTGCATGTGGGAAGATCCGATGGACATATGGAGAGGTCTGATGGGCATGTGGAGAGGTCTGATGTGTATGTAAGGGGTACGTGGGAAGATTCAAAGGGCATATAAAGAGGTCAGAAGATCACTTTAAGAGATCTGAGGGATTGTGGATACAGTAGCAGTGTGAGCTACTATGAAGACACTAAAGTAACCCTTTGAACTGCTCTCCGATGGACACAGTAGCGAGGTAAGAGCTGAGCAGTGCAGAACTGTGCTAATTTGATGATTATTCTAAACTTTTTTGCAATGTTAGATATTTTATTTTTTGCTTAGCAAGATATTGTAAATTGTTATGATCCTGACGTCAGGTAACTACAAGGACTGGGCTCGATACATACCTGGGAGCCGAAGTTCATATAGTACAGCCAGATACTCCAAAACTCAATGAATTCAAAGATCTGTTTGACTGTGATACCATTGGTAAACTCCCTGAGAAGTTCCATATGTGGGCCACCTGCTCACTGACAAGGGGGCAATCCAGACCCTAACAGATGGCTGCCATTCAGCAAATGCCGTTTCCTGAGGACAAACTCAGTCTTCTGCAATTCCTGGGAATGACAAACTACCTGTCAAAATTTCATCCCAACTGCAGTGAGACAACTACACCACGGTGACAGCTCCTACATGAAGATGCCGATTGGTGCTGACAAGAGCAAACCAGGCTTCAGATATAAAAATAATACACATGTTATCGTGCCCTCCAGTGCTTCAATGTGAAGTTATCAGTGGTGATCTCTGCAGATGCCTGACAACACGCACTGGGTGCTGTTTGCCTCCAAAATAACAGATCCATAGTCTTCTCCTCCAGAGCATTGACTGAGACTAAATCATTTGCACAGATTGGTGTTAGTATTTGCCTGTCACAAGTTCAATGACTTTATATATGGGCGTCCTGTCACTCTTGAGACAGACCACTTATCGCCATACTGAGGAAGCCTTTGCATAATGCTTCTGCCTGCATGCAAAGAATGATGCTCAAGTTGCAGAGATAAAATCTGGATGCCGTATACAAGCATTGCAAAGAATTATGTGTAGCTGGTGCCCTCTCCCGGGCCTACTTACCTCACACCAAGTGCCTACAAGTTGAGGATGAATATAATGTCATGTCTGTGCAAATACTATCCTCCAACTGAAAAGAAGAGCTATAGCATGAAACCTTAGCAGACAATCTGTGCCAACAGCTATCTGAAATCATATTACAGGTTTGGCCCCAGTCCTTTAGGGAGCTCTCACAAGATTTGCGCCCTTTGTTTGTCATGAGAGACAAGCTTACTCTGTCTGATGGAGACAATTCATAATACCATTCACCCTGCAGAAGTACTATATAAAGCAGCTCCACCAGGGGCAAATGGGCCTTGAAGTCACCTAGCGCAGAGCCAGAGAGTCACTATATTGGTCCACCATGTTCAGGGACATTGAAAGAGAAATCTCCATATGAGACCCCTGCAATGCTGTCAAAGCACATCAACCAAAGGGACCTCTGCAACTCCACAAGATTCATGACTTGCCCTGGTCTGTCACTGCTGCAGACATCTTTAAATGGAGAGGAGAGGAACATCAAATTTTGGTGGACTATTTTTCAGGGTGGTTTGAGATTGACTATCTACCCAATCTCACCAGTGCTACTGTTATTGTCAAACTCAAGAGACACTTTGCAAAACATGGCATCCAATAACAACTCATCACTGACAATACCATGCAATTCATGAGTAGAGAATTCAAAAACTTTGCAAATACCTGGGACTTTCAACACTCTACCATCACTGTCCTCAATCAAATGGGCTAGAGGAAAGAGCTGCTCACTCAGCCAAACACCTGCTGGAAAAATGCACACATGATAGTAACGATATCTTTGCAGCATTGCTTGACCTAATGCAATGGTTTACCATCACCTGCCCAGTGGTTATTGACACGCTGCACCAAGACTCTCATCCCAAGTACTAAGCAACAATTGCAACAGCAAGTACAAACATTCGGTACTTACCTCAAACCTGCTGTCCAACAAAAGAAGTTATGATCGAGCAGTACATAATCTTCCTCATCTTGTACCAGATCAAGTTGTGCAACTGTAAACTCCTTTTGGATATGATAGACCTGCCACCAACCTCAGAGAATCTGCTCTTCTACATGGTACAAGCTGAGGGTGCCACATAGGAGCGCAACGTTGCCAACTGCTGAGTGTGCATGAGGAAGATTCTCCAGCCCACAATCCAGCTATGGTTGACCCAGAACTCATTCACACTTTACAGGAGTCAAGATCTGATGGGCCCATGACCATACCTTCAAACTCTAGGCTATCACTTGACCTGCCTGAATACTCAGGTGGGCTTTTAAGAAATAATCAAGTGGTTCTTACTATCATCACAAGGTTTGGTCAGGTGTCCAAGCTTAACCCAAAATTCCAGGACTATGTAACTGAGTGGTAATTCTTTCATGGCCTTTTCTCCCAATATCTTGCCGCCCCATTTTACCCCATTTCCACTTTAAGCCTAACCAAGTATCTGTATCTTGAAGGGAAGGATGTGAATGTATGACCTGCTATAGCCTGGCAGGAAGTGAAGTTGTTGGCTAGGGATGCTGGGAAGTTCCTGTTCTCTGTTCTGCATTCTAGTTAGGCATGTCATGCTGAGTAAACACATTGGGCCTGATTCATTAAGTAAAGTAAGGCAAAAAAAAGAGTAAGTTTTCTCCATGTTTTAATTGAAGGGGTGCAAATTAGTTTTTTATTTTGCACATAAGTGAAATACTGACTGTTTTGTCATGTAGCACACAAATACTTGATAGCTTTATTTTTACACTAAACTTTAAAGTTGATCTAGGACATGCCTTACCCCAACTATAAATCTGCCCCCCCCCCCCAATGCAACATGGTTTTGCCAAGGTGCAAAGTTACTCCTTTTTTTTGCTTTACTTTCCTTAAGGAATCGGGCCCATTATGTTTCACCCCTGAGAGTTGTCACTCCTGTCTTTCTACACCCACATCTACAATAATGTGTATATTTCTATTTCCAGATAGTGAATGAATAGTGACCCACAAATGGCTATTAATTTCCTAAGGGAAGGTGCAATTCGTGTCACTGGAAGTTGGCTCACAGAATTTCATATGTAAAAATAGGCAGGTACATGCTTTTCCAGCCATTGTTTTTAAGCATGTCATATAAGGTGGCATGCTTAAAAAACTCAATATTCATGCTCAATATTCATGCTCTTTCTTTTTCAGACATATCCCAGCTAATTTCATACAAAAAGACAAAAGGAGCTCAGAACTAATAACTATATATTTTATTATTTGCACTCAGATGATTTTATCATATTAAATATACTTATCAGTAATTATGAATTATGTAACACCTCAAGCTCACAAGTATACAGTTGCTGGAATATAGTGGTCAAAGCCTGGATCCCATGTTCATTATAGCGACCGCTATGACCCTCTAATGCTGTGTCCTTACACATCAAGGATAGGGATATTAAAAATGTGCCCCTGGCTTTATAGAATATAGCTACATTTAAAAGTTAGGAAGAAAAACTAGTTTTCTGAACGAAACCCAAAATTTAATTAAGCAAGGTATGAAAGGTTAATGAGTGAACATTTATAAGTATTTTGTAGATTTAGTAAGCTTTCCTGGCTACAGTATAAGGTAATTAAACAGCTTAACGAAGATAGTCATGTGAAAACCCTCTGAGGACAGATGTGGTAAAAGCAATGCACTGGTTTGTAAAAATCATGCAATGTTTTTCTACACTTTTAAATGCAAGACAATTGTAAACTACTGTAATTCTGCTACATTGCAATTTAAAGAGAACATATACCTACAGGATGCTTTAACAATGTTTTCTTGTCAAGGGAAATTTATGGGAAGAATCTCTTGCATTGCATAACTGGTGAATAAATATCAATAATTACACAAGGTTCTTTCCTTGTGCATACACCTGGAAGAATACTACTACTAAAGAAATACCTCCCAACAGTCCTGATAATCACAAGGCAAAAGGAGAATGGCTTCCAGAACAGATGAATGGTCGTGGTGGAAATAGATGAGTAGATCTGGGCATTGTTGGGTCAATCAGGATGCAGCTTATTTTGCTGTGAAGCACGGCCGTTCCTAGGTGCTATAAGAGTGGGCAACAACTCGGGGTGATTCACCCTCCACATTATAGGCCTGTTTTGTGACTTTAAATTTTTCAATATTAAGCTGTGATAACTGTCACACTTCATCAGCTGTGACAAAATGCCCCCTGTTCCTTCGTTACCTCTCCCAACAGCTTCTTGACTTTTAAGAGCAAACTTCATGTTTTGTAATATTTTAAACCTGTAAAATAGGTAACCTTTAGTTCTCCAGTCAAACTGGCAGGCATGTTAAGACTTGTTGTTCCACAACAGCTGGAAAGCCATATTTTATATGTTTATTTGATTACAAAAGTCCATATGTCAAAAAGAAAGATAAATATTAGGAGTGTATAGGTATTCAGTGCCCCCAGTAATATAACAAAGCAACCATACAGCCCCTGTAGTGTACTAAAGTAATCATAGTGCCCCCATATTCTAATAAAGTAATCATAGTGCGCCCAGTAGTATAATAAAGCAACCACACAGCCCCTGTAGTATATTAAAGTAATCATAGTGACCCCATAGTCTAATAAAGTAATCATAGTGCCCATGTAGTATAAAAAAATCAAACATAGTGCTACCGTAGTATAATAAAGCAATCATAGGGCTCCCATAGTATAATAAAGCAATCATAGTGCTCCCGTAGTATAATAAAGCAATCATAGTGCTCCCGTAGTATAATAAAGCAGTCATAGTGCTCCCATTGTATAATAAAGTAATCATAGTGCCCCCAGTAATATAAACAAGTAACCATAGTGTCCATGTAGTATAAAAAAATCAAACATAGGGCTCCCGTAGTATAATAAAGTAATCATAGGGCTCCCTTTGTATAAGAAATGAATAACAGTGTCCTCAGTAGTTTGTCCAAAAATAATAGTGACCCCAGTACTTTTAAAATAAATATTAGTGCCCTTTGATATCAAATAATAAATATTTATGCATTCATTTATAATTATGACCCCCATAATTTATAATTAAATGGTGCCTTCCTAATAAATAATTACCTAATATTTTCTTCCTTTCCTGGTACTCTCCATATGGGTAACAACAAAAAAACCCCTATGGGCTAAATGGACAGCTCACTGAACCTGACACAATAATTAAGCTCATGTCAGCCAATCAGTGTGGGTCTGTCAGTCAGGAGCCGGTCCCTTACAGCACTGACTATTTATTCAACCATACAATGCAAGAAATCAATACAAAGTCAATATTTAACATGTGGATTTTTGGAATGGAAATATATGGAAAATGCAACTAAGGACTTATTACCTGCACAAATTACTTACATATGGCATTTGAGTGTGAAAAGCATAATCAAAACAAAAATATCTGGTCTGTCTAAAAATTACTAAAATCCCCCAAAAACTATTTCACAGTCACTATGAATCACAAAATAATGCTACCACTAAGATTTAGTTCAACATTAACACTCTTGTCTGCAGATATTTCCTGATCAAAATGCAAACCCAACCTAATATAATCAGAATTACTGTTAACCAATTACCTGCATAAATGTAGGGTTATACAATCCAAGCCCATCTGACACTTTAAGAACAAAAAGATAGAACATTATTAAATGGGATTAAAATATCACAATGCTTATTGTTATAGCAAACTGACATAAAGAAATAAATGCAGTGAAGTTTACTCAAATAACTGTCAGGCACTGTCCCTATACCGCACAGGGACGGCCACCTTCTCTCTGCCCGGAAGCCGTGTCTCGTTGCCTAACAACCACACGCATTAATCCCGGCCACCCGGCAGCTCCTCCTGCGCATGTCACATTTCTAGAAAAAGGGACGCTATTCAGAGACCTGGCGGAGGCTGCTTACATTACGGCCTCCAGTAATTACACATCCTCCAGCCCTATTATAATGATTAGGGTGCAGAGTATTAGGTCTGACCAGCTCCAGGCATTTATGTTATCTCCTTTTGTTTGGTCTTATTCCATGGTTCCTGACTCGGCTTGTCCTTGTCAGGATCTGCCCGCAAGCCCCTTGCAGTGCATACTGCTTTGCCTGGCAGCTCCTGCCTCCTGGACTATCAGACTTTATTATTTGTGTTCATTTTATGTGTTAGCAGCAGTACCTCTGATCACCAGAGGTGCTGCTCTTGTGCTTGCTCCTAGTTCCTTAGGAGTTAACACTGCTTCACTCATTATCCCATGCACCTGGGTGTGTTCCATTTATACCTGTCTCTCCCAGCATTCAGGGCTGGTTATTGATGTTACTCTCTGTTGTCTCATCCTGATGTTATACTCTGTGGTCACTTCCCCCTGTTGTGCTCCTGGATTTATGCTGCTTGAGATCTATCTCAACATACATTCTGCTGACCTGTTTCATATGTGAACCTAGGACTTACCTGTGCATTTCCCTGTACATGCTGCCTGGAATCTTTCCTCACCTCCCATTTACCTGCAACTGCTGTATATCTAGTAATTTCTGCAAGCTCATTATTTCATCATCTGTTCATACTCTCCAGCAATAAACATTGTTTGTTTTTTCATCTTATCCATGGCTCCTTAGCTGTATTTCTACATTGATTCGTGACAGTCCTGACACTGCTCCTGGATTCTCCTTTTGGCTCTGCAAGTCCTCTCTGGTATTTGACTCATGCCTGTCAGACTATTCTTCTCGATACTCCTCGTGTACTTCGCAGACCGCTCGGCTTCCCTGACTATCCGCTTACCTCCATCTATCTCCCTGAATGCCCTCCTGGAGAACCGTGACCTGTGCGTCTCTCGCAGCTAAACCTAAACTCCCTTGCGGGGGTTCCTGGTGAAGACAAGCGGCTCGTTAAACTCCGTGCCTCCAGATAAGGCTGTGCCAATATCAGCAGGTAGTTCTACATTCCTGACAATAATGCAGAAATAAAGCCAGGACACTGAAGAACTATGTCCCCTTTCACATAAGCTGTAACCTGCTGAAAGTTTAGAAGGTTTAGATAATTTCTCAGTAGCAGACTTATCCCCAAAAGATGACAGTTTTCTACATATTTCACTGCTTAGTTAAACCTTTTTCTTTCTTGCCCAAAAACTCCTATAAAACAGTCTGACATTTCAATTCTATCTAATATGATTACGTTATATTGATTCTTACGATAGATATATCATGCCTATAGGTTCCTTATGAGGTTTGTGCATATCATTGATACATATCATCTTGTTACTTTCAGAGCTTACAAATATATACAGGGGTATTATTTATAATCATTTGTTATGATAAGTATTCCTTTGATCAGCTATGTTTCTCATGAAGAATATATCACAACTCCCAAATTTGGAATGCCAGGAGACAGGGGGAGGCCACATCGCTATTGGGGGTATGACAACATCCCCTGGTGGCATTTACTACCAAACTTTGGTCTTTTGCAGATGTAAACCAAGCTTGAAATTCTCCTCCATCTGATAACAGGAGATCAAACAAATCAACAACATGACAGAGACAATAAACAGAAAACCACAGTAGTCCCTGGTGGGCCTTTAAGTAACAATTGACAAGAAAAGGACATTGTGGGAAACAATGACATTTTATTTTCATAATGATCCTGATCAGGCTATGATCATGAAACAAGGCACGTTTGCTTAAGCGAAAAAGAAAACCATACTACAGTTCATTATAGCTTTAACTTCAAGTGGTGAAATGCCAACCACATTAAAACAATCATGTACACAAGGACATTACATGTGGGAAAATACTATAGTTACAACAACCTCTTGTTTATTTACATTTCTTTATTGTTTGTTTAAGTTTTTTTCTGTCAGCACACATACGTGTTACACTGGTTGAAAGTTCCTAGGGGGATATAATCTCAGGGTTCTAATCATAGTTGGCACCATAATGAGGAAAAATACAGAGACATAGAATTTATGTCTGTGGAAAAAAACACCTGGATAAGAATTATTGTACTAATAAGTAGAAATATATTGCAAGATAAAGGCTATTGAATAAAAAGAGAAGGGTTTAGATTTGAAATTGAAAATGCTAAATTTACTAATTAATAACAAAAATCCTATTAGCATGAACAGCAATATAATAATCAGTAATAATCAGTAATGACACTTCATTCAACCTGTTTATGGCTTTTGCTTTTGCATGTTACAGTGTGTGTCTGTCCAAAGTGGCAGAATCAAAAGGTTTACTACGAAACATAGCAAAATACAACTGTTTTCGAAATAGATATAACCATTATTCTGCCTCTGTGGAGCTCCCTACTGAATCTGATTAAGTTACAGTTTAAAAAATGTGGCTTCAGCAGTCACTGAGGCTAATTTACAGCTAGGTACAAACTTTGGGTGCAGAACAAGCAATCCATGCTGCATAGCAGGATGTGCACATCATCATCATCTATTTATTTATATATCGCCACTAATTCCGCAGCGCTGTACAGAGAATTCATTCACATCAGTCCCTGCCCCATTGGAGCTAACAATCTAAGTCCCCTAACATACACACACAGAGAGAGAGACTAAGGGCAATTTAGTAGCAGCCAATTAACCTACCAGTATGTTTTTGGAGTGTGGGAGGAAACCGGAGCACCCGGAGGAAACCCATGCAAACACTGGGAGAACATACAAACTCTACACAGATAAGACCATGGTTGGGAATTGAACTCATGACCCCAGTGCTGTGAGGCAGAAGTGCTACCCACTAAGCCACCATATTGTCCACATGCAACTGCATGTTCGTGTGCTGCATACACATAGGAACCATCTCTGTTTTTACACATCTGTTTTCCCCTCACATCTGTAAATCATGTTGTACATTTCACATTTCCCCTTGCACCGTAAAGGCTTTTTTTCAGGTGCAAGTTTTCCAATCAGCACCTGGATTTGCTCCGACCCAGTGGTGGAACTGTCACTACTGCAGGGAGTGTGGCTACTCAGCGGCCTGGAAGTGAGGGCACCCCGGCAGTGCTACTCATCTGAAAATCTTTGGGATGGGATTAGTTAATGTTATGGTCAACCTTAAAAGCCGACATTTCCTGTGTATTTTTAGCTTTCAAATAAAACCTTAAAAACAGTAAAAATGATCATTATACACCTACCTCCCCTAAAGGCAGCAGACTCTAACAAATTTAGACTATATTTACAGCTGGGCCGATCAGGGCCATCTTAACAACATTATGGGCCCCTGGGAAAAGCAGTGCACCGGGGCCCCTACATATATGTATAGAGATACAGATATAGATATAGATATATAGAGAAAGATAGATGTACTTGCTCAGTGACCCTTGAAGGTTTTTTTTGCAGGTTTTTTCTTTTGCAGGATTATTTATTCTAATTAAGAGCCCTGCCTATGGGGCCCTCTTGCCCGTGGGGCCCCCGGGCACCTGCCCATCATGCCCAATGGAAAAGATGGCCCTGGGGCCGATAGCTATTACCAAAAGAGTGACAAAAATGTTGCCCCCTCCACTAAATGTGACCAGTCCCAGCACTGTTGGTTTCCCTAGCCATTCTGGTGAGGTGGTAGGAAAAAATGGAAAGTCCCACCCCCAGAGGTGGCAACTTTGCCTTGAGCAAGGGACCTTGAGATCTATATTATGTGCCATATCTGTGTTTGAATGTTTTTATTAAGTAAATTGAGGTTAGTTTACAAATTAGCTTATCTGCAACTGAAAGGGGCAAAATAAGTCACATTGTATCAAATATAGAACCCGTTCTCTTTGGGAGCATGTGAAATTTGCCCAATTCACACTATGCAAACGGAAGTAAGCTCAACTCATCATCAGGCCCTAAACATGCTTACTCCACCCCTGCTAGCTCATTTAAATAATCCCATCCTGCAAAAATAAACTAATTTTTCCACTTAAGTGCAAAACTTGATACTGTGCAAAACTCCAACCAACATGTAACTTTTAACAATGTCAATCATACACATTTACCATATAGTAAATGGAGATTTATTTTCCAAACCAATTATTATATATAACAGTAACAAAAGCATGGCACATTTGATAATCACCCAAATCTGCATCCTGTACATCTTAATTACACAGTCTACAACACCACTCTCATGGGATAAGTCAAAGTAGTTAAAAAGAAGGACTACCCAAGTAACAGGACAATGTGTAACTTCATGTATTACTGCTGTAGCACTTTGCTGGCTGGATATACTCAGAATGGTAATAAAGAACATGACATTGCCAGTCATCTGTGTGGACATGAGAACACATTTTTGGCTCTAATTAGAAAATGAGAAATTGTTGAAATGAACAGTAGAATTTCAGGAAGCTCAGTGTTAATGATTAGTTGCATTAGTACAGATAGAGGAGGACTGGCACAAAGTGGTTTGCAGCCCAGGCCATGTCCTCTTATAGCAGAATAATACTAGTAGGATACCAATCCACATTATTTGACTTCCAGTCCCCATAGGGAAATGTCACATGAGTGATTAAACACCTTTTTTCAAGCACTGTGCTAAATCCCTAAATTACTTATTCACAACAAAACTTACTTTGTTTATGTAGACTTAACTATCCATTCATTACTATGTACCAGTGCTTAGAAGCTGGTGTCTTAAGTGCTTGAATGACTTTCATTATACTGGCAAGGCTTAAGGTTACCATGTCTTCCTCAACTCAGGCCTTTCAATGTCCCTTTAATCAGAACTGCATGGATATAATCAATAATCCTGTATGTGTTCTTCAGGAAAGCAGCCATAGTGTGAATAAAGAAAAAGTAATAACCTGCCCTTTACCTGATTACCTTAATGTATTATACTAATTTATATGAATAAACTCCTGTCATAGTGAGAACAAATCAAATGAATCCAATATTTATTATCAATCTAGAAAATGTGTTTAAATATATACAAAATAATAATCATGATTTGCAATTCATAAAATACACATAACATTACCAAAAAACATTGTTTCAATATAACAGAGAGATCCTTAACGCTTGTATTAAATGAGAGCTATTTGCATTGATTCTATTACGGAGAACTAACTGAACTATGCAGCAGGACTTGGAGTTCTTTGTGTGGACGAACACAGCTAAATGACTGCTCTGATCAACACCCTTCCAAATTTCGCTGACGTGTGCGGCTAACACCTTTGGATATTACTAGTGACTATATTCAGGAAACTTACTGGGACTGGCAGCTTCGTGGAACATTGTAAAAGCCTAATCCACACTAAATACACAAAAAAAGCCAGATCCACACTAAATGCACATAAACACATCCATACTGTGCCAGACCCACTAAATTCACAAAAACACACTTGGATCTTGCTGGATCCACATTATAGTCATAAAAAACCACCCGTATCCACACTAATTCACAGACACACACATCCAGATCCACTCTTAATTCACAAACATACCTGAATCCATGCAAAAATTCATATCCACACTAAATTCACACAAAACCACCCAGATTCACACTAAATTCACACAAAACTACCTGGATCCACAATAAATTCACACAAAAACACCTGGGTCCACTCTAACTTCACACAAACCCACCCAGAATCACACTAGATTCACACAAATACACCAAGAGTCCCAGGAAATTCACTCAAACACACTGTGGTACAGGTATACAGTGGTTCCACTAATGATTCCTAATAAGTGACCATCTACAAATTAAGGGGCATATTTAAGAAATCACGGTAGTGCACTATCGTGCCCTTACCGTGGAAATCATGTACCGATGTGCCCTCCGCAAATTTATTAAAGGTGGATCGCAGCAGATATTATGGATATCTGCTGCTTTGCACTCCATCATTTTTGCGAGCAGTCACCATTCAACATTATGGTGACTGCTCTGGCCGCGATCTAACAAGTCCCGAAAAAATGTTTTTTTCGGGAACTTGTCATGTTAATGTACTCCAGCTGAAGCTGGCGTACATTATCAAAATTGAAAAAATCCAATGCTGTCAGCTCTGCTCCGAAGAGCAGTTCTTCAAACTGCCCATGCGCAATTGAAGAATGAAGAGGAACGAAGATGACCAGTAGGAGATCCTGAGACAACGCGTCCGAAGACGGGGATAAGTATGATTTTTTTTATCAGAGAAACAGCAGTTTTTCGGAACTGCTGTTTCTGTGATCCGTTTTTAATAAATTTGAGAAATAGTTCAATCCTTATCCATGCGATAAGGATTGATAACTATTTCTCATTTTTGCCGATAAATGACAAATGTGCCCCTTTAACTGTTACATTATTAATATTTTCATTTATACAACTCTCTTCATATCTGCAGTGCATAATATAATAATAATCGAAAAAACGTTCATTAGGAAACATAAGAAGAGACATTGATTGGAATACACTGCAATTGATGCCTGCTTTTAACACTGCCTAAACTGATCCTTTAAACAGCTATTTTAGCAGTTTAAATTATCATAGTTATTGACTTATACGAATGGGAGATTGTGATATTCCTCTTGCTTGGTGCTGCACAGGACACCATGAGCTGCATCTACACCTGCATTAATTGTATGGTATACGTTATCTTATTTGTTGTTATCTAATTATACAAGACACATATTTCTTGTGTAGCTTTTGTTACTAAGTGCTATTGTACCATTTGCTTTTTTGCAAATAGCTACTCTTGGCTACATTCGACTGACAGTTACTGATAGAAGTATTTAAGATCTCACATATCGAAACTCTGCTGTTTTGAATGTTACATGTGTATTTTATGAGAGTCCATCCTTAATTACTAATTTGTTAATCTGATGATAATTTTCTATATGAATAATACACATTGAATTCATTTGTTTTTTTCTGTTTTCACTATCACATGAGCCTATTAATATTAATATAACATAGAGTAATACATTTAAATAATCGGGTAGAGCGCAGAATATTATTTTTTTAAACTAGATCATTTATCTTTAGCCCCATTAAGAGGGATTCTTTTATATTTTATAGGGAGAATAACTATTACACTAGCTCATTGTCTAATATCATTATAAATCCTGCCAACCAGTTTCATCTCTTGTGTTTCATCTAAATTTAATTATTCATACGTTTCACTTTTAACTTGTCCACTATTCACTGAAATCCTGAAGTCATGATACTTAACAGAGATAAAGAACAGCTGCATTCCCTCTTAACAAGGTTCTTTGTTCCACTTGGTATTGCATCCATCCTGTTTTTCAGTTAAGGCAGGGTGGAGTACATATTGTAATTGACCTAGTTTTAACCCTAAAGATATTGTACCTATAACTGTACATAGATAAAAGATGTAGCACACACAAGAACATGTTTTTTGAAGGTTGAAATATCCTTATACGAAATGAAACATTTAATTATCTGCTGTAAGAAACAAATGTTTTAGATTCACTTACTCTCAAATTCGGCTGTACCATCATGACACATTGACAGACAGATGGGCAGATAACATATACGGTGATATAGTAAATCAAAAGATTTACTTAACTTCGATTATAGGTTATCAAACAGATACAAGTGCGTAGAACCAATGATGAAAATTTTAAATTCCAGTCTTGCGTCAATGCCCACAATATGCTCCAAGACCTTTAAAGAGAGATAACTGGGGCACTTATATTTAAGTCTACTGGATAGATTTCAAAGTACTTCAGTTGAGACCTGTCTTTTATACTGATAATCAAACCCCATAAGATTATGCTACTTAAGCATGCACTATATGATCATTACATATAACGATATATGGCAGCAGCATTACATAGCAAAGGTTATTCAAGGGTGCAGTCCTTCTTGAAAATTATTTTGCTCCAATCACATATTATGTGTAATCATATCTACCTTGGTCTTAACATATTTTATAAACTTTTCTCTGGAAATTTCTAACATAGACAATATTAAAGGAGAACAGAATAAAATATCCATACTACTGAAAAGTTCCAACAGTGCAAACCACTCTTTTAATGTTGGAGGGGATGGAGACCTCCAATATACCAGGATCACTGCTTTTGATGCACAGTTGAGGCAATTTAATAAAGTTTTTTTTATACGGGGATAGTGGTAGGTGGTCCTATTAAGGAGCCAAAAGTGCTGGTTATCTGGGTTTTCGCCTCCTAGGATTTATTTTGAGGTAGAAATCACCCCATTCTATCAGGGGAGGGTTTTAGGGCACACCCACCAAATATGGAGAGGTATTACCAGGGTATCGTTGCACCTCCAACAAGTATTAGGGACCCCAGGGAAGTTTCTCGCCAGAGAGTTAGGGCAGCAATACCATCTGGTCACAAATTTATATTGCTTTTGTCCAGTTATTTTCAACATCTGTACAACTCAGATCACATTACTAGTCCTTTATGAATTTTGGAAGAGAGCTAAAGAGGTTCTCTATAAGCAGTTTATAAATTATTGACAGTGAGATGGACATGCAGAAGATGTACCCATAGGCTCAAACACTGTGAGTTCCCCGCTTATAAACTTGTAGGAATAAATTGAAGTCAGGAAATGTTTTATTTAAACATAGTGGAAAATTTCAGAGTTGGGCAACAACTAATAATACCCAAGTATTTTAAAATATTTTTAAATGTTAAATATATTAAATATGCAGCTTCCACTATCATTTTATAAATGTTCGTCATGTGTTTATGTAATTTTGCACAGAAAGTCTTATTTATTTGTATGTTTATTTTATTAAAATGAGCAAAGCTGTTATTTTGCTTTTTTTGGTTATAGATTCAAATGAAACCGTGCCCTGAGCAGACAGATTATCATAGCATATGGTAGATAAATTTACCAAGCAATAATAATGATGGAACCTGTTAGTTGCAGCACATTAGGGCCAATTTGCTAATATCACTTTTAGGTGCAAGTTTTCACTGAACCACAGAAATCAGATTCTTATTTTATTTAATTTTTCATTCTTGGTGAAACTAATTTGCTCATACGGCCTCCAGTACCACCTCTACACAGACAACACACAAATCTACCTCTTCTCCTCTGAATTCCTATCTACTATCTATTGTGAGTATTTGTCTCTCTGCTATTCCACATGGCTGTCCCAAATAATACTGAACATGTCAAAACCAAAGCTTACCATATTCCCTCATCCCAGTGTCACAAACTTCCCTTAAATCTCCTAAAGCGACAAATATGCAATTTCCTCAGACTCCCCAGTCTGCTTCCTTGGTGTTACCTGTGACTCCAACCTCAAACTTACTTGTTACATTCAGTCTTCTCATAGTCCTGTCACCATCATTATTGAAATATTGCCAGAATATGGCTTTTTCTTACCCAAGAACTTACCCAACCAAAACTCTTATTTACTCGGTCATTATCCATCGCCTTAACTATCTGGCATTCCCTTCATCCTTCTGTTTTCACTGCAATCCATCCAAAATGCTGCGGCAAGATAATCTTTTCCTCTCTCCACCCCATACTTGCCAACATTTCATTTTTTTTCCCCGGGAGCTGCTAGTAGGAGGTAGGCGTGTAGGGGGCGGGCCCCCAAAAATCGCGTCATTTTAGCCCCGCCCCCGTTATGTAAGTACGCAAATAGCGATTCCCGATGAATCGCGGCGTTTGAACCGTATTCTGCCCACTTTTGGGCAGATCAGGGAGATTGCCACACTCTCTCGGGAGCCTGGGAGACTCACGCAAAATTCAGGAGTCTCCCGGACGTTCCGGGAGAGTTGGCAAGTATGCTCCACCCCACATCTGCGGCATCACTGTGCAAATCCCTACACTTGTTCTTGGGTTGTTTGGGGGCTATTAATTGAATGTGGGGCTGAGTTTCGGGAGAAGGAGGGCTATTTATTACCTGTAAATACTAATAATATAATGTCTGGGCTGGTTGGTGGGAAATAGGTATATTAAATGTGAATGCTATTAAATTAATGTATGGGTTGATTAGGCGAATTGGCTTTATTTATTAAATGCAAATACTGTTAATCTAATATTGGGGCTGGTTGCAGGGACAAAGGACAATTTATTAAACATGGGTGTTATTGATTTAGAGGTTAACTCATTGCTAGACTTTCCATTTATCATGTACTTATCATTTTTCCAAACAGGACCACAACATTCCAGGACTCAGTCAAGCAACAAATGAGCTTTAGACACCACCAGAGCCGGGTAGCTACAGCAGCAAGAACAGGTAGGAAAGAGCAGGACTGTCTGACAACTGTTCTGATCCTGTTAGGGCAGTCCTAATTTTAGGACTGCCTCTTCAGGATTGCTCAGTCAGGACTTTGTCCCAATCTATGTGGCAGGGCCCAGATTGTGCACGCTTTATATACACTACACTCTTTGTATAATACACAATAGAGTTAGGCACGTCCTCTGTGAGCTGACCACGC
This sequence comes from Mixophyes fleayi, assembly GCF_038048845.1. NCBI lineage: Eukaryota > Metazoa > Chordata > Amphibia > Anura > Limnodynastidae > Mixophyes > Mixophyes fleayi. The sequence goes on along the minus strand of NC_134406.1, from coordinate 227,055,468 downwards.
CCCCTATAGTAGCTTGCAACACACCCTCTGGTGGTCCTTTACCATGGCATTCCCTGGTGGGCCCTTCATACTCCAGCCCGACACTGGGCACAAGTGAAGCTTATCATGTCATAAAGCAGACAATAAGACTGAACTTGATCTTATTCTTTGTGCAGATGTCAGGCACCGGACCCACTGATTACCGTGGCTTGTGTTGGCGGGTGCCATCTTGCCTGTATGAACTGTGCATGTGCAAAATCAGCCCTTTTCAAAACTTCTTCTATTCTCTTGATTGATTGCCTGTCAACTCTGTCTATTTTAAGCACCTGTTTCCTTAAATGAATGCCAGATCTTCAGGTCTCCTCTATTGTGAAGACGTGTTCCAGTCTGGCTCCTGTTCTCCTGCTGCTGCAGAGTGTTACAACCTACACCTGCTCCCAGCTCTCCGGTGTTTCAGCACTATCCTTCTGCAGAGTATTACCACCTTTACCTCCTCCCAGCTCTCTGGTGTTACAGCATTATCCTGCTACAGAGGATTACCACTTTCAGCTCTCTGGTCTTACAGCATCATCCGGCTGCAGAGTGTTACCACCTACACCTGCTCCCAGCTCTCTGGTGTGTTAGCACCATCCTGCTGCAGAGGATTACCACCAATACCTGTTGTCAGTTCTCCGATGTTACAGCATCATCCGGCTACAGAGTGTTACCACCTACACCTGCTCCCAGCTCTCTGGTGTGTCAGCACTGTCCTACTGCAGAGAATTACCACCAATACCTGTTGTCAGTTCTCCGATGTTACAGCATCATCCTGCTGCAGGGTATTTCTACCAGTCTCCATCTCCAGCACATCGGTGATTCTGTTCTCTATCTGCCTGCAGACCATCCCACTTCCTCATGATCCTGACCCTAGCGGCCTCCTAGCTCCACAAGACCTCTGTGCCTCATCTACCTGCAGAATATACTCATTATTACTCCTATCAGCAACCATCTTACTCATGTGACTTGGTTCTCCTCTCAGTCTCGCTTGTGACCCTCCTTGAGAACCGCGACCTGCTGTTAGGGAGCCGCTAAGTCCAAACTCCCTTGCGGGGTTCCCGGGTGCATACCTCCCTCTCCGTTAGTCTCTGCGCCTCTTGGTGGGTAGCATCAACTCAAGCTGACCATACCGGTTCTTCCAGACCCTAGAGCGTGACACCAGAGCAGACTATTTCCACATCACGTGACCTCCCTCACACATAGGAGGGAAACCATGCAGAGACGGCTGCCCATATCAGATCAGAAGAGGGACATGTAGTCTACACCACCTGGTACTTTACTCCATGGGAAAGAGCTGCTTGATTCCTACTTACTTCATTACAACAAGATAAGACATGTTTAGGCAGCCTCTGTTATGCAGTAATGTGCTTCAAAGTTACTGTCTACCTTGGTTCCACTTACACATATGAACAAACATTTTCTATCATGAGGTACATTGAAAACAACAAATACAACAGTTTAATGAATGGAAACATATCTGCTAAACTGTGTTGTAGCTATTCTAACCTTGCACATAACTTTCAAAAACTGGTAGAAATTCTGGTCACCCAGAAATCACATTGAAATGGCAGATTTGTTTGTTATAGCTTGTAACACTCGCTGACATGTTGTTACAGACTGGTGTCTCTTCGATTAAATGCAGATTTAATTTATTACTGAGAATAAGGGTAATGTGCGGCCCTCCAGTAGGTTGGAGGGTGACACAGACATCACTTGAAGTATATCAGGTTGCCATCACTGCCCTTCACAGATAAGTAATGTTCAGTGTGTTCCTTCCAACATAAAAGCATAAAACCACTTGCAATCCCCCCTTCCCCCTCACCCCTTGTTTCAGGCCACGACATGGATGTAAAATGTAGGTAATGTAAATATGAAATATTAGAGATGACTGCAAAGTGACAGGGTGGTATATGAGAGAGTTATGTAGACCATGGCCTTATCTTTGCGGAGTTTGTATGTTCTCCCCGTGTTTGTGTGGATTTCCTCCGGGTACTCCGGTTTCCTCCCACACTCCAAAAACATACTAGTAGGTTAACTGGCTGCTATCAAATTGACCCTAGTCTGTATCTCTATGTCTGTCTGTCTGTCTGTGTGTGTGTGTGTGTGTGTGTGTGTATGTGTGTGTGTGTGTGTGTGTGTGTGTGTGTGTGTGTTAGGAAATTTAGACTGTAAGCTCTAATGGGGCAGGGACTGATGTGAGTGAGTTCTCTGTACAGCGCTGCGGAATTAGTGGCGCTATATAAATAAATGATGATGATGATGATTATGAGTGGCCAGAACTGGTAAAAGTGAAAATATGGCTTTCTCTTTAGACACCTGCGTGGTGTTGAAATCCCCTAGAATGAAATGTAACCTGAACCAAACAACATTTTACATTTTGATCGAGACAAACCTTCTCGTTAATAAAATATGGGCTATTTATAGAACCATTTTTAATAATAATTTCACAAATAATAGAGCTCGGTAAAGCGTCACACATAATGCAGGGTGTGGAGGAAATATTCATTTCCCATGCCCCCTGTGATTCAGCTCAGAAGTGGCTGAGCATAGTGGGGAAGGAGTGGAGCTTATCAACCGAATCCACAGATCAATATTTACAACAGATTAAAATTGCAACAAAAAAACTAGTGCTTCACCTTCGTCAGCTCAGTCCTGGCACCTGACAAATTGGTGCCATTTGGGAGACGTCTGAAAAAACATTTTTGCTACTTTTCAGATGCTCTTTTTTGCACAGCTTTTCTTATTTAAATAAATTCTCCGACATATTTTTTCGTAGGTAATACCTGGAAGTGACACCAGCAAATCTCTACAGATGCAACAGGAAAATGTTTATTATCAGTTCAAAGGTCACAAAGCGAGAAATATATTAGGATCTCTTTCGAAAAAGCTAGTCAGGGTGGAAGGAGTGGATAATTATGAAACATTATTTTTGACATTCATTTTAAGGGCCCCATTTAGAGAGGAGTACAATTTTGTGGCCGGTGCAGTCAGGTAAAGTGCGAGCCAGAAAATGATGCATTTTGAGCAGCAATATGCACGCCTGCTCAAAATACTGTGTAAAAATGAGGCCGCATGATAATGTAAACATATTTCTTGATACTACTGCATACTAAATATGCCACATTATGTTTGGGACATGGTCAACATGGTGCGTTGATACATACATTATAATAAAACATTACATTTATCAGGCCCTCCCCATCACGCCACCCCCCAGACACATTACGCCAACTCCAGTCAATTGTAGTTATCTATGCTCTGATGCTGCTGACATCCGTCAGGGTGGGAACTTCCTGTAAAGTGAGCAGGGAAGCTCTTTGTCTCATGAGATTTATAAATCTCATGAGACTTAGAGCTCCTCTGCTTGCTCTGCAGGCTGTGTCCAGGACTGGGAGCAACTATCAGATTCCTCCTGCTAACCAGAGCTGAATTAAGACTCGGGGGGCCCAGGGCACTTAAGATAGAGGGGCTTCTATGATGTAATATGGTTATTAGACACATTTTTAACAAATACACAGGTAATACTGTGAGCACTACTGTTAGGTGCACACAGTTCTGCCTTCACAAGCAGCACAATGTGAAGCAGGACATATCTCCCAACTGTCCTTGCAATCAGACCAAATCCTAACTAAGCGGGACAGTCACCCACCAAATTCAGGACAGTTGGCAGACTGCCCTGGTCTCTCCTATCTGTCTTGTCACTTTCACCACTTGTGGCTGCTGGTGCCTTAGATCAGTTGCTGCTTGTCTGGATCCTGGAATGTTGGGGACCCGATTTGGAAAAAAAAAATGAGTACATGAAATTTAGAAAACTCCAACCAGTCCCGGTGTTATATCAATATAGCACCCACGTTTTAAAATTAGGCCTCTCTCCAGCCCCAACATTAATATAATAGTATTCCCATTTAATAAATAAACCTATTTCCCTCCCTCCAAACAACCCAGCAAGAAATTAAATAGCATTTACATTTAATAAATATAACCATTTTCCACAAATTAAAAATCTAATCACCCCATCTTAAATTGATAGCCCTCCACTATTAAATTAAATTACCCCACCATCACCCCACAAATAAAAGAGCACCCATAATTAGCCCCCACTTGCAATTCACCATTAGATTAATAGCCTACATCCCACATTATATTAAGATCCCCCCTTCCCTCACACATTATATTCATATATTGTCCCTCTCACACTCACAAATTATAGTCATCTACTGTCACACACATACACACACACTATAGTCATACACTGGCCTACACACACATACTATAGTTATACCCTGTCACACACAAACTATAGTCATACACTGGCACACAAACACAAACTAACCCCCCCTCCCCTTACCTTGTTTGATCCAAGATGGACTCTGTGGTCTCTCTTCGGCACCTGTCAAGTGGTGCGCGTCCCATGTGACATTGAGCCATTCATAGGGGAGGAAGGGTGGGAAGGGAGACTTCCACCAGGACTGTCATGCCGGAATGCGGCATGACAGTCTGTGCACCGAGTAATGGGGCTGGCCAGTTTATAACCGGCCCATCTAGCCATCGGCCCTTCTGGCATTTGCCAGAACTGCCAGATGGCCAGTCCGGCCCTGCTTGGGGGCTTTAGACTGAATAAATCAGTTGGCAGATCAACATACAGACTGTAGAAAAAGTAGATTCCATCTCACAAAAGTATGTGCGCCTCTGATAAAGGAGGCACTGTGGGTATTTATAGACTGGTAAAACAAACATGGTCAGGAAAATCAGCTGTTGTCTTCATTATATTTTCTGTAAAATGACTTTTGTCTTGTCATAGGTATGTGTAAAATGTCATTTTACCAGTGATGCTGTTTATCAAGTAATTCCTGTGACATATTTGCAGCCCATGTAATAGGTCGTTGTGTGACTTTTATTTAAAGTCTGGTTTGGAACAAGAGCTATTTATACCAATAGTGCAACTAATAAATACTTTAAAACTCACTGAAAAATAAATTAAAAAAAAAACCTCTCCTCACTTATCAGGACAAACTGTAAGTCAGTCGGGACAGCGGGACAGTCCACTGAAATCCGAGACTGTCCCGCTGGAGTTGGGACAGTTTGGAGTTCTGCACCAGCAATCTCACTGTAGAATTTTTTTTCTTAAAAATGCCAGAACTGTGGTTACATTACACCAAGGCCAATCATGTCACATGTCTAGATGAATCTTGCCTAACAAAAAAAGTCCTTAATATTTAAATATTGGCCGCTATCTATGCACCTAACAAATCATCTACACTATATTAACTTTGGGATGGACAAGGTTACAGCCTTTCAGTGTAAGGCACTCACTCTCTTTCACCAGACTCATTTTACGATTGTGGCTAAAGTGATAAATATCTATCTCCTCTGCGAATGACAAATTACACAGCTCCTTACAGTTCTTCTCTTCCAGCGATCTTTAGTTCTGGCACCACCCACCGCTAAGACACCTCTGGGCAATTACCTAAATCTGCCTAGTGGACGCTCAAGCACTGCACACATTACATAATTGCAGCAATTAGAATATCGCCTCCTTCCCTCTGCTGCACAGACACAGGCAGAAGTGACAGCTCTCGGAGGCTGTGGAAAGTGAGGATGTACATACAATACAGCATGTCTTAGGTCACACTTCCAGCTAAACTCTGCGACTGTTCAGATTGACTCATCCTGAGGAGCAGCAAGAGATCACAGATGGCTGACCGGCACTATATAGACGGCTCTGACCTGCAAGGAGATCATGACAAACAGGAGTGGGGCTATGTGGAAGGTTAGTTTATACTTATTTTATCATGCACTTATCCTAAACTGAGTAGAAGTGACAGCCTATCTGATCTACATACTCCAGAAAGTGTGGTTTATACTATGTGATGGAGGGGAAATAGTGTTTATTGGAGTTTTCGAAATTAACACCTGTTGTTCAAAGTTCCTTCTGCGCTACTGTTAAATTGGTATTTCCCAAAAACAAAAAGGGGGGCAATCTAATCAGTTGTCTGCTAAAAATTTATTGGACCTCTTTCGAATTGCTGCAGTTTGACCTTTGTATTTGGATATAAAACACATTGCTAATATTTACAGTGCATCATTAACTAGTTTAGAAGGAGTTAAAAAACCTGTTGTACCACTTTCATATTTAATGACACTATTGTGCTGGAGCAGAAACATACTTTTGTTCTCAAAATAGAAAAATTAAAAATACACAGCAAGCGTTCAGAGCTCTGAGGCTTGTTCTTTCACAATCATCTAACAAGTGATGCTAAAATACAAAACACACTATATATATATATATATATATATATATATATATATATATACACACACACACACAGAGACAATAGTCCATGCTATGCATCATATTGTTTTTAAACAGTGCAGTCAGTTAGTAGAATTAATATTAAGTTAGTTTCATATATAGCTTGACAACACAACCTTCCTTCATTAGTTTTACAGGAGCTTTACATCCTCTTAGACTGTAGCTTTTTCCTTGTATCAATCCCCCTCCTCACATCATGACACTCTCCCTATCCTCACTACCAAAATCACACAGTTCACTGCCTTACAACCATCAGCTAACTAATCTCCTGAAATACTTTTGAGCCCTGTGAAGAAACAAAATATCTGAATAGCTAATGAAGTGAGGACATCCCTAGTGAGAAGGGGATACATTGTGATTATAATCTGGTGCACAAATGTACTTTAAAAAGGAAGACATGGAATAATTTATTTTTAACTAGAATACGTCAAATGATGCAGTAAAGCAATGATTTTCACAATGTGTTCCAGATAAGAAGTGTTAAAGCTTATGATCCTTTCATTAGAATTCGGTTTAAAAAGTTGATGAAGCAGATATTGGTAGTAGTAAAATAAGAATTTTTAGCAAGAGAGTTATTTGTTTGTATAAAATTGTTAAGTTGTGCCAGGTAGTTTTGAATGAGGATCAGGTCTTTTAGAAAGTTTCTGCAAAAGCCTGATATTTTTGCGTGTTTGCTATCTGCAAATCAGTTTGTGAAGATCTCTCAAGATCTGTTGTTTTAAACAAAATTGTCTTTATTAAAATAAATAAATAAATATACATATATGAAAAAACAGATGATGAAGGACTGCGCCTTCAGGTGTAGACATGAAATAAAAAAAAGCAAAATAAATAAACAGTGCAATATAAATTAAATCAGTCTGAACAAAACCAACTCAAACCTTTTATCAAAATACTACACCATATGGTATTTAATATTTATTCTTTCCTATCTGGCAAATGATTGAGATACTGTAAAGAACGATGATGCGAATTGTATTATTATTATAAGAACATACTAAGCGGTGTAGCATCATAGCTCTGCGGACGAAGAAGGCGTTTTAGAGACAGCTGAGCGGCCTTTCGCTAAGACCAAGGAGTCATCATACAGATAAGCTGGTTATATTTTCACTTTTGGTACGCTTGTTATCTTGGAGTAATTTGGACTCCTATCTTGTAATATTCACCACACTGTATGGTGTTCAAGGTCCTTATTGATACACGCTGTTATATGCTGTCACCATTGGACTTCACTACTATTTATTTGTTTATTTATTTATCCATGTATATATTTTGTATACGTGAACTATACGCGGTGTCCCGTTAGAGGCACTATCTAGATATTTACCCTTTGAGTTGGTTTTGTTCAGACTGATTTAATTTATATTGCAGTGTTTATTTATATTGCTTTTCTATCTCATGTCTACACCTGAAGGCGCAGTCCTTCATCATCTGTTTTTTCTTATGTACCCGGACTAACCATCTGTTTCTTGAAATTTGGCTGCCACACATACTTTTGGAGGTGTTGTTTGAATATTACTTTCTCAGGGTTCAGGAAATCCAAACATCAGGTTAAGTGCCACATAGATATCTTGACCCATTAATATATATATATATATGTTAAAATTGAAAAAAAAAATCCCAACAACCTGCCCGATTGTACGTATTTAAATTGTTAGAGATTTATAGACATGAGTGAATCGATTTGTCTGAACTTCATACCCACTGGTAGATAAATTTGCAACTAGGCTCTGATTTATGTAAACTTTGGAGTGTAAAAAAAGTTCATAGTTGTTCTGGAATTTTCATTATTATTTACATTTTTTTAAAATTAATTATCTTGCCCCTATTTTTTTAATATATTCTTTTTCTATTTTTAAAAAATATATTCTTATTTTTTAGCAAACATGGGACTGGAAGCCCAAGTCCAGCTTGATTTCCACTGCACATGCGGGAACCAGCAAGCTGGTTGACTCTTGAGCATAGGCTCCCACACTGGTCTGGCGAAGCAGAAAGATCAGTCTTACTGCTGCCAGTAAGAGCATCACTCAGCTGCAAGGTGAAAATGCATTGGTAAATAGCGTCGAGGAAGATATTCAGTCGTATAATGTCTTCCATATGGCCTTCCACTTTAAACAGACCCCTTATTATTTATAGATAAAATACCTCACTGTATGCTCTGAGTATCTGCCTTGCTAAATGCTTTGTACTCAGTATCTACACTAATTAATTCCCTCCGAAGTAGCACCGGGATAACTATTATAACGTTATTATTATTATAGGGAGCTGCGAGCAAAAAACCTGCGTTTAAACTACCGTAATAACTGTATTTAAGCGCACTATTTTACCGTAATAACGATAATAGTGCGCAGGCCAATTTACTTTTTACAGTAACGCGGCCAATTGAATTCCCTCCAAAGTGTCTGAGTCAAGTTCAAACCCATCAACATAGCCTTGACCTTGCCTAGTAGTTGCCTGGAGATATGCTGAGCTGAGCACTAACAGTAGAGTCCGTGAGAGAGTTGCATTCAGAGAATCACAGGCTAAAGTTCTGAGAGTGGAGTGGAGTTGTATAGACATCAAGTGCATTTAGGGCGTGCTGGCACTGATAATGCGCCAAGTCTGAAACTGTCAAGTCAGTCTGTTTAGTCAGCAAGGAATGTGAACATGCTAATAGAGCCCCGTTACCTGTAACCTGTGTGATGCACCATGTCTAGTGAAGGGATAGCCAGACATTCCTGTGAAGTGACGGACCTGATTTTGAGAGATCAGGTGATCTGCCAGCGAGGACAATTTAGAGCTCAAGGGGCAGATTCATTTGTTCTTATTATGGTAAAAAGTAACACAGATTTTTGCTCACACCTCTATGGGGCGCAAGCAGAAATCAGCGATACTTCAGTAAATAAAATATCGCCATTCCAGAGGCACCTTGTGCGGATTGTTTTGGAGTTGAATCTGCCTCCAAGAGTGAGAGTGACAATCCCCAAAGCATGGAGTGTGAGCTGTTGTGTAAAGCTTTTGAGACACTGTCCATTATATATTTGCAACTACGTGAGTCCTGGAGGAGTTCAGTAGAGCAGTGAACTGTTTTGAGAGATGTTCTGGTGTCCATTATTCAGACAACTGTGATGAGATCTGTGTTGTATGTCTGTAGACCGGTTTTGAAACTTGCATGTGTAAGGGCCCCTTTTCACCCTTCCAGCACACAGAGCCCGTGGACAAGAGAGACTGAGCTAACCAGAGGAAGAGACAACAGACACATACATCACACTTAAGTCAGACCAGAGAAGCATACAGAAACTTACTGCATGACATTATATTTTAACCAGTGAACTGCTACTGTATTCCCATGTGCCAAGTTTTAGATCCTCCCGTCCAGGACATTCCAGAGGGGAGGTCAAGTGAGAAGTGTGGGAGGAGCTTGGTGATGTGATCGCATCACAGTGGCAGAATTGCGCAGTGAGGGGGGAGCCCTCGATGACGCAAATAGTGTCATGAAGCCCCTTCTGCTGGAGGGTTCCTGTTCTTCTGGGAGTCCCGGAGTAGACCAGTATGTTTCAAAGAGAATATCAAGAACCTGTTATATGTACTTTACTAGAGACATGCCTCCCAGTTGTCCTGATTTAGGCAGTACTGTCCCTAATTTAGGGGACTATCCCAGTGTCCTGACAGTCAAATCAAAATTAAAACAAAAGGATAAAGTTTCAATAAGATGCAACTTTCCAAATAAGGACAATGCAATGAGAGATCCATATACTAAGAAAAATGTTTTAAATTGACTGGTGGAACATTTTAAAATGCTACAAAGAGATGAGACAAACAGAAAATCAACCAAAAGGAGGGTAGAATCAAAAGTTGTCAAGCAGCCAAATCAACAGTGTATCCAAACATGGCCACAGCATAAACTGAGTAATGTCCTTTATACGCAAAAATCAAATCTGCATTTCCTGTGCTTTGCAAGTGACAAAAGTAGATTTAACTTTTTTTTTTTAGAGTGATGACCAAATAAAATATCGGAAAATAATGACCGTCTGTTGATTCTCCGAAGCTAGAGTTAGTTGGATCAGCTGTGAAGCATCGTGGACTTTCTCATGCTGCAGTTTAGAAAATGGAGGTGGCAAACTAGAATTTATTGGGGGTTTAATAACACATTAAAGAGTAAGAGAAGCAGAGCAGCCCAGGGCTAGGAGGTGGGGCACCTTTATAATATGTTACTAGGGGGTCTATTTACCAATGACCGCATAATATGAATGAAACTTTTCAATCCTCATCGCATAGATGCTGATTGAAAAGTTTCTCATATGTATTAAAAAATCAACACAGGAACAGCCGTTCCGAAAAACGGCTGCTCCTGTGAAGATTAACACTTACCTGTCACTGAAGTCTTCTCTTCTCCTCACTCTACGGTGCTGCTCGCCCCTCTTTCAATCCCTGTGCGCATGCGTCGACCAGTAAACTCGGGCACGCGCACAGAGATCCCTGTCTGACGGAACCTGAGGCAAGTGTGGAGGGATCACATGATCCCTCCACACATGCGCTGTGCAGCCCTGCTCGTCAGAGCAGCGCTGTTTTCAGTGAAACTTTTCAATTATGGTAATGTACACCAGCTTCAGATGGCGCCAGCTTCAGATGGCGTACATTACCATGATTGAAAACTAAGTATCAGTCATTGATACATAGCGTTACTGAGCACTTCCCATACACTGTTATGGGGAGTGCTCAGTAAACCGATGAGAGAAGCAAAGCAGCAGATATCTGAGATATCTGCTGCGATGCTGCAATAATACATAGTCATTTAGTGGTAAGTCCCCGAAAACTGCTGTTTTCGGGGATTTACCTCTAAATTAGAGGGGAGAGATCTTTGATAAATAGGCCCCTAGGTGATAGAGCAGATTTAAGATAATGTAACGTAGACTGAATACAGTAAGGGTGTGTTTTCATAGTTGTAAACAGATGCAGCCCGAACAGAGATGTAGATACCCATGTTATATGTGCTATAATTGCTGGTGCCTGAGGGGTGGTGCAAATACACCCGGATGCTGATGACAGTTGCTAGCGGATTCTGATCAGCTGATTGCGAATTCAGCCTCTAAAGCTAATAGGCTTTCTCTTTATTGAGCTTTCATCTATTCCAGGATTTTGCTACCTTGATATGCGAGAATGAATATTATATCTGATGTATTATATCAGGCCTAATAGCGAATGTGTTTTTTGCTACTAAAACAAATGATAACATTTTTTTCTTAGCTTGGTTGTGTGTATGCATATGTGGGATACACACAACCAAGTTGGATGTGTGTATGTATAACTGACGCGTATGATACAGGCGCACGCTGAACACATCTTGCGATGGATGTGCCTCAGCATGTAGGTGTAAATAAACCATTTACACTTGCTGTTTTTTTTTAGGGTAAATTACATCCAATATGTTTCCAACTAGGCATCAGGCCCATTATGTTCAGAATAAATGTAACCCTTCCTTGTGGAATGACAATATTCACACTCAGGGCTAATAGATTTACTAAACTGCGGTTTTGGAAAAGTGAAGCTGTTGCCTGTAGCAACCAATCCGATTCTAGTTATTATTTATTTAGTGCATTCTACAAAATGACAGTTAGAATCTGATTGGTTGCTATAGGCAACATCTCCAGTTTTTCAAACCCGCAGTTTAGTAAATATACACCCCAGACTTCATTCTAGGGAGGAAACATATGTTGGAACACGCGGTAACATTTAGCAGATAATGTTGTCTAAATCTTAAGTAACGACAGTGATTTTTTTCATGTTGTTCTCCATGTTATCAGTGACCCTGTTAATTATTTACTATTGAATGCCTGTCTTGTTCATAGACTGCTTCATAGCTACTATCAATATATATCATCCTTTTAAATAAACAAAGGTTAGAAAGAGAAAAACCTGCATGTTGTTATAATCTACATCTACACCCATCTTCTTTTGCAGAAATGCGAAGGTCCCTTTAGTAGCAGTACCTATTCTATGGTCTACATAATCCTCATACATGTGTTTCTGTGGGAGTTATATACATTCCTTATGGTCTAAGGTCCAAAGTGTATGTAAGACTAGCAGAATGTATTGCTTACCATAATGGGTTATGATCGTTGGCAATAGGATTTAAATACATAACAATGTAGATAATACGTTTTTACAATAATTGCTTCTACATATGTACATTTATGTAGAGTAAAAAGTATGCATTTATTGACTGTCATACCATTTTGCATTACAATTTAAGCCCATCTACCAACATTTGTGGGCTAATTTTTAAAACACACTCAATAGTTTTTTAACTTTACAATGTTCAGAGTGTAAAACAGAGGGATCAATTTATCAATCCATTAAGATTTCCTATGGATGCTTATTGACACAATTTGTAAAACAAAAATTTGTCACTAGTGCAGCAGGGTGATGCTCAGCTCCCTGGCGACTGGCTGGCAGCAGTAAGAGGAGTCTTATAGGTCGGCCAGTCTGGTGTCAATCTGCTTTGTGTGAGCCGGCTGGTTAAAAACAAAAAACAGAAAAAAAACCCTGTTTTATCTCCTATTCACTTTTTCACATCTCAAAAACAAGAAACAAATGTCAAAAACCAGTACTGTTTCAAGGAATCCCATAACTGGAGCTTTCTCCTTTTTATGACCAAGCCAATTTTTAAGCTTTCAGAAGCATCTTTTTGATTGGGAATAACTCTATTATTTTTTATAGTTTACTAACGTGAATTTTGTATTGTTTTTCTTGATAAGCATGCTGCCCTGGGTGTAGGTACAATTCTGGACCACCTTAGGGCAAGTACCACGTGTTCAATTTTATATAAATTCTATATAATTTTTTGATGACGCAGAATTTGAAATAGAACATATGATCCCTTCTGGGACCTCCCCGACGCTAACAGTCCTTGGTTGAAATTCTAAAAACAGTGTATAATAAAGGTGACCCTGCAGCTTGAACCAGGGTTCACCAGACCGTTAACAAACCAGAAATGTACAAAAATGTCAAGCGCTTGACATTTTTGTACATTTTTAGAATTTGAAATGACTCATGTTCATTATAGATCTTCCATAAGTTCCACCTTGTATTCAAATTGCTTTGCTTGATTGCATACTCCTAGACTCTTCAGCCAACCACAGCAATACCAGTCTGAGGTAGACCTTTTGAAAAGACTGTACATCTTTTGCTTGAATACCAAAAATATATTGTATGTAATTTAATGTATGTACAAACTGTGAATCATCTGATTGCTCTAGTTTGAAGGCATCTGACCTTGAAACAGGACCTTTAGAATGAGTTTATTTAGGAGGTAACCCACAGCATGAGTTATGGCCTTGTGACCAGCAGGGATATTGTTGGTTATAATATACTGGAGGCATTAGTTACTTACTATGTGTGGGGTCATTTTTAGTGTTCTATATTGGCTGGACTGCTGGTAACATGCGTTGGACATTGAATTACTAACAGCAGGGGATATTGTTTGTGTAATAAATAATGATGTATAGCTCTACAGGTGTATTGTGTGAGGTCAGTGCTGGTATAATATATTGGGGGCATTGCTAGCATAGTATGCTGGGGGACCTGCTAGTATAATGTGTTCCAGGACTGCATGTTTAATTTGTTATTGCTGGTATAATGTGTTTGGTGTACCGCTGGATATAATATGTGATTAATTTCTGGTAGGTATATGTGGTAGTGCTGGTATACTTTGTGTGCAGAGGTGCACTGCTGGCAGAATGTGCTTAGAGCATTGTTGATTATAATTTGTGAACAGGAGCTAATTAGTATATGGCATACATGCCCACATTTAAGGCAAGGGGAGATCCAGGTACAGAGTATGTGTGTGTGTGGGGGGGCGGGAGAGGGGGGGTGACCATGCATATCACATCATTGCGGCTGCACAGTGCCCCAATTCAGTGCATCAGTCTGTGGGGGGCATGTGGTATTCACCAGGGAAGTGGGTGGGATGTGGGAGGGTGCACTGGTCTCCTGGGAGTCTGGTAGAACTGCTAGAAATTTGTGACTCACCCAGACATTCCAGGACAGCAGTTATCTATGGTATATGTGGAATTTAATAGAGTAAGGAATGCCGCTTCACTTAACACAGAATATATCTCAAAGCAATAATATCCTTATTGAAAATTTATTTTTAACACATTAGAAATCCTCTAATTTTTCATATCTTAAAGGGAAAATAATTTAACGTTTAACAGCCTATGCCCTTTTGGAGTATATTTACACACTCAGGGCCTGATAAAACTCTGAATGCAATTTAAACACTACTTGCGATTTAAAAATTGCACGGAACTGGAGAGGTGTTCCAACCATATTCAAAGCGGATCTCAAGATGCATTTTGATTTTGTCTAAATGTAACTTGCTGTATGTAGAGACTGTAGTATACACACAGTATATACACAAGCGTATGTGCAATATAAGGTCACACCAGAACACATACACTAAAAATTATTTTCACAGTATAATTATTAATAAAAATCTGGATTGTTAATTTAACATTAAATACATATATCAAGATTTTAATGCATACTGTACATACAATGCATCTTTATGGCCTATCTTACTTGCATTCACATTTTCTGTGCTAACTAGTCCCATGGATATGTGTAGTTTTTAAAACAAACACTATACCGTGTGTTCCATGACAGTGGCAAATGATATGGCTGAAACGTACTTACGAGAAACTCAGGACTTGAATCTTCCTCATCTGTGATGGAACGCACTCATCATGTCCTTACTGCACATTTCCTATGTTAGTCTGCCCCTTCCCTCTCCCATTACGCCCTTCAAGCCGTAGGCAGTCATCAGTGTCATTTGCGTTTAGACATGAATTGCATGCAATTGCGTTCATTGCTGCAAAGTTCGTGTCTGCACAGAGCTATTTTATTTAAGATACCCCTACGCAAATGGGCGTACGTTTGAACATGAATCAGGCCCTCTTGTGCATACTTGCCTACTCTACCAGAGTGTCTGGGAGGCTCCCAAATTTCGCATTGTTAAACCCTGTCCTTACTAAGCCCCCTCCCACACTTGCCAGCTAACCTCCTATCCTGGATCAGACAGCAGAAGTTGGGAAGTATTGCTCACTGTGTTCAAATCGAGGTGAAAATCAGAAATATTTTTTTCAGGCAGCTGCACAGCCTGAAAAACTCCTTCTTGATGTGATCTTGCACAAAAAAATGCTTTTTTTTTTGTGTGTTTGCAAAAATGCACTCTTAAGTATGTCCAGATTGCAAAAAGCCCGGGAGCTGATTTCATATGTTACGTAAACACAAAGATTCCATTACTATAGTTGTTATAGCTGTAGAAATGTTTGATATTCCTAGCTTTTACTATACTCTTTTTAGATTGTAAACGTTCATGAACATGGTCCTCTCTACCATTGTACCACTTTGTAGATAGTACATGTTCTCCATCACTATTGGTACTACCAACATCTCCTGTTCTCCCCAAGATGAATGCTTGGGTGCCACCTTTGACTCCTCCCTCTTCTTCACCCCCCATATACAATCCCTTGCCCAATCCTGAAGCTTCCATTTCCGTAATACAGTCCGGATCAGACCCTTCCTCTACATTGATGCCTCCAAAACTCTCATCCGCTCTCTGATCATCTCCCACTTTGATTGCTGCAGTCTTTTCCATACTGGCCTCCCCCACATTCATCTCGCTCCTCTTCAGTCCATACTCAATGCTGCAACCCAACTAATTTTCCTCTCTCGCTGGTCTTCATCTGCCTCCCTACTCTGTCAAGCTCTACACTGGCTCCCCCTCTGTTACAGATTCATCTTCAAACTCCTCACCCTCGCCTACAAAGCCGTCTCCACTGCTCCTTACCTCTCCAGCATCTCCATTCATATTCCGTCTCGCTCTCTACGGTCAGCCAACGACTGCTGCCGTCTTCCCATCTGGTCACCACGCCTCACTTCCGCATTCAAGATTTCTCCTGTGCTGCCGCCCGTTTCTGGAGCGATCTACCACTTTCTATCAAGTTATCCCCTAGCCTGCTAAGCTTCAAACGCTCCTTTAAAACCCATCTGTTCAGGGAAGCCTACCTTTCCTCTGTCTAACCTCTCCCCTGCCCTGCGTTTCCCCTCTTCATGATCCTTCTTCACTAACCATTTTATACCTCACTCTCATTCTTCCTCTGCTCCTACTTACTCTTGTTCAGCTCTCCCCTCTGAGTTCTAATCCACCCTATCTCCCCATTCTGTGTCTTCTGTTAGTCTCTCCCTCTCCTCTAGATTGTAAGCTCCCTTGAGCAGGGCCCTCTTATCCTCGTATCTTTTTCCTCCTGTTTACATTTGCCTTCGGCTCCCTGCCCCTGTGTGTCCTCTTATCTCTTGCCTTTGTTACTCCATCATTGCCCTGATCCTGTTAGTGGCGCCCACACTGATGTACCCAGAGTTTGCCTCTGTTATTTCGCTCCCCTCCTCCCTACAGCCCTTTACCATTTATCTTTGTTCTGGAATTCACTTTTAACTCTTTGCACTTTACACCTGTTCTCAGCTGAGTTTGTATTTATTGCACTTTTTTTGTAGTGCCCTGTATGTAGTGTTCTGTTTTGTCACATGCTCTATGTATGTCGCAACGGAACCTTTGTGGCACCTACATAGTAACCTATTTTGGATCTCCTGCGATCCTGCACTTATATTTGAAATTAATCCAGAGTAAGCAACCGCCAATCTGTTTCAATTGTGAAAATCCCCCCAGACTCAATATTGCAGTCCTATTTTTACCCTATATCCACTACTATCCTTCATTTTAAATTAACGGTCTTATCCCTGGATACACCTTTACGCTAAAAATTTGTCTAACCCTTTCTTAAACATATCTATTGAATCTGCCATCACAACCTTCCCTGGCAATGAATTCCATATATTGACTGCCTTTACTGTAAAGAACCCCTTCCTTTGCTGGTTGTTAAATTTCCTCTCTTCTAACCTTAGGGGATGACCACGTGTCCTGTGTATGGTCCTTGGGGTAAAAAGTTCCCATGAAAGCTCTCTGTATTGACCCCTAATGTATTTGTACATAGTGATCATATCTCCCCTTAGACGCCTCTTTTCTAAAGTAAACATGCCTAAACTGTCTAACCTTTTCTCATAACTTAATGACTCTAATGACACCTCATAAATAAAAGATAATAATAATAATAATAATAATAATAACTTTATCTATTATTATTATTATTAATTCACTTCTACAAGTCACTATCTGTAAAACTGAACAGTGCTATGGAATTTGTATGGCACTTTATAAGCAATAATTATAACAACAAGACTGGATTGGGATAAACTAAAGGACAGTGGTGAGTAGAGATGCTTGGATTATTTGAACCAGTTCAAAATATGATCAAATTTGGCCTGTTCGAGGGACTTAAACTTGTTTATAGTATGATTTGGAATTTTGGGTTTGTTTAATTTGGGTTTGCAGTTTAAAGTTAGAATTTGAGGCTCTAAGTTCTAGTTCGCAGTCCTTCGACTTTCCATAAAATGCCACCACATGTCTCTCACTTCAACGTCTAATGTTCTAATAGTGAGATACCTCTGGCTAGTGTAGATAGAGCTGTTAGTGGACCGAATTCAGTCTTTGCATTATCCACAGCTCTATTTGCTGTTTGTTGATGAGCGGAGTGTTGGTATGTGACCTGATGGCCCTGTTGCTGTGTACATTATCAGTAGATAATCTTATCTAGAGGCAGAACGAGTTGGTGAGTGGTTCACTGCTTCTTCCTTACAATCTTCAATTTTCAGTCTGCAATGATATGTTCAAGCATAAATGGCTAAACTGTATAGCAGAGATTGTGTTAAGGCATATACAGGTGCCTATGGTGACTTGCATTTCCCTGGCACTTCTCTAGATCAATCTCACCTGTCATCTGGCAGAAGACATTAGTAACGGCTTCTGATCTTGTGGCTACGAACAGTGATGGGTGATCAGGCTCAAACAGGTTCAAGTCGGCTTTTTCACAAATTTTTAGTTTATCTATCTAAGGTTCTATAATTTATTGCAAATTTTTAATCTTTAAAGCTGATTCAACAAACCAGTTTGAGGACCATTTTGGAACAAATTTGAGCATCTCTATTAGTAAGGACTGATGATCAAAAGGTTCACAGTGTCTGTGAGAAACAAATTGTAAGTTGAAGTATAGGATAGGTAGATACATAATTTTTAATAACTTTATTATTTATCAAATTTAATATAATTTAAATAAAGTGTTTAATATTCACAAATGTTATTCAAGTGTCTTGTTTTTGTATTGCCTTCTTATTTTGTTCAAAGTTGTAATGTGCCTTTTGAGGTAAAATGTATTCCAGGATGTCTGCTTTACAAAATGTTTGAAAACTCCAGTCCTCAAGTACAGGTCATGTTCTGAAGATGACCTCAATCATGGAAAGGTGAGTTAATCTATTTGGCAAGGTCAGAAATGATATCATCTGTTCCCACAGATGGAAATCCTCAAAATATGGCTTTGGGGGTGTTTGAGGATTGAAGTTGAAGAAACACTGCTCAGACAATACACTGATTTAGACAGTACATGTATGTCGTGAACATAGAGAGCTTGCAGTTATTTATAAGGGATAATTCATAACTGCTGTGTAAATAGGTTGTATCAAATGAATCCATTGATAAGTTTAAAGTGTAAAATATAAAGACAGAGAGTCTGATGTAAATGTGTTTGATGGCTTTGCACATCCCAGTGTGAGGAGATAAGCCTGCCACTTTTAGCAGCTTCCAGGATCTCTCACTGTTAGCTTTAGACACTTGAACAGACTTTGTGAGGCCGATCACAGCTGTTTATCCTGGTAGGCAGCATGTGAAAGCCTATACAGGTATATAGAAATATGACCTTCAAAGAAAAATGTTGTCATAGTCAGGGCCTGATTAAGGTAATGGAGGCCCTTGGGCTAAGGGGTCCTCCATTCCCCCGTGAGGCCCCCCCTGTGATCCTCCCCCCTACCCCCCCTCCCCCTGGTGAGCCGAGCCACCCCCAAGGCACTTACCTCCTTCTCCTGGCATTGCAGTCCTTCCCCGGCGTGTTGTACGCTCCTTACTTAGGAGATCTCGTGAGAGTGAGACTCACGAGATCTCCTCAGTAAGGAGACTACAGCGAGCCGGGGAAGGACCGCAGTGAAAGTGCTCAGCAGTATTGATCGCGCCGGGGGTGCCCCCGACCGATCAATACTGCTGCAGAGCACTTTCAAGGGCCCCCTGGATGCCCGAGGCCCCTGGGCTGTAGCCCAGTTAGCCCTAGGGTTAATCCGGCCCTGGTCATAGTTCATATTTTGGGAAATCTGGGTGGTACTCCATACTGAGGAGCAGAAAACACACCAGGGTTGTGAATGGCAAGTATGGGGAATATCTGTGAACAGCTAAAATCACATATCTTTGGAAAAGCTATGTCACATTGTCATAATTCCGTCATGTTTGGTATTTAAATGTGCAGGAGATTATGACCGGTTTATTGAACGGGGAGTTATTTCTCTGGGAAATATCTGTGAAGAATTACCCACAGGTCAAGACTTTGGGAATATTTGTGAGCAAAGTATAGTGACACCCAGGGGACATCCCTGCCCCCTATTAGCATTAAACACTGCCCCTGTGAAGACCATCCCATATCTTGTTGCTTATAAACTGGTGTTCTGAAAGAACAAACTGTCAGAATTTTTGGGAAATCAGATCACATTGATAAGCTGACCATCTTCCTAGCCAAATTTCCCTTGGCCAGAATGCAATTCATGTAAGTGCAAATCTGAATGTAACCCTTTTTATTTTAAACTGTTTTTGCTTGTTATGTCAATTAATTGTTATTCATTATTTTTCTCTATATCTGAATGCCCTGTATTTTTGTATATTAAATCTATAATTTAATAAGTTGAGTCCTTGAAACTCTAACGAATTCATTAGCCTATTAGAAGAAGAGACCACGTTAACCGTTGGAATGCCAGTGTGTGATTTGTTGATACATTTTATTAACAAGCTGAGTGTGCTTGCATTTACATTTGTGTAACAGTCTGCAGGTGTGAAGAGTTAACCCTGTGTGTGCTGGTGTGGGTATTGCTAGTTTGTGGATAGCTAGAAACCTGTGTGACAGTGTGGAACAGTATATTGGGGTCCTATTGCCCGTTTTCAATAGGTGGTAGCAGAACCTGAAGTGTGTGGGGGTGTGAGAGCGCTGTGTTTGGGGGCGATTCTGTAGGTCTAGAACCTGTGTGATAGGTAGTGAGAGACTGCGGGCTGAAATCGTGTGTGACCTCATACAGCGAACACCCCAAAGTCACGGCAGCTGGGAGCATGTTCGTGACAATGTATTGCACTTTATTTCTGGAAACTTAATTTTAATGTTGTTGTCTGATAAGCATCACATATTGAATGGAACTACTATAATCTATGTTATGGTTTTGTAAACTTACTGTGCAGTGTATTGAAGTGATGCCAAAATAGAAGTTAGACAGTCAAACCTAGTAACCGGTCCATTGTCTGCTGTTGAAATCTGATCCCTGCAAATAAGAGGCGACTGTTTAAATGCATTATTATGGTAACTTTTCAGTCTAGGATCTGTGATCTTTTGTTTACCTGCCTTAATAACCATCCAATACAGGCCTAAACTGAATGGCTAGATAATGAAATCCTATCTACTTTGCATTTTCACTGGACTTTCATTTGTAGGAACAAACATTGTCATGACAGAGTCAGATTACGACTGCATGGGGCTCTAGACAAAATACTAGTTTGGTGCCCCCTGCTCTGATCAATCCGTACCACTCTATCTACTTATTATAGACACACCTGATACATATTGATCTCTATACAGGTCAGACCTGATACAAACTAATCACTATACACAGGTCACGCTGACATCACACACACTGATCACTATACAGCGGTCATGCTAATATCACACACTGATCACAATACACGGGTTACACAGATATCGAAGCTAAAATGAACTCCTTACAACAAATCTGGAAAATAGAAAACATATGAACTTTTGCCACAAGAATATCCTGCAATAGGAAGAGGGTTCCCAAGAATCCCTCACTCCACGGACTGGTGAAATGTTCTTTTCAGTAGCAAACTGAATTTATAAAACAATCCACATGACAAGGCTAAACTCTCCAGGGAATTAAATTACCATGTGAGATCTCATACCCTTCTCAGCAGACTGTTCCAAATGTCCCTTTTGATATGTGTTAATTATTGCCAGACTTATACTCAGCGCTTCTCCTTCCTATTTCTTATATATGTTCAAATTGCAGTTCTAGTGGGGAAAGAGCATCTCACAGTTACATCACAAATGTGCAATAATTTTGGCAATAAACTACACCACACACATACTGGCCCACTCTCCCGGAGTGTCCGGGAGACTCCCAAATTCCGGGTAGGTCTCCCGGACTCCCTGGAGAGCAGGCAATTCTTCCGCATACTGCCCACTGCCCAGTGAAGTGGGCAGGAAGGGAGCCTCAGTGACACAACTTGCGGAGAATTGCACCATTTTGGCCCCACCCCGTGCCAAAATGTCAACTATGTCGCGGGAGGGGGAGGGGGGGGGGGGTATTTTGGGGGGCAAAATTACACGATTTGTCGGGACCTGCCCCCTCCGAACTTCCCTGGGGACAAAAACTCAATGTTGGCAAGTATGACATCATCCATGCATTACAACAGTAGTAGACTGTATCTGTTTCTCCCCTGTGACATCATAACCATGCTGCCTGCATCTTCTAATGTTTGAATGCTAAGAGCATTGACGGTATTGCGGTAAGAGCATAGACTTGTATTACCTGCAGAGAGGGTAATAAAAAAGATACTTAGAATTTGAGGGAGAGGACCAGACCATCATAGACTTGCATTATCTATCAACCAAGCTAAATAACATTAGTCCATAGGAGACCCAGCATCGCTGTTTCTTCTAAACTAAAGCTAATGGGTGCCAAGTGGTATTAGGAAATACAGTATGTGCATTTGGGACTGATATATTTAATGAAGCCACTTGTTTGAAAGTGGAATAACCAGAGAAAAACCCTGGTTAAAAAAAGCAACATTCCACCGTCCGACAACATAATTCCATACACGCCCTTCTGTAACTTAAATATATTGCTTCATCTTTCATGAATTTTACTGAAGCCTTTCTGTATAATTTCACATGTTTACATTGCTCTTGGATACAACCTAAGTGTACTATGAATGCAATTGTATGTGTAAACCACAGCTGGGCTGTGTTAAAGTTGCCTGGTAGAAAAACCCTTTCATTTTTCTGATATGTTTAAAATCTTGGTGCAAATTTTATGTGGGCATCATGGTTTCATCTTTTAATCAAATACAAATTGTATTCTTAGAATTTTGGAATAATAGACTGTGACACATTGGCCATCTTTGACTTCTGTTTTATGTCATTGTATGGTATTTGTTTTCATGATCCCCTAAGCAATGCATAATATGTTGGTGCTTTTAGTAACTAAACTTACCAATAATAATTGGTCTGTGATTCAAATGTGGTAAACTCACTCACTTTTAATTGTAAACTTCTCATGACCAAACATCATCAAGTTTGTTGTACACATCCGCATACCTCCCAACTGTCACGATTTAGGCGGGACAGTCCCGATTTGAGAACTGTGTCCCGCCGTGCAGATGGGGACAGCTTTGTACCGATTGGACAAGAATGGTGGGAGGAATGTATAAATCCATTCACTTACTTCCAGCGGTGAACGGGTGTTGTATGAGCGCAACAACTTTGTGGTCTAGCCAGGGGTGGCCAAGTGATTGAAAAACACAATAAATGCCTGGCCACATCCCTCAAATTATATAACCATGCCCCTGTTGTTACATGGCCACGCCCCATCACCCTCTCTGTCCCGATTTGAACAGCCACAATGTTGGGATGTATGCATCCGTCATGTGAAATTTGTTTACTTCGTTGTATATTACTGAATGTAATATAAATGTAATGGTGTAAGAATTAATTGTGAGTGCATTTCAGCAGCATTATCCAAGTATTTTTAGGGTATTTATCTAAAACCAACCTTTACCATCATATTTGACAACCAGGATCTAAAACAATATTTTAAAGACAGAACATCGCACTGCAATACATTTTTTGTTCTTTTAAAAATCCCAAGATTTACTTATTTCTCATTACTTTTTCCCTGACAAAATTTGGCTTGCGACATTGATGTGCATTTAATTCCACTTGGATAATATAATCAGTGCATTTAGCTACAAGGGGATTTCTTGATTTATAAAATAAACAGGTGTAATTTTAGTACACATTTATTTCAGAATTTATGTAGAGAATTACGTTATTCAAAAATGCTAAGTTAAATATTTAGGCTACCCATTGCACTGTCATATTACTTTCTCTGACTAAATCCAATACTCTATGTTATGGCTTCTACTCTGGCGTTGTTACATATTTAATGTTAGAATATGCGGAGCACTTTAGTAGCACAACATGAATGGCAATGTACCTAAACTGATATTGTTTTATTTGCACTTAGGTGTTGAGTGGGGTTTATCATACCCAGAAGCTAATGGACAATACCAGTCTCCAATCAACATAAATTCAAGAGAAGCCCTATATGATCCTTCACTGCTAGAAGTTAAACTATCCCCAAACTATGTTGTCTGTCGTGATTGTGAAGTAATTAATGATGGTCATGTAATTCAAATACTCCTAAAGTCAAAATCAGGTATGTCTTGCAAATACTTTGTGGTAACCAATTACATAGCAATAGAGGTAGCAATGGTATCAATTGAAACGTGCCCAGTGAAATGTGAAAATGGCCTTGGTTCATCATCATTATCATCATCATTTATTTATATAGCACCAGCAATTTCCGTAGCGCTTTACAATTGTGGACCATGGATCAGGGACCTTTAGTCACTTTTTTTGGTGTGACAAATTTCATTTTGGTGTTTTCTAAAGCTTGAATAATCATTCTCTCAATAATATGGAGATAGGTCCCCAATGGTCACAAATATTCTGCTCCAATAGTACATGTAGCCTAGAAACCCTCAAGATAGAAAATAGATCAATGAAAGACTTTTGTTACACTCAAACAGGTGACCAATCTTTCATCAGCCCGTTCCACCCATATTCCATTAATGTTTACAATGTTTAGTTAGCTCTGGCATCGTTAATTGACCTCCAAGCCCGCCTGTAATCATATCAGAAGAATTCAGTGAATGTTGTGCACCACCACAGAGGTAGTCGTTAACAAGCTCAAAGTGGTTCAAATGGAATTTACGGGGTGTTTGATCGAGATGCGTCAAGGAGAAACCTGTCCCAAATATATCAACACCTACAGATAAAAGTTAAAGCCTTCTGTATGAATGAATAAGGACTCAATGGGGCCCAGTACTAATTTATCTGGCAGCCCCCATCCATACATGCCCCCTCCCTCTTTGCTGCACACCTTCTATTTTCTCAGTACATCCCCCCTCTCTCTCATCACAGTACATGGCCCCCCTCCTTCATAACAGTACATGGCCCCCCTCCTTCATCACAGTGCATGGCCCCCCTCCTTCATCACAGTAAATGTTCCCCTCTCCCCCACCTATCCCATCACAGTAAATGTTCCCCTCTCCCCCACCTATCCCATCACAGTAAATGATCCCCTCTCCCCCACCTATCCCATCACAGTAAATGTTCCCCTCTCCCCCACCTATCCCATCACAGTAAATGATCCCCTCTCCCCCACCTATCCCATCACAGTAAATGTTCCCCTCTCCCCCACCTATCTCATCACAGTAAATGTTCCCCTCTCCCCCACCAATCCCATCACAGTAAATGTTCCCCTCTCCCCCACCTATCCCATCACAGTAAATGTTCCCCTCTCCCCCACCTATCCCATCACAGTAAATGTTCCCCTCTCCCCCACCTATCCCATCACAGAAATGTTCCCCTCTCCCCCACCTATCCCATCACAGTAAATGTTCCCCTCTCCCCCACCTATCCCATCACAGTAAATGTTCCCCTCTCCCCCACCTATCCCATCACAGTAAATGTCCCCCTCCCCTTATCATAACATGGTGGCACATCGAAAAATCCCTATCACCAAGCACAATTTACTACTTTAATGCACACTGTCAAAGTAGTAATACCACTCACATTGACATAGTTTATAGTTTACGTCTAGAAATTGTTTTGCATGAATGAAACTCTGCTCCCAGTATCACACATTTGTGGCATATTTTCCACGCTCTGAATAGACTAGTGAAAAAAAAAATGGTGAAAAAACTGGCAGAAAAATCATGTAATTAAAAATTCTGCATAAAATCTACCTGTGAATGCAGAAGAGAAATCCTGCATTGTCGTCCCCCCCCTCCCCCCATCACAGTAAATGTTTCCCTCCCTCCTTTCTAGCATAATAAATGCCTTACCTGGCTTCTTGAAGCGATGCGTTGGCTCCCAGTCACAGATAGACTGTGAGCGCAGTGCACAGTGATAATGTCACAGCGCTGCGTGCTCCCAGCCTATCAGTTTCTTGGAGCTGCTGCATTGCAGAGGCAAGAGGGGGCCAGACAGTTAGACTAAGGGGCCTGGACAGTCCAGGGGGCTGTCCGGGCCCTCAAGTCTGTCAAGGTCACTCACAGGTGTACCAACCGTACCCCCCTGATGGCAGCCCTGCTCGGGAGCTCTAGTGCCATATGGCACTTTCTTGTGTTCTGTTTTTTTACATAAATAGCTCAAACTTCCATGCCAACAACACAAATAATAAGAAGAAAATTTAAGAAAAATGGATATAAACCTGTAAGTTATCCACACTGCCAATGAATCTTTCAATTTTATTCACAATATTTTCTCATTGAACTGTTTCTACACACACAGCTGACATGAAAAACAGGGAAATGCACAGAAAAGAGATCTCTTAATTCTGATAATTTAATCTGCCAACAAACATGTTAAAGTGCTGGTTGATTCAAATTTGGACAGTGATATTTCTGAATTATACTTTCTATTTAAAATCTTTCATATGCTAAACATTTCGTTAATTGTAAGATCTCATCTAATATGATTGTATCATGAGAACATCATTCTTTGATCCAAATGACTTTTTTTTTCCAGCCATGTGTTTGTGAAGCTGGTATATAGGCCTGGAATGTTTACTGAGAAAATTATTTTCTAGTTCTTTGCTTCACATTCTCTCATCAAGCGAAAGCGGGGAAATAAATTCTTAAGTAGCTGCAAAGTCCAGCTTCATCAGCTAAATCAGCTGGATGAATAGAATACTTAGTATTCATATCAACAAACTGCCAGCACTAAACACTCCTTTATTGTGTTACTGAAAATAAGTTATGTGCCAGCTGAAGTACATGGAGACTGGAAAATGTTTGGAGAGAACTATTGTGGGCCTACAACTGCACTTGTGTGTGTTTGTGTGTGTGTATATCTATCTATCTATCTATCTATCTATCTATCTATCTATCTATCTATCTATCTAATATATACACACCTATATATGTTTTGTGCAACTGGCCTCAGCCAGTTTTATTAAACAGAAAAAATTAATAAGGTTATTAAAAACTTAATCAAATTTTATTTGTATAAATTAAAATGATATTACTTGAATATGAGTAGAAGGAGTGAAATATTAAAAACAAGTAAATGACATAATGAACCAAGAGTAGACTCTGTTAAAATCGATAGGTAAACTATCGAAAACGCGCTGTTTCTCCAATAGTATATCTCAATATACTGGAATGGGTGCTGAACGTAAAGAATCTTTGCTGAATTATATTTAATATTTCTTGAGATTACATGTCCACTGAGTCTGGATAATCTATGAGCACGTATCTTCTTAATTACAGATATGATAAATGCAAAAGTGACCCTCTGTTGGATTATGAATGGCAATAGTACTCAAGAGCAATGACGTGTTCTAATAAGTGTGGCTGAGTAATATGTTTCCCCTCAATATTAATCGTATGGGGTTATTTCCCGGATGACATCCACTTGGATTATATACGAGACAAGTATCCCTTTAAGAGTCAGGTGTCACATGTGAAGAGGTAATCCTCTATTAGATTGGGATAATCCTATTTGCAAATTGTAATACTGGTAAATTCCTGTAGGTTGTATACATCCCTCAGTTTACATAAGATAAAATGTAAACTGAAGGTCTAATGTCTCATATTCAACTGTATTGTGCAAATAGAGAGATGCATATTAAACCAGGAATCGCAGTCGTCACTGAAACTGTATCACAGCGGCTGATAAGTCTATAGATAGAAGCCTATGGTAATGGCTAATCTACAAAACAATCCAGGTAACAACCTAACTCAGCCCTACAGCACCCCTAACTATATGATTGTATATTGGAGTAGAGGAGAAACAGCGCGTGTAACGCCAACGCGCGTTTCACTCTGCTAGGCTTTATCAAGGCAACCTGGATTGTTTTAATCCAATTTCCACATCTCTTGAAATTTGAAATCAGAAAATCAGAATGCAATATGAAGAGCTTTTCTGTGCCAAGCCCATGCTCAGCAAACAATGCCCTGAGACGCCAAGCTCCTTTCATAACAAGGAGCAAAATTTTGCACCCCCCTCTGTAACTGCCATCTGGCTAAGTGATGTGGTTTCCTGTATAAGTGGGTACAATCACATAAATATAGGAGTTTGACATAAATAAATGGCATTTTCGTTGTGGATTAAATTTTTGCAGCTTCGTAAATGACAAAATAATAAAAATATAGATGAAGAACTGCAAATCATAAGAATAACTATTTAATTACATAACATTTTTTGAATGGACCATGTATTTCTTTTTCAAATATTTAACTTTTTTGCGATATATTTTATTATTATTTTTTATTATTATTTGAAAGCCAAACTCTCATTAAAGCTGATGTTTGAATACATTATTCAATGAGAAATATTTTAAACTAATGAAGATTGTGTATACTAATTTGTCTTTTTTAAGCTGCCAGGCTACTAATGTTTTTTGTAGAAGAGAAATAGACTCAACCAACAGCTGATGGGATTTTTATTGATTTTACACAAAATATAGATAGAAAATATAGATCGTGTAGACTAAATCAATCGTGCTGTATCCAACTATAATGCGTAGAATATGTTGCACATCACATAAGTCACATTTAGTAGATAACATTGACTTGAGAATAACAGATGGCCACAGAAGTGAATGAACCTGATAATATAGTTGTGACGGGTGACCCCCTTTCTCTGCTCATATGACCCCAACAACATCAAGTGCTTAATCCTGCAGTAGGTCTTGTACCTATTTTTCTGTATGAGAAGAGCTTTGTACATTCTCTTTTTCTGTTAGGGGCACCCCTACTTCCAAATTCATATCTGCAATAATACAGATATGTAAAAGGAACAATTAAAATAAATGTCTGTTTATAAAATGCATAATCATGGTCAAATAAAGTAGGCAGTTGTCATCTGT
Source organism: Mixophyes fleayi (assembly GCF_038048845.1). Lineage (NCBI taxonomy): Eukaryota > Metazoa > Chordata > Amphibia > Anura > Limnodynastidae > Mixophyes > Mixophyes fleayi. The sequence continues at coordinate 227,026,730 of NC_134406.1, read as the reverse complement.
GACGAAACGAGTTTGGTAACACCTTAACCAGCCCGTTCCTCGTTTCTCACAATATGTGATTATAACATCTATCTGTTATTCATTGTTCTTAAAATAACACTGTGGCTATCAGGTTCCAGAACACAGGTAAAGGGGCTGTAGCTACATTCATTCTCCCCCCTTCTTTCTCTACAGGAAGGATGTCACAGGGTTCCATCACAAAGTAGTGTAAGGGTTTAATTTCAGGAGGGGGTAACTGTTATCTGATATTTGTAGGTGGGGAGGCCAATTTGTATCCATTGTCCTCCTCAGGACTGCCTGAGACATTCTGTCTGAGGAAACGCAGGGGGGCAACTGTGGAATAACAACTCATCTTCACTCCCCCTCCAACCCCCTAGTCCAACACTCACCAGTGTTTAAGAAGGAGAGACCCAGAGGTTTGCCCAGGGAGGAGAAAAACAAAGTGGAATTTTGACCCTAGATGTAAGGTGAGATGTCATTCTAAAAATTGATGGCTGGAAGATGCAGGGTGGCTGGTTTTTGAGTTGCCGGTGAAATACATCGGCAGATCCATAGGTTGTCAAGTTTGGACAGCCAGGTGACTGTAACTCCTTAAGCTAGTGGGGTAAGGGACAGATGATGTGGTATATCTGCCTTACATTTATTTACTGTGTATATATAATATTCTAGTGATTGTTTTTATTACAGTAAATGTATTGTTTTACTATGTAACTGCATTTGCCTGAGTGACTATGAGAACCCTAGGAGATACTGGGTAGACTTCCCTGGCATAGTAAGGCACCTCTGGGTGGCCAGCCAGTGTGAAGTGGATAGCATTGGGCCAGATATACCCGGTATCTTCACATCATCATTTACAATTAATCTTGACATTATAGTGGCATTTTAGTTGCACATATGCACTTCATGTTGGGCATATAGTTCATGTGTTGCTTCACATAGGGCTCAATGTGTTATTTTGTAGTCACAGTGAATAATATATATGTATGTATTCAATTAGGTATTGGAATCTGGAAAGGGGATGGCCGAAAAGAAAAAACGTAGTTTCTATTTCAGACCCTTGTTGTTTTGGGAACACGATAGACTGATTGTCTTCTCTTTCCTCGTGTCATGTGAGTTCCTTGACCAAAATGATAAAACCATCTCCTGGATAAAATAAAAATAATCTAACCTTAACTGCTAAAATGGCCATGCTGGTACTTCAGCAATCTCAATGAGAATAAAAAGAGCCAATCAGTCTTGAACCTGCATCGCATATTGGTGGTGTTGTGGGGAACCCAGAGCCTCTGGTCACCAGTGCAGTTGTTACTGCTGCTACCCCTATTATTATGCAACTGCAAAAATGCCCCTTTGCACCTGTAATATGCGCCTGTAAACATAACAAACCCAAGCCTTATGCTAGTTAAAGTTAAGTACCTAGCTTACAGTAGTACATCATTATGATGAGTCCAAACAGAGGTCTGATCTTGCCTGTTCACATTCTTACAGTGTTCGAAACTCTTGCATATTAAAACCAATATTTATCTAACTTGTACTGATCTGTTTTAGACACTTGATATACTTTTTGGGACGCAGTGATTTGATTTTTGTCCTGGTCCTTCTATTGTCTTAAAGTAGCAAACGACTGCATGTATGGGCACAGAACGATCTCTGCTCCCAAACAACGTGTAATCGGGATCGTCCTGAAAGTTGTACGAGATGCCTGGAACATCTGTTTGAATTATGACTTTCCATATCTGACAGTGTGTATGGTCATTGACCAACTGCGCTAACTGACTTAGCAACACGTTTGTGAATCCTGCAGTACAGGACGCTGACATAGAGCAGTCACTCGTGTTAAGCAGCCAGATCTGTAAGTGCTGTGCACATTTAGTTTCACTAAATGGGTATTAGTGTTAAGTTTGCTGGGTTTTTTTTTTTAATTAACAAGGCTTCACGCTTTATATTTTACTGAGTGATTACATAAAGTTAAAGTCTAATTAGGGTGTATTCTGTCATTAGCCGAATGCTCCTTTTCACACTATAAGCAAAATGCAAGCCAGAGTCTTCTCAAGGAAATGTATCCTCTCAGAAATGACTATATCAGAAGGTCCATAGACTAAATGTTAAGGAAACATTTTGGTTTGTCTTCAAACAATGTTACTTTCTATGTTGGGTTTTGCAATCATTTGGAAATGATGGTTGCCTAAAATAACACTGTGACACTTAATAGGGATCACAGGTGAGGAAGAAAGGAACAATTCATTTCCTTAAAACACCATTGCCACAAAGCCAGAAAATCATCATTTCGCAATGTCCTGTAAATCTGGCAGTGAAAAGCTGAGCTGTGTGTCTTATTCACATAACAATTGATGGCAGCGTTCAAGAAGCACCTAATATACACAAAAAGTCTAATTTGCTTTTTTGTGTCGATATTGACCAAGTAACTGTAAGCAATATAATTTTGAGTGTGTACCGCAACTAATAACAGTAATTTCTACAGGCACTCTTACCCTCTACCGTCCTCTGCTCCTCCATACTTAAAGGTCACAAAATATCTCAGGTAGATACAACTGCCCTGATCTTGTACAATGTATGGGTTAAATGGGTGGGATTAAGACTTGAATTGGACACAGAGAGGTACTACAGCAATAAATGCTGACATAGGGAGCGGTTTGTTTTATCCCATAGCTAGAGAGTACAAATTCATGTCCCTAACATTTCTTCTTGAACCTGCCAAGGATTGATATTGTGACAAAATTCAATTTATACTTGACATAACTTCATAGCAAATATAGCAGTGCAATTTAAAAGACCACTAAATCTAAAATATGACGTCTGTAAAAAAAAATATGTGGTGTCCTGATGGCTTTTTTTTTACAGCAACTTCTCCTCTCTTTTCTCCAGGGACATCATGCCACCAACCCCTATGCAGAGAGAGGTTAAACTGCAAATCAGAGCAATATGTAGGATATTAAGAATTACTTTTATCATGGGGAGCCAGGAAGTGGAATTAGGAATAGTAAACATTGGGATAATTCCGATGGATTACTTACTTATAATATTTAAATTTAACAAATTTCCAGATAAATTTGACAAATTACCAGATACAATATTCTGCCTTCTACTTTACTTACTAATATGTTTAGCTTATTTATTGTCCCTAATTACATACAATTACCATTTACACCAAAAATTCCTATCAATTATCTATGAAAGGCAATAAATATATGTGATCCATATACAATAAATATAATACTAAACTATTCCCTTGTATATACAAACATATACCGTGCTTTTATAATTGACAAAAGTTCTATTGGGAGGATAAGATCAGTTTGATACCGCTCTAAAAGGGGTCATAACCTTCAATGTTCGGTTTCAACTTTTATTTGTACCAGGTGCTTCTCTCCCCTTTTTAACTGTGATCTGGGGTTAGACTAGGACTTCTATGTTTTTATATAAATTTGTGGGTGTTATAATGAGTCATTTACATAGTACCACTTTTATAGGCTTGAAGACTCCGGGATTGGCAAAATAGATGTTGGTTGTTATTATCCTGTTCTGGGTAGACGTGTTCCTGATGGGTAGTAGTTGGGTATCTTTGACCTCCTTTTCGGACAGTTTCTCTGTTCTAACAGAAGTCTGTCCTGTAGTCCTAATAGGTTGCTGTTTTCTGTCCCTCTAATCTCGTCTCTCTCCTCAACTTTCTTCTCTGTTATTTTGCCTGTCACTCCGCTTTCCCTAAATTTGCTCTAGCTAAACTTTTTCTTTACTGTCTATTAATTTGTACTCAAGTAACTTATTTCTTTCTTTCGCTTTTCTCTTTGTGAAATCTCTCTGAGCCCCGACTACTTAATTCTCTCTAAGCACTCTCCTCCTACCAGTTTTCCATCTTTGTTTACTTGAGCATTGCACCTGTAATTTTCCCTTTCTGTCTATCTTTTGTACCCCTTATCTTATACTTCCCCTTCTAATCTCTCTCTTCCTCTCTTTATCTTTTTGCCTCATTCTCTCTCTCTTTCTTCCTCTGTTTTCCTTGCTCTGTTTCTCTCTCTCTCTCGTGCACACTTTCTCACAGACTCTCTTTCTCACTCTTTCTCTGTCTCTCACACATTCTGGGCCTGATTCATTAAGGCTGGAAAACTAATGTAAGTTGCACTTTTTTTTTTCTTTTTAAAATTTCAATTCATGCAAATTGGGCATACGCACGTCCACATTTAACTATGAATGGACTCTTGTTGAATATGGGTCTAGATACGCTCTGCTCTAACAGACAATACACGGCAGGATACGTCCAGAATATATGTGGAATATAAAGTCCCAAAAGAGACATACAGAAAACAATAAAAGTATTCAATTGTTGTCACCTGTTAATAATATAGTCAAAATTGTTATCTATCTATCTATCTATCTATCTATCTATGGTTTGTTGTTTTAAATAAACCAAATGCAAGTTAATAGCTGCCTTTTAAAACCTTGCTCACATGCAACAACTTCACTCTTTTCTGACATGTATATCGAAAGGAAATCTATACATATATATGAGTTTCGACCCCTTCAGCCGCTCTGTCACAACTGATAGGGTCTCAATGGTCAATGGTTTAATTTATATTTATTTTACATTTATTTTTTTAGTTTTATATATATATATATATATATAAAACTCTAAAACATTTATCATGATGTTATTAATGTCCACTGTACTTATAATGCATTTTTACAGTTGCTCCTGATTGCAAACACATGTTCTAACATGCATACACAGCCGTCATCACTAGTAATCGGCACTTACACTCGACCTTGAGCTGGTGTGAGTGATATACGGCATAAAAATACGTAACTGTGATATGCCAGAAGCTTGATTCGGACGTTGCTGCGTGCCCTTAAGCTCGACACGCCCTTATTGTACATTGTACACTCCCCCTTCTCCTCTCCCGATCCGGCCTTGAAATCTTAGGCTGTATTAAGGATCCTTTGCGCTCAAAGATTAATTAGATTTTGCTGTGTTCACTGGTTTATGGTCCAGTTCTGAGCAAGCGCAGAGCAATTTTACACAAAATGCGGCACATATCAGCATTTACATTCCTTAATGAATCAGGTCCTCTATCTATTTTCCCTTTATTAGCTTTGTTTCCCACTCATGAAGATTGTGTGAAGTTCCTTCCTCACCACGCCTCTCTCACAGTTCATTTTTGTTGTTTCTCAGAGATTGGCAGTCTGCCACTAGTCACAATTACACTTTTTAATGTTAATGTTGCCACAATTTTTCACTGAACATCACTTAACAATTGCCATAACTATATACAGTGATCTCTCACATACTTTCATTTTGCAATTCGACTAAACTACCTAAGGCAAATTAGAAATTCCTTGCCAATTGATATGACTGGGATAATGCTCAATTAAATAAAAAAAAAGATGAAATACAATTGTGGTACAAGGGCATTCAAGCCCTGGCAGCCATTGACTGCTTGGACATGCAATTGCCGGTAATTCAGGAACTACAAGCTCCAGCTTGACCCATCTGCCTGGGCATGCTGGAACAGTTCCACAATAGTATTTAATTGCTTTGCTGCTAGCCCCATTGTGCTCAGTCAATCACAAGCAACTAACACGTATACATTGCTTGTGAATGGCCAAGCGTTTCTTATTCATTTTGATGGGCAATTCATTTCAATGGTCTTTCTGCTCCCACTGAAATACACTGCCTTTTCAAATGAATAGGAAGAACTGTGATTTTGATCAGCAGAGTAAAACTTGTCCAAAATTGCCTGATTTTAAAGTGAATCATTTTATAATTGATTGAATAGTTTGGGGAATGAAATAACAGTTTTTTTTTATCTTCTGAACAAAATTGACCATTAATAGGTCTCCTCCTTAATTTTTCTGCATCCCCTCAATGTTACTAGACAATTGGGTTCTCCCACTTCTATTATATTAAATGATTGCTTGTTTCTTTAAGTCTCACCTTAGTAGGGCACTATTGAAAGATCATTTGAGATAAAGTTGAGATCTTGACTTCCTGTCAACCATCATGTGTATGTTTACACACATGTGCTGGTAAAATGGGTAAACATGCATGAACACACTGTATTAGTGATGCATTTTCAGTGTGTTTACCATGTACCTTTCATGTGTTGTGCTTTTACTAACACAACCTATTGAACATATAGTGTGGGTTAAAACATTAAAAAAGGTCTTGCAGCCTTCAAAATGTTTAAATACAGCATTACAATTGTAGAGCACAATGGTTACAATGAGCCCATACGAAGCCATTAATCATATTTTAATGCACTTTTCAGGTGTTTATTAGCAGCGGTGAGTGTGAACTAACGATAAGTGTGAACTAGTCAAGCACACTGCAGTCAGACACTTTTAGCCAGCTCCTGCAGAAAACAATAGATTTTACTCAGCTACAACAGGTAATACAAATATAATATCAAATATTTTCAAGTTCTGTAAAATTTATGGGATCTTTTACTTGTATTATTGTGAATGTTATTTGTAACTACTTTATGGAAATAGCAGTTAACAAGAAAATAGAACACAGGGGACCTTCAATGGTGTTCTATAAAAACATATATGAATATTCTATCTAATTTGAAATTAAATGCATTTTGTATATGAGAGATCACAGCAATTGTGAAATGATTTTGTTGTGAATATATTGGGCATTTAATATTATTATAACAGTCTTACTTTTTAGGAACACATCTGGGCACCAATCAGCTGTTTTTAAATACTCCTGATAGTGGCTGCCTTTCAGGCTAAATTGGGCAAGAAAAAGCAGAAGATTAATGTTTTCAAACCAGAAAGATTGCATACCGGTGTATCAAAGTCTCAATATGGAGAGAGACAAAAACAAGACTTGGAGCACATTGGTGCCGTGATGGAGTATGGCACTTTTCAATATGCTGAGTTGCAAGTTGAGGCTTCTGAAAAAGGGCCAGATACCCATTTATTTAGATTTGGGAAAAAGACTGTGTTACAGTGCCCTAAGGTGAGAGACGTGTGTGATAGACAAAAGTTACCAGTGTTCAGTAGTTGGCCCTTGAGGAGGTCCGTTGACAACAGCAATTCGATATGAGGATGCCTGGAGGCAACAACAGTTGCACATTGACTAGGCCCAGAGGCAACAGCACCAAGACCGCAAGGCCCTAAAACAGGTTGTGCAGACTCTTGCCGCAGTGTCAGGAAATACTTTCCCAGGTAGTAATTAGCTCCAGCACTATACACACTAGTAATCTTCTCCAAAAGATGACGCAGGCCGTGAATATTACCGACCTGTCTCTGCAGCAGTTGAAGGGCTGAGAAGTCCAATGGACCAGGAAATTGAATTCCTGTCCTCATTTATTGCGCCACTGAAAGTACAGATCAAGTATGTGACAGCTGAGGAACCAATGAGTGTACCCCACCAGCCCCTAATTCCGCAACAGGGATCTCCAGTGGCTTCCGCTAAGAGTGTTTCAGGGGAAAATGGTGCTGGGTGGTGGAATGAACTAAAATCTCTAGAGACTGTAGGCTCAGAAACTGAAAATTGACCAGTTATGTCAAAAAGGTTTCGGACTCGTATGAGATTCAATGAAAATGTGGCTAGATGTTTTAGATGTTTTAGATGCAATGCCATATTTATGCTAATTATCCACTTATCTCTGAACCTATGCAATGTGATAATGCTTATGTACATCGCAGAGTATCTTTATGTGCCCAGCTTGCCTGCACCGCAAACCGACAGGCTGAGCCAGACAAACGTGTAATTACTCTAGAAGGTAAATGGGTAAAGGCTCTGCTAGATTCTGGTAGTATGGTTTCAATTGTAAAAGCAGAATTGGTGAGTCCCTTAAAGCATCAAGGGAAGTTTATTGGGATAACCTGTATACATGGGGATACTCAGCATTATGTTACCACTGAAGTGATCATAGAAACAAAATGTGATTCCGCAGTATTCACTGTGGGAATAGTTCCATGTTTGTGGTTTGATGCGATGTTGAGGAGAGACTTTTCCCACTTCTGGATGCTGTGGGAAACCAAGTTGATTACAAAAGTGAGTAACCCAGACCTGTTTGATAATGCTACTGATGCAGTGGGAGTGTGCCCCAAATCTGAAATACTCCTTTTTTCAAATATGATTGGGGAGTCAGAAAATGACAAGGACAAGAGTGAAGTGCAGGATAATGTACCTTCTATTGAAATAGGAAATGTTGTTGATCTTGAAGTAAGAAAATATATTTTTGCCTCTTAACAGTCAAAAGACCCTACTCTGGTAAAGGTTGTTGTATCCATATATGGCAGTCAGGCAAGGGTTGTTGTATCAAATGTACAAAACAGGGAAAAGATATTTTGGAACTGTTGATAGTTCCTAAAGCATATAGAAGTACAGTGTTAGAACTGGCTCGTGGTTGCTTGACTGCAGAGCATTTAGGGGTAGAAAAAACCTCAGAAAGAATCTTGCAGCGTTTTTTTTGTCCAGGGGTTTGTAAAGGTGTAGCTGACCACTGTGCATCCTGCCCTGTCAGTGCCAGGTTCGAAAGCCTCCTTATAAAAGTCTGCTTGTCCGGCTACCCATTGTTAACGTATACCCACCAGGGAAAAGAAAACCTGAGTAGATCTACCATGAAAAGTTTAAAAACTGTTGGTAAGATAGAGCAGCTCTGTCAGTTACCCTTGTCCCTCCAATAACCGCTATTCCTTTGGTTCCAAAAGGAACAGTAGCCAAATCCCTCTCACCCATTCCACAACGTGAGGCTAAAAAAGTTGTTGGTAAGAAATAGAGATGTTTTTCGGAATTATAAGAGCTCCTCCCACAGGTCAAAACAAGAGGGAGGAATATGTGACAGAAGCGCTGGGAAAGTGATAAAGGACAGATATAGGTGCCCCAGGTTTTCTGTCTTATGTGCTTTAAAACCCCAGGAGATTGTTTGTATTTGGAAAAAACCTCCCAGAGATTGCCTTCAGATTTAGGAAAAGCTGATAAGTATGCCTGGGGTTATGAATGGAGTGAGAAGGGTGGACTCCATTCATCAGCCCCATTCCAGGGCTTCCAGGATGTTAGCAAGTTGCTGGCTAATCAGGAATTGCACCTGATGAGGTGCTATTAAAAGGCTGAATTCACTCTATCTCAATCTGGGTAGCAGATCAGATGCCTGCCGAGAGAGAACTTGCAATTTTGACTAGTTAGTGTTGATGTTTTGTGTGTGTGTGACACAAGGTCCTTCACTTGAGAGAGGGTATTCCTGTGTTTTAGTTAGAAGCCAGACAGGCTAGGAATTTTGCTTATGTTTTTGAAGTGAACGGAGTGCAGCCGTCTACCCCAGAAGACGGTAACCCCAATATGATCATGCAAAACAATATATATATAGACATTACATGGGCAAAAATATGTGGACATCCCTTCTAACTGCTCTGCTTGGTCCTTTGAGCCACACCCATTGCTAACACGTGCATAAATTCAAACATTCAGCCATGGAATCTCCATTGTCAAACATTATAGTAGAATGGGTTACTTTCAACTTAACACTGTCATAGAATACTACCTATCCAACAAGTCTGTTCATCAAATTTCTGCCCTGCTAGAGCTACCTCGATCAGATGTAAGTGTCTTTAATGTGAAGTTGAAACATCTAGGAACAACAATAGCTCAGTCACTACCAAGTCCCAAAATGTCTCTGGAAGCAACATGAGCACAAGAATTGTTAGCTGGGAGCTTCATAGATTGTGTTTCCATGACCCAGCAGCCGCTTTACAAGCCTGACAGTGACGAATCACTCTCCACCAGTCTGATGGGTTTTGCCGGATGCAGGAGAATGCTTCCTACCCAAATGTGTGCTGCCAAAAGTAATTTTTATCGGAGAAAGAATAATGATCTGCGGCTGTTTTTCGTGGTTTGGCATGGGCCAGTTAGCATTAAAATTTATCTTCACTGAAACTAACGCATACAGTGATATTCTACATTTGTGGCAACAACTTGGGGTAGAATCTTTTCTATTTAAACATGACAATGCCCCCTGCACAAAGCCAGGTTCATATAAAAATGATTTTCTGAGTTTAATGTGGAAGAACTTGACTGGCCTGCACAGAGCCCTGAGCTCAACCCCATTGGACACTTGTGTAATGAACTGGAATGCAGACTGTGAGCCAGTCCTTATTGCATGGAGTGCATGTGTGATTTATTCTGAGGGCATGTAGTGTCTCCTTCTTTGATTAAATGTATTGTCTTAACGTATTAACTTAATAATGAGATCAAGGGTAATGTGCAGCCCTCTTGATGTTTAGGGCCGCTCATGCAGATCTTAAAGTGTATCTCGTTACCCATTACTGATCATCATCATCATCAATTATATAGTGCCATTAATTCCGCAGCGCTGTACAGAGAACTAACTCACATCAGTCCCTGCCGCATTGGAGCTTACAGTTTAAATTCCCTAACACCTACACACAAACACACACACACACACACACACACACACACACACAGAGACTAGGGTCAATTTGGTAGCTGTCAATTAACCTGCTAATATGTTTTTGGAGTGTGGGAGGAAACACCTGGAGGAACAGTGGCGGATCCAGGGGGGGGGGGGGGCGATCGGGGCGTGTTTTAAACACAATCAGAGCAGCGGGACAGCACACTTTCACTGCTGAACGGACCTGCACATACTGTGCAGCTGCCGGCAGCCTTAGAACACAGAAAGGGGGCGGGACCTAAATCGCGCCCCCCCGCCCCCCCTAAAATCGCCCTGGGTAGGGAAAATGTCTGGGTCCGCCCCTGCAGAGGAAACCCACGCAAACACGGGGAGAACATACAAACTCCACACAGATAAGGCAATGGTCGGGAATCACACTCATGATCCCAGTGCTGTGAGGCAGAAGAGCTACAAAGCCACCGTGTGATATATTATATGTGCAGGTGCGTGTGTGTGTGTGTGTGTGTGTATATATTTGGTGAATGAGATCAAGAACCAACACACAGTCCCATTCATCATGTTTATCTGACATTTTTAGGACATTTTCCATTATTTTATCAAACCATCCCTTAATAAAGTGACAATTAGTGTCCCAATTCATTGCATTAAACACAGAAAAAGGCTGAACTCGTAGAAATGTTTCGTCTTTTTATTTATCTACATTTTTCAGAAGGGTAGTGGTCACAGTGGAACAGGCATCCATACATATGAACCTAAGGATTGCTGGTGAAACTTATTATGTATTGTGAACATGACACTGACATCTCTTTCTCACAGTTCAAGCACTTAGTCTTCGGTCAAGGTAACGGTAACAAACCCTGAACAATGTCATGGAAACTATATTATTCTCCACAAAGCTAATTTACAGTTGCATACATTTTTTTTATGCTTGTACTCTTTTCTCATTAATACTGTACTATTTTGTGACACCTCTTGTCTTTTTATCTTTATCTCTTATTCTATATAAAACAACTTGCATTGTATGTTTAGTGGCCCTATTAGTAACTGTAGACGCCACCTGACACTTGTGATACCCCTGTAATAGTGCAAACCAGCATAGCCTATTTAGCACTGGTGGTGCTTATGGATATAGGGCATACTAAAACTTTTGAATGTATTAAGGGGAGGTGGGCGTGAAATGACGGAGGCGTCAGGGCTCGACAAATTACGTCATTTTGGTCCCGTCCCCAGTGAGGCAATGACACAAACGCCTCATTTTACCACGGGTGGGGGGTAAAATTACACGATTCCCGGACATTTCAGGAGAGTGGGCAAATATGATTTAGGGAGGGAGCTACATTGCCCATTTTTAAAAAAGTTATTTAATTATTTAATACAAATAAATAACATACATGATTTTAAAATATACATTATTTAAATTATCAACTGCCAGAACCTTTGTTCACCATTTTATTAAGTATAAAATAAAATCTTCTTTTCTTCTCTCTTGGTCCTATGTAGTTCGCTTACAGATTACATCATAAACTGTACAGAGCACACCATGGTTCCCAGAAAATTACTTTCATGAACTTGCAAATAAAATATATATTTATTTAAAACAATTGACCCCCGAAAAAGGTGTTTTACTTTACTTTACTTTATGCAGCTTGGTATATTGCATATACCATAATCCATAATCCATCCATATATCCATAAATATTATTTATTAACCAAGTAATGAGCACAGTGACAACTTTTATGACACAGTTGTTCCATGGTTCTGTTATGCTTTCTAAAACTGCATAAAGGTGGTTTTGTGTATTTGTTTTTCTTTTCGTAAAATAACATTTGTCAAATACGTTTGCGTTTTGTACAACGGATCCATCCATTAAAATAAAATCTTAATATATTCTGTTTGCCTTTCATGAAATCTAATTTGCTCTAAGATTACATTCTTGTTTTTAGTGCTATCTGTGCACAGAAGACTTGAGAAATTATATGGCTGAGACTACAATCTTGACACATCAGCTCTGTGAGAAAATCAAATGTATCAGATACATTTCCCAGAGCTGCTCTGTGTACTGAGAAAATAATAGGATTCTATGACACACAAACCTTTGTTATACATTGGTATGAAAGTGAAGGTTTATTAGTGTGGGTCCCAGTGTCCTTGTACGCACTTTATTTTAGAAAACTAAACTGTTACATTTTACTACTGTGTATTTTACAATTAGCCTATATTTTGTGCTGCACATTCTATTTTTTTTTAACAGCTGAACAGTTTAGATGAGCATGAAGTCTTAAAAACGATTGGGAGGTTGTTAAAAATGACCTTGTGATACAAACGGTGATCAGAGAGGTTTTATAGGATATCAGCATGATACAAAAGTTGGCATTGCTGTCTGTTATGGGTTTGATTCCAACCCAGGGTGCTATCGTTGTGCAGTTGGATCGGGTGTCTTGTTAAGAGAACCCACATTGACACTTTTGAGTCTTAACAGTGGTTTAACAAGATGGCAGCTTAACAGCGGTCTAACAAGATGGTGGCTTCTGCTATGTCTCAAGCAACGATTCAGAAGAGACCCCCAACAGACCAGGCTTCCCAATGGGATAAACTCTACTTTTAATGGATTCATTCTTTAATGGTGGCAAGTTTGATTTTAGATACTATAATTCACTATTCTAGTTTCTGGTACCATATAATCAAGGGCTATATTTGCCAAATAGAACTGGTGGACTTTTTAATTAATTTTAGTATATTTGACCTGTACTTCATTTTATATATATATTATAGCACAATATGGGGTACATTTATTAAGAAAATAATAGCTAGAGTCTGATTTGTTTATTTGCTTTTTAAAAAAGCTTGATAAATCTACCCCTAAAAGTTCATATGGCTCTAATTATATGGTTGATTTCAGCTCACTAACAGTCCCTGTCTTAACCAGTAGAGTGGCCATTTGCTTGTTGCAAAAAGCCCAAATTAATTGTCTGTAGCCTTCTGGCAGAAGTAGTAGTAATGGAAGTGACCCTGTTTGTGTTGTTTGAGGAATGGGAAAGATGCAATTTCAGTTCCTGCTTCACAAAGCAGAAAGCCAAGGCTCACCCATTCTCTTAACATGAAGCCAGGTAGTACAAGCAGTGGTTCAGATTACCAGAGACCTCATGGAAGACCTGGACAATCTGCAGATAGTCCATTATTATTTTTTAAGAATGTAGCCCAAACCAATAATGATGGGTTCTTCCTGAGAAGATGTGAAACTCACACTACAGATATTCCTGGTCCTAAGATATAATCTATACTGGTGTACAGGATATAATTTGGTAGTTTTTAGGGTTTTTCCTCATTTGCATCACTGTTATTCTGAAGATTAATGAATTAGAAGCTGATTGTTCCGCTTACAATTAAGAGTTTGTACTCTGGGGGAAATATATTAAGAATAATATTATTTCAGTAAGTAAGTCACCATAAACTAGTGTTTCCTGGTTCATGCTTATGTTTTAGTAACTAACTTTTTTAAATTGATTTTCTCCCGTGCTTTTGCTAGTAACTTCCTTCTTCTATCAGGGATTTTCTATGCAAAGGAGAGAGGAGATTGATTTGGCAAGAATTGTAGTAGCTTTAAGAAATGCCGTTACCACTCCTGTAGCTTTGTGGGGAGGAATGAGAAAGTAATTACAGAAGTTATTTTCCATGCCAGCTACACAGGCATCTCCAAGCCTTATCTTACAGAACCCAGGATACATACTGTATATTATGCATACCTAGTGAATTTGAAATAGTTGCATATGAGCTGGAAGATTTTACCTGTACATTTAGGTTTTAATGTAAGAATTACTTACTGCGATGTTTTCTTTGAAATGTGAATGCCTTGTTAAGAAGAATCTTAGTGAGATTTTTACTATGTCACTTATGCAAATTCCTATTTATATTGTAACTACACCTATGTTGTTTTATATGGAGATGACGGCTGTATGATAAATACGTTGATGAAATAGCAGTTGTCTGGGAAAACTTTCCAGCACAATTGTTAGGACAATTAACTGCAAAGAAATTTAACCATATTTAGATAGACACAGCCAGGTCTGATTCTATGGGGTCTATTCATGAAAAAGCGATGATAAGGATGATTTTATTATTGTGGTGATACAAAGTCTCTTATCAACGTAATTAAGCCAACTCTTCTGGCACGGCGGTTACTCATCTCCCTCGGTAATGCTGGCCTGGAACTGTAAGGGCAGGGGCTGGGGGCAGGGCGGCATCTGCATTTTTTGCCTATTAAAATAGGCTGCTGAGGCGAGTCTTGCCCCCTTGGCTAAAATTTGCCAGCTCTCCCATGAGTAAGGGTTTAACTTCTCACTGGGTCAGTCTCTGCCGTTATAAAATATAAATTAGTAAAAGGTTGAAAAGATACATTTAAATGTTAGTTTAAAAAAATCTTTAAACATTGAAACAATACTTTATTCAGAGAATAGATAAAAAAAAAATCAATGGTTTCCTTCTTTTACCACCAACATAGGATAGAGATAACAGAACAGGTTTTGCAGCGGTACATGCTTGTTAAATAGACCTCCCTATGCTAGCGTCGGCATTAACCATTGCGTAGGGTGAAGCGATAAAAAGCCATATAACACACGTTTTAGCTGGAAAAACATAATTTTTCGTTGGAAATAGGGCTCTTGCCCTTTCATTAGCCCAGACATGGACTTTCAGTTCCATTGTTAAAAACATAGGCATAAAATAAATTGTTAAAAAAATAGATACAATATAAAAATGAAAATGTTAATACTATTAACGATTGAAAAAAATGCTTTATTCAAATGGTAAAGCATTTTTTCATTCATTTTTTTCTGGGATGCTTGTTAGATTAGTCACTCCACTAATTTATTATCTGAATACTGTATTGTGACATTGAGTAAACTTTACCAGTTCAATACATGTAATTTTCATTTTAGTTTTAACTGGCGGTCCCCTGCCTCGAGGTCATGAATATGAGCTGCATGAAGCAAAGTTTCACTGGGGCAAAGAAAACCAGCGAGGTTCAGAGCACACGGTCAACTTCAAAGCTTTCCCAATGGAGGTGAGTTTAAAGTTCATTATCACTGATAAATCTGTTATATGTTGTATTGGCAATGTGATATAATCTGCAGATAATAATTATTTCTACAATAAGAGATTTACAATAACGCTTAGTCTTCTACACAATGAAAATTACACAGATCTCAGTGTTTTAATACCATCTGTTGAATCAGAAAAATATTATGAAATTAGGCTAATTCCTACTTTACCATAAGTGAAATCTGCAAAAAGGACTTCTATATTGAACTCAGTGTGATACATCAGGGCTGTCCAATTTGTGGAGTTTTGGCAGGATCTGCCCTCCAACACCGCAATTCCATCTGCACCAGATTTTGTGACCAATATTCTGCTATTCCTAGATAAAAACACAAGAAGAACAATGCTTCATTATAAGCATTGTGATTTTGTTGGACAATAATTGCCTTGTTCAGTCTATCTGTTATACCACATACTATTCAAACACTTGTTACACACTATCACCACATGGTTATTTCCCTACTGAATTGGATACCCCTTAATAAGGCTTATCATTCCTTGTCATATGTTTGCCTTAAAATTAAAAATATATGGAATCCCATACATGTTTGCAAATATTTGCCTGAATTCAGATACATAATTTGCTAATTGCGCTGATCTAGTTGGAGGATATTTAAGTTTGTATCTATATTTAAACTGCATGTTGCTGTATAGTGCTATTCCCTGTGAGGTGAGCCTATATAGGTTTATTTACATTGTGGGAGAATATGTTGTGTCTTTGTAGCAGTAAATTCTCTTATGGGTAAAGAGACCCTAAACAGTTAGCCCTGCCCACAAACCATTTGCAGCCCCTCCCCCCCCCCCACACACACACATTTAGCTTTAACTGTATTACTGTCACCGGCATAGTGGTAATTGTTGATTCATGTGGTATGGTGCATTGCCAGACAGTCTCTTGCATGTTTCAGTAACCCCCTCTGTTTGCAGTGTTCTCTTTTGGTGATAGTTAATAGTAGTCCATGGGCCTCATGGAATCCCCGTCGGGCTATACATATTAGTCTTGGCACCAGATATAGATAGGTAATGGCGGTATCACAATAAGTTGACTGTGTATTTCCTAGATAGCTATTGATGTATTTTGTGGTGGTCAGTGTGTTGCAGTCAGGGTGTAAAGTGTGTAAGAAAAAAAATGAAAGGACAAAAGATAAGGCAGGCAGTGCTGCACTGATAACACATACAGGGTGAATGGACAACACTACAGGAGTTTACAAACTTCTTCAAAAGCAGGATATCAAACAGCTTGAAATTTGTATATATGTAATTAATGTCCTTCAAAATGTCCCATTTATTGTGTGTGGTGATAATTCCCTGGAGAGCAAGTGGAAAAAAAACCCCTAAAAATAATATAGTAACATAGTTGATGAGGTTGAAAAAAGACACCAGTCCATCAAGTTCAACCTATTTTGGATCTCCTGCGATCCTGCACTTATATTTGAAATTAATCCAGAGTAAGCAACCGCCAATCTGTTTCAATTGTGAAAATCCCCCCAGACTCAATATTGCAGTCCTATTTTTACCCTATACCCACTACTATCCTTCATTTTAAATTAACGGTCGTATCCCTGGATACACCTTTCCGCTAAAAATTTGTCTAACCCTTTCTTAAACATATCTATTGAATCTGCCATCACAACCTTCCCTGGCAATGAATTCCATATCTTGACTGCCCTTACTGTAAAGAACCCCTTCCTTTGCTGGTTGTGAAATTTCCTCTCCTCTAACCTTAGGGGATGACCACGTGTCCTGTGTATGGTCCTTGGGGTAAAAAGTTCCCATGAAAGCTCTCTGTATTGACCCCTAATGTATTTGTACATAGTAATAATCATATCTCCCCTTAGACGCCTCTTTTCTAAAGTAAACATAGAAATGGTGCAGTGAGTAGAGTAAGAGTTATAATAATTCAGCGGAGTGTGTACATGTTGATTTTTCCACCATCCGTAGATCGCCTTCACCCCTTTGTGTATTCACCAGTAGACCTAGAATGAAAGAGATGTTGTCAGTAATGTCCCGTTATTGGTGAGAATTGTAGATTCCTGTAAACTCAATGGAGTTCCACGGTGTGCAATTATAAATGTATTAGCAGGAATTTCCATAAATATTTGCAAGTTGTTTCCTCTGCTGTTAAAATGTTTAATCCAACGATTCTCCTATCCCATTAATTCTTATACTAAATGAAAGGATAAGGAGAAAATGCTCCAATTAGTGTATTATTCCTTTTATTTTGAATTTTAAAAAAAATAGTAAAAACACTTACATTTAATGAACATAGAACATGCACATAAATATATAAAACAATACCCCCTTGTGGAGCACAGGTAGATGATGTTATCTAAGCCTCCAGTTTGAATGTTGGTAAACTCCCGGTAAATGTAAGGTGTTAGCTGTTCAAACAATGAGGTCGCTCCACATCCCCTCTAGTCACCACCTACTTTATTTGTCTTTTGCAGCGTTGTGCTTTGTCACATCATTGAGCATTTGACCATGACCATAGAGGGCCTCAAAGCACGGACCATAAATGCCCCCCACCTACACACCTCCAGGCCCAATATTATATATAGTTATTTTATCCAGCCAAATAAATCCATGAGAACAGTAGTACATGTCAGTAATATGTCCATCAGTAGTAAAATGCAGTATTATATATATCAGTAATAAATCCTTCTAAACATGTACAGCAATAGTAGCAATGACCAGTAATATGCTTATCAGTGATATTATGCTGTAATATGCTCACCAATAGGACAATTCTAATATTATGCTCATCAGTAGTAAAATGCAAGTGAAATTCACTTGCCCATATTATAAGCCTGCACATCTGTAGCCACTCTTTTATTTATTCAGTGTCCTAGCCACCTCTTTCTCTACTTCCCTAGCTGCTGCTGATCTTCTGATGGAAGCAACCTGGTGGTTTTAAGGGTTTGTTTATCAAAGGAAGATAAGCTCTATATTTTAAGAAAATATCAATTAGGGCATATCCCTATTTCCCTAAACACCCTGCCTGTGCAGACCTCCTGCAATGCTTCCCCGTGTAGGGCATGTGGAAACCTAGTTACAAAGGTATTTGTACTGCCGCTGTCCAGATAACTTTTCTTAATTCTGTGTTTTAAACATATATTTTTTCTTTTTTAGCTTTCTTTTATTTTTAAATAGAACATGAAACTGGAAGCCGAAGTCTGGGCTACCAGTTCTAATGCACATGCCCGAGCTGACATGCCGGCTTAAGCATGTTCAAAGAGACCCAGGCCTGCCTTAGCAAGTGGTAAGATTCCTTTCCTAATAAGTTGGCCGAGAAATTTTTTTTGACTGCAGCAATGAGCAATCTTTTTATTGTAGGGGTCTTAGTAAATAGGTAATTCCCAGGTCTGCCCTGAGAAGCCCGCACTATGAATGGTGCGACCTGGGTTTTTCAACCCGGGTCTCACCAGACACAATGTTAAAGTAAAAAAACAAAAATAAACGCAAACATCACAAGGAGAGTCAATCAGAGCTCCTCTTGTGATGTTGCCATGGAGACCCCGGCCAGACCCGTGTTCAGTATGAATGCGGTCTACCCGGGAATTTGACTCCGGGGGAGCCTCTGTCCCCTGGCAAATCCCAGGTTCATATACCCGGGATATTGCCTGGGCGGCAGTATGAAAACGGTATTAGTGAGCAATTAGAAGTTGGTGATTCTCATGTTTATACCATGTGATATGTATTACTGACCTTGACTAGCACTTCAATTGTCCACAATTCCCCCAACCACTCAGAAGTAAAAGCCCGGGCGCTCAAATTCAAAAGCCAAACTGAGAAGAATGCAAAAATCACCACAGTGACAAATGCCTCAGCACAAATAGTGGCAGATCTCTATGGAAAACACTGCCTCTGTGAACTTATTATTTTATACCTATTTAGAGTACATGGTATCCAAAAGAATGAAGTGGAAATTAAAAACAAAACAAGCTACACGTCACCCAAGTGCACTGATTATTCTTTTTCAAATTCTGAGTTCTGAGTAACATTCAATGTTCATTTTATGAGCTTCATCTTATCATATATGGCTGTAATCTCCTACAGTTTACATTGGCTCCTTCCAGAATTCACTGTCTAAGTGGCACTGCGTGTTTGATCAGAATGTAATCCCTTTGTTCTGAGCGTAAGCTATATTATACTTAGCAATATTATATTACATCACGTAGCATGGATTTCATTTTGTGACAAGCGTAACATTTATACACAATGCTTGCAAGACATTTATTGGAATGAATACCTTGGTAAAGGTGAGACTATATGTTTTACCTGGCAGAACATAAAGCAAGAAGTTAATGTAGATAAGACGTTTTGATGTCATGTACCAGGATGCTTTACTCCTTTTACAGTTTATTGGATGCATTAGAAAAGCCTGTTCTCGTAGTTCCTGGAATGTGATGTATTCCTGTTTACAAAATGAATCATACTTGCCCACTCTCCCGGAGTGTCCGGAAGACTCTCGAATTCCGGGTAGGTCTCCCAGACTCCCGGGATAGACTTCCTAGCAAAGTCGGCAGAATGTGAGCCTCAATGATGCAATTCGCGGAGAATTGCATCATCCCACCCCCACCCGCATCAAAATGTTGCTTTTGTCGTGGGGGCGGGTCGTGATTTGCTGTGACCCACCCCCTCCCGTCCTCCCACTGCATGTCCCTCCCGGTGAACAAAAACTCGATGTTGCCAAAAAGGAAATAGATTATTAAAAAATTAATCCAATGTCAAGTTCAAGGATTATTGTTTCCTTTATCCAGTCCTGGTTTGGTGCTTGTACCATTCACAGAAGTATATGGGCAAGTTTCCATACCATTAAAGATATTGAAGCATTACACATTGTATTTACTTTTGCTGCCTCCTAGGTTCTCCAGCTGACTTAAAGACCGTAAGTCTTTTGCACAGGAAAAAAATCTCCCACAATGACAGTTTTTTTCTTTGTTAACAATGAGAGGTCAGGGAGATTTTTAAATGATTTGCTAGTGACTTTAAGTCAATAAGCAACTTCATGATAGTAGGAGCAGTCAATTTGGTTAGCACTATTTAGCTATCCACAAGAAAACTGTAAATCAATCCTGCACTCTACTTCACTGTACTCATTATAGTACAATCTGCAACAGAACCAAGCCAGAGAAAGCCAACACTTTCCTGACCCAACCCACCTGGGTGATCCAAGATCGTATGACTATAAGAAATAGAAGGATCACACAGGAATGCTGAGGTCTCCCAGTGTAGTTCATTTTACATATGACACTACACTATCCAAAGTTATAATCTTTGTTATGTACGCTCCGCCCCTGCATTGTACGGCGCTGCAGACCTGTATGTTGCCTTATAAATACACTATTATAATATGTTGCTACTTAAATTTAAATATTTTCAACTGAATTCACTTCCGGCCCACAGAAAAATTGTATAAACAAATATATGTGTAATATCTATTTACATAAGCAAACTGTGAATCAGACAGCTAACCTACTTGCATTAAAGCTTTGCACATCTTTTTCATTCTCTAGTCTATATTTTGGTTTTAAAATCATCATAGTTACAGATTGTGTACATTTTATTTTACTGGTGTAAATCATACATACTTGCTGAGGTCCACTGACTCTTTTTGTATTCAAATTTTTAGCTTCACCTTATCCATTGGAACTCCACATTATACCGGAATATAGAGGAAGCCGTGGGACAAGTACACGGGATTGTTATTATTTCTTTATTTGTGCAGGTAATAAACTTTTCTTCTTTACAAATAAAGATAATTTTATGTTTATTGAATTTAGTTTTGAGTGACTACCAGTGCCCATGTATTCTGTGACCTGTCCCAGTGTAATGATAAATGAATGGCATAAATTGGGCAGCACAGTGGCCTAGTGGTTAGCACTTCTGCCTCACAGCACTGGGGTCATAAGTTCAATTCCCAACCATGGCCTTATCTGAGTGGAGTTTGTATGTTCTCCCTGTGTTTGCGTGGGTTTCCTCCGGGTGCTCCGGTTTCCTCCCACACTCCAAAAACATACTGCTAGGTTAATTGGCTGCCTTAAAAAATTGACCCTAGTCTGTCTCCCTG
Organism: Mixophyes fleayi; assembly: GCF_038048845.1. Classification (NCBI taxonomy): domain Eukaryota; kingdom Metazoa; phylum Chordata; class Amphibia; order Anura; family Limnodynastidae; genus Mixophyes; species Mixophyes fleayi. The sequence continues at coordinate 227,005,165 of NC_134406.1, read as the reverse complement.
TCTGTCTATCTCCCTCTTTGTCTGTGTGAGTTTGTGTCTATATTAGGGAATTTAGACTGTAAGCTCCAATGGGGCAGGGACTGATGTGAATGAGTTCTCTGTACAGCGCTGCGGAATTAGTGGCGCTATATAAATAAATGATGATGATGATAAATTGCCAAATTGCTCTGATCCAGTTGTTCAGGCAGATCCACTTATTATCATAGTTGTGGACTTGGCAGATTGTTTAAAAACATCAAATTGAACACAAAATAGTGCTGTGTGTGCATCTTTATTTTTCCCATTAACGTAAACCTTAAGGGTAATTTATAAACCATAAAAAATGTGTCTGCCTGGTCAGATTTATTCACGTTATAACAAAGCAGAGATTAAGTCAGATTGGTAGCATTCATGTCTGTACTTGTAGCACTGGGAGTTTCCCTAAAGTGCATTTATGGTGTCGCTTTTTGCTCCCATACATCAATGAGCCAAATCTTGTGAGCAGTACTATATAGGTTGCACTTGGTTTGCATGTTGTCGTTTATCAGTTCAAGGAGCGTTTGCACAGTTTTAGCCAAAGCATATTTTGTTTTACTAAATAAACTCTTGAATTAATAAAAGCAGAATCACAGTACTGTAGAAGAATATCTGTGATGCATCTGAATGAGACGAATCAGGGGATGTCTCGCATGTACAGATTAATGTTTACAAACAATATACTTTAGTTGCAATTTGGAATGGAAACAATGTAAAACATTTAAAATCAATCATGATTTCATGAACTAAACAATACACGCTGTAAAACTATTCTATGATATACATAAGTTTTCTCTTGTTTTCTGTTGTTAAATGAATGTGCGTTATATTGCAGCTGGTTTCATCATTGTTCCTGCTATGTCTTGTTTATTTGTCTGTGTTTTAGATAGGAAAAGAACACACAGGGCTCAAAGTCGTAACAGACATTCTTGAGGATATCCAATATAAAGTAAGTCTTTGTTTAACACGTTGCACATGTGCCTCATGGAAGTGAGCAATTACCAGGAGATACTGTACAGCAACATGCATTCTAAAATGACACTATTGTTTTCTTCAGCCATAACTTATACAATATGGTCTTGACACATTATAACAAATGAGGTTGTTTTGCAGCCACTAAGGCATCCAAACTTTCTCTTTTTTCTGCACTTATACTTTGTTCAATATTTGAATAAAAGCAATGGGCCTCATCCATGAAGTGCAAAATTACCGAGGCGCAGTCCCTAATAAGCCTTTGTCCTAGATTAGCGACTAGTTATCTACCAAAGCACATACGTTTATAGATGCTAGGCTCTCACAGTCTTTTCACAGATTTACAGAACTAGTTGGTGGAGGTCTTCACCTTTAGCAGCCGCCTTTCCCATAGAGCTTTATACGCTCACCGGTACTCAGATGCCCCCAGGACCTAACTCCAGACATAGTGCACGTTTATAATACAGAATCATAGCGGCAGGCCAGGAGACAGTGTAGATGGCAGCAGATGGTCAGACGTAAGCTGAGGTCAGAGGTCACTAGCAAGCAGAATGGTCAGATAACACGCCAAAGGTCAGGGTCACAGGCAAGTAGGCAAAGTCTGAAGTACAGGCAGGGGTCATACACAGAAGTCAATCCAAAAGGCAATCACCAAACAGAGCACAGGAGCAGGTTAGCTGACAGCTCCCTGCCGGTTATAATCATTTTTTTTATATTTTGGGATGTGTCTTGAGCAGTGCAGTTTGTCGGCATTCAGACGTTTCCATAACACAAGGGAAAAAAATGTCTGTTTGGATGTAACCTAAAACTTAGCGGTGAGCAGGCCCATACCTTCACAGTTATTTACTGCAAGTAGTACCTGGAAAAAGGATGCTTGAGCTTAGACTGAGTGGACTGGTGTATATTCCCGAGATAAATACATTTGCTTCTTGTGCATCTATACTGCACTTTATGCAGCCTATGATTTCATTGGCTCTTGCAGCAGCTGACTGACGCTACGTACTGCTACTCAGCTTATTGTCTACTAGTTTACTGAAGTCTCATTACACCTCAGATCACCACTATTAAATCCAATTGAATGTGTATGTAGTGCAATTACTGCGGCCTAAATGCGCTTTTTAAAATTGAATATTTATCTGCTGTTTCTCTGCCCAACTCGTAATTTGGCTCAATTCCTTCATTAGTGATTCCATGTTCTGCTCTGTTTTATTAAAGCTTAGTGTCCACCTTATTTCTTTTACCATTTGCAAGATCATTGATAAAAACAAAACTGACAGGACCCAGTACTCATCCCTGAGCCACCCCCCTAATAACCTAAGTCCAATCTGAATATGTTCAGTGTATAACAACCAATCCCTCAGACAGTTTTCTACCCATGTATATATTTTCCCTTATTCCCATTGTTTTGTCTTATGTACCAATCTGTTATATGAATTTATATAGAATATTTCACATTAGCTGCACTACCATAGATCCAGTTATCAATCTACTTCATCAAGAACGTAACAGATAATTTTTTTCCTTTAAAATTTTTTTATTTTCTGCCATCTATTTCTGGGTGTTAAAATGTCTTCACATAGTTTACCCACCTTTGGTTTAAATATCGGTACCACATCTGCCTTCCTCCAGTTTGTGTTACTGATGTAAGAAATATATAAGAAATAATGGTTTATGTATAACTGAATATAGCATCAGTGAGTGACATCTAGGCCAGGTGCTGTATCAATCTTAATGTTGGACTGTAGCTTGTTCACGGATTAGACCATTAATAACTAATGGTGTATGTGGGTTATTGCAGCACAACTTGTTTTCTATCATTTTTTCTTCTTTTGTCAACACAGATGACCAGAACATATTTAATAAGTGTTCTTTTTATGTATCTCTTCCAATAATTCTACCTAGTAGACACGAGGAATACTGTAGCAGACTTTTGCATGAATAGATTTTAATGGTGGAAGAAGACACTCCTCAGATGTGAACGTCCGGTGATCCAGTCTTCTAGTCCCACTTTTGCTTCACCACTCTTCAGAATGTCATTGTACACTATGGGCCTGGTTAGTCTTGGAACTAAATGTGAACGCAACTTGCGTCTTAAAAAATCGGACTTACATGCATGAACGTACGTACGTACGTACGTACGTACGTACGTACGTACGTACGTGGATCTTGGGAAACGTTTCCATTTGAATATGGGTATAAGTACACTCTGGCTATATGTTGCTTGCTGTATGCAGACAGAACGCACTGCAGAATGCGCACATATTATCAGAACGCATGCAACAAAATATTTTTTACAAGTTTACAACTATTACTACTGCAATCATCATTACACATATATGGAAGAGAAAAAACTTTTCAATTTTTTTTAAACATTTAATGCATAAATTAGAATGTTCTTAATGCGTACTATACATAAAATGCATTTTATAACATTTTATAGTTCCTCTTACTTGTTCTTACTTACATGTTCTGGAATACAAACGTGTCAGTCGTCACTATCAGTTGACACATACACCTGCCCTGTAGCTGATGCAAGTGACACGGCTAAAAACACGCACCTAAGAGCTGCCCAGAGCTGGAATCGGAGGAATGTGTGCACACTCATACTGTACATTGCCTATGTGATATCCTTTATCAACTTCACCCTTAAGACAGGACTGTCATTCTCTACTTCACATAACCATACACGCACTATGTCTTGTGAGTAATTACTCCTGGTGGCCCTGTATGTTGTGTTCTCAACATAGAGGTGACTCTATGACTTTCTATATATATATCTCTGACTCCAGAACGTTCACATCTCTGACTCCAGAACGTCGCATGTTCCGATCTCTCCATCTCGACACTCTGCCCTGATTTTGAACTCAAACTCTCAACTTGAAGCTCTTCACTTGCTAGCCAACTAAGTAGCTAATTAATTCTCAGGATTCCATTCCCTTAAAATTGTATCACTTACACTCTCCCTGTCACGCAGGGGGCATTACAGAGTTTTTCCAGATGTGCATACACAATGTATTCTGGGTGAAATTGGCAAGAATGAAAGACAAACTAATAGTTACTATATGGAAATTAACAAAATGATATTTCAGCACAGCTAATATGCCCCAAAAATCATTACATAATAAATATATTCAATTATGTTAAATCTGGTTCAGCAACAGCTATACACAGAGGAAAAAACCAGGTGCAAATGTATATAAATATCAGAACAAAAGTGTATATAAATATCAGATCACAACTCAAACCTCTTGACCCTTAGCAAAACTCCAAGAATAAAGATGTATACCTTATTTTTCTCATTCATCCTAAATTGATTGTATATAAGTCTACTTGCGAAAGCACTTAGGTGTGATAGCACACTTTTATTTCTAGTACACCTTGCAGATAGTTTGCCAACAAGTCATTAGTTTAATGAACCAACTACAATAAACACCTGGGGGGTAAATTTATCAAGCTGCGGGTTTGTAAAAGGGGAGTTGTTGCCTATAGTAACCAGATTCTAGCTGTCATTTATTTAGTACATGCTACAAAATGACAGTTAGAATCTGATTGGTTGCTATAGGCAGTGCTGTTTTTGTAATAAAAAAGGTGCCGGAACTCACATCACGTAGTCAATCACTGTACACACACCCACACACATCAGTTGTGTAGCAAAACATAACGGTCGCCAGTAAGCACTCAGCACGCGACCACATGACCAATCACAAGCTGAGCAGTGCCATCACAACCAGCGTGGACGAAGTACGCATGCATCGGACTCAACACACAAGCAGCCCGCATGCATCGGACTCAACACACAAGCAGCCCGCATGCACCGTTTTAATGATTTTGCCGCCAACCTGCTACGCTCGACAGGGCGATTCAAGTCCACGTGGACCAAACATCAACATCTCTACTTTTTCAAACCCTCAGCATGATAAACTTACTCCCTAGTGTTTTTTTTAACGCTAACTAACACCTTACTACTCTCCTCTCAAATTACTTTGTTTAATGTACTGGGTGACGAGCACAATGTAAATTGCACACTATGCCTCACAGCTAGTTTACAAATAAGTAATGAAATTTGTGTACAGTAATGATCATTAACACAGGAGACTTTCATATAGTTGTTTAGTTAACATGCAAGTCAAAAGCATCTACATTCTGCAAAATGCAAAAATACATAATGTATATAATCGCAATCCCACATATACGTTTTTCCCCCCCTTTAAATAGCAAGTTAAATACCTTTTATTATTATTAGTAGTATTATTATCATTTATTTGTTAGGCACCACAAGGTATCCGCAGCGCCGCACACAGTACTAACAGTAAACTATACAGGGTGAAACCATACAGAACAATGAGCAAAAAGTACCAATACTTCAGAAACTCCGGCCAGTCATATGCAGTAAAGACGGAGAAGAACAGGTATGGAGACAGGAGGGGAGGGGGCCCTGCTCATACGAGCTTACATCCTAAGGGAGGGTAAACAGACCAGGCACAAGAGGAGCCAGTTGAGGCAAGAGGAGAGAAGGGAGGACGAGCAAAGGGAGGAGATGGGGGTTAAGTAGATGGTTGGTAGGCTTTGAGGAAGAGGTGAGTTTTGAGTGCACGTTTGAAGGAGCACAGAGTAGGAGAGAGACGGATGGAACGAGGGAGGTCATTCCAGAGAAGGGGGGCTGCACAGCTTTTAAGCATGCAGCTGATCTAATTTTTCTTAGCTGTCCTTCAGATTAATTTCTCAGGAATAGAAAATTTCTCTGGAGTGAAGATGAGTATGGCTGCTAGTTACACACACATTGTCACAACTCTCAGCATATTATGTGATGGCAGAAGGGGGAGAAGGAGGGTGAGGAATTTACAATGCAGATAGAACTCAAAGCCTCTATGCTCACTACATCATGTGCCATCTGACTGTGGTTGCCATGGTAGTCACATGACACAGTGCAGAACTATACATCGTTAATAGCAGCTTGAAGAAACAAACAAGAAAATTGGTAATTACCAAGATCTTTCTTATAGCCTACCATAGTAATTTTTTGGTAAAAAAAAAAACACATCTTATTTTTCATGTAATTGCTGGTTTAAGTACAAATAATCACAATTGTCTGCTTCCATGTTCTAATACTAACATGGAAAATATCACTGCAATTCTTGATCGCCTGGTTAGACAAATGCTCTAAATATTTATTTTGTTAAATTAATTGTAATCTGATCCAGTACGTTTCAGATTGCTGATAGAGGTTAAAATTTGCTGTTAAATTGCAAACTTATTCACTTAACTGCAGGATAAAAGTTTGAGTTTATTTTAAAGTCTAGTTTCAGAGGCGACAGCAAATGAAATACTTGGTAATAGGCTAGCAGAAAATATTTCAGACCTAAATGATACATCAAAGCGTACATAAAAATTATTATCTATGTAACCCTACAGTTCCTATATAATCCTTCATCATGCAGTAACTCTATACTGTGGTAATAATGCCACTAACGTAGCTACATATTATATGTAATACACATGTTACATGCGTTTAAATTTTTATATCTCCTGGGTAGTCAGTTTGGGGTGCAGTACTGGTTTCCCGACTTAGGGAAAGGGAACTATTGGTTAAAAATGTACTTTTGTTCTGGATGTATGCTCTAAGTATCATTAATAAGCTGCCATAAAACAGGCAACACTCCACCACTTGTACCATGTTCAATAAAAATCACTACTTACTAAATTCCTTTAACATAGTTCCAGGTCTCGCAATCATTCCATATATGCCATCACTGTTCTTTGTGATTGATTTAGTATGTGGCGTATTTTTTTCACAGTAAATAGCAATGTTAATGTATACAATGTTTTTCATATTATACAGATTCAGAGAAGTTTCTTTATTGTCTGTTAGACCATTATTTAACATTCCGCTAACAGGAACACATACCACTTGAAATATGATATGAGATGTGAAGTTTCAGCTCTTTTCATATCTTGTATCCTTGTAGTAAAATAACAAGAAATGAATAATATGGCCTTGCTGTCATGCACGGTGAATTGATAAAAGAGACTACAGATATATAATTATTAAAATTATGAAGATAGTTGTCCTTCAGTCCAAGGACTGCTGACTGCGTTCTCTGATTGGTGAACATACAGAATTTTACACATCTTTTTAACTTAATTTTTATATTTTACAGGGAAAATCAAAATCAATTCCATGTTTTAATCCCAGCACATTATTACCAGGTAAGCCACGTTTATTATTTTGTAGTTTATATGAAAATAATTTAATAGCTCTCAATTATAACTTTCAGATTGAAGTACCTTTAATTTATATCAGCACAATTTACCTGTCTATACACTTTCCTTCTTTTTGTTACACGTTAATGGGATTTTTACAGATTGTTCATCTTATCTCAGAACTGTTAACAGCAGACTGTACAGAAGGCTCAGACCTCAGTGCAAGTTGGTGTGCAGCAGTTTTGACATGGCTGTTGTGTTTGTGCCTTAGCATAGTCACTATGTTGGTGAAACACAGGTCTTACAATCGTATTATTTGTTCTACACCAGATGATGAACATTGTGCTTTGTGTATGTGTCAGCACTTGACCTTTAGTGTTAAGCTATGAGCACACATGGGAGGTCATTTATGAAGTGTACTTGATGCAAACCCTGCAATTCCTTGTTTTGCACTGGTGTACCCCAATGACCAACGCAGTGCAGAGCATGATGCATTCCTACTTTCCACTCTCAGATGCCTTCACAACCTAGAAGTGTGGTTACTAATATACTAATGTGCTTAGCTATAGTGAGGGCTGGTGTGAGTGACCAAACAACACTGGGCCTGATTCATTAAGGATCTTAACTTGAGAAACTTCTTATTTCAGTCTCCTGGACAAAACCACGTTACAATGCAAGGGGTGCAAATTAGTGTTCTGTTTTGCACATAAGTTAATTACTGACTGTTTTTTCATGTAGCACACAAATATTTGATAGCTTATTTGTACACTGAAATTTAAAGTTGATATTTGTGTGCTACATCAAAAAACAGTCAGTATTTAACTTATGTGCAAAACAGAATACTAATTTGCACCCCTTGCATTGTAACATGGTTTTGTCCAGGAGACTGAAATAAGAAGTTTCTCAAGTTAAGATCCTTAGTGAATCAGGCCCAGTCTGCCTTCCATGTAGTCGGACTAGAAAGAGTATACTTAGCTGTTTGGCACTGTGGATTGGTGTGTGTTGTGTCTTGATGTCCTGTAGATAGGTCTTTGTGGTGATGTAGAGCTAGAGTCATGGGTCCATATGGTTGTCATAGGGAGAAGCTAGAATTTAGAGTCACTCGAAGAGAGATAACTAAAAGTGCGTCTAGGCTTCCAGAAAGTAGGAAAATTCTTGAAAGACATTCTGTGCCAAAATGTAACTGACACATTAAGGTCCAACCTGCTACCACTTTACCACCATGTTCTGTAAAATAAAATATTCTGATTTTCTATTTCAATACTGTTCTTTTACGCAGTGGAAATGACCATTGACCCTCTCTAGAGCAAAGAACGTCCCCGAAAATGCTATCTCTCCGCTCCTTTATTTCATTACACTATTCTCGCTCAGCAAAAGGGAAACTCATTTCCACATTGCTCAGGTCACTAGGTTCACCTGTGTGATTGCTTCATACTTTGCAAGCAATCTCCTCCACTTAGCCTATGCCAACTCCTGCTCCACTGCAGGCACTGCCATCTTGCTCCACAAACCTGTGCACTTTGACAAAAATGTAGATGCACTTTTACAGTCATGGTGCATGATGGGTCCAAAGCTAATGCTTGCAACGTGCTGCAGACATTTTTCCCTTCCTAAACTACTATGGAAGTACTGTCAGATTTGCCATTGCATTATTTGATATGTTATTAGCAAACTCAGTGTACACACAAACATGTTGTATATATTGTATTATTCCTGTATTAGTATAGACAACTAATTACATTGTACAATAAATATATAGTGTGAATGCTAGTTGTCGGTACTGCCATCTGGTTGACAAATGGTTTACTAAAGAACTCGAAGGTTATATAGCCCGGACTTTGCACCTCTGCAAAACAGACTGTTCCATGTAAAAAATTCAGTTAGAACGCAATTTTCCTCAACTCCGCTCAGCTGTACCTTATATGGAGCATCTCCTTATTTTATATGGCAAAACAAACTCTACCAGGCATATATTATTTTTAAAATAGGTAGTATTGCATTATAGCGTCCCTGTAATGCTTTATATGTAAATTTTAGCATGTTGCAATTTTGACTACAAGTTGTTCAGATCTTTGCATTTTTACAAATGAATCTAAACCAGCAAGTTTTACTATAAAGGTATTGCTTATTTATGATTTTAATTAACCTTTGGTGTAAAATTCCCTTTATTTTTTTTTACAATAAAACCAGATCCCCTCCTCCGTGATTACTGGGTATATGAAGGCTCCCTTACAATGCCACCATGTAGTGAAGGTGTTACGTGGATATTGTTCCGATATCCCTTGACAGTGTCCCAAACTCAGGTGAGTACTCATTATTGCTGCCAAGTATATAAATAGATTGACGCACAATAAAATTGACCTACTGTATTATGCATTGATTGTATGCACAGACTGTGAACATTTACTATCATTTCTTTAGCATACACTTTACAAGTTATAATTTTTAAATTTGTAACATCTTTTGCTTAACTTTAACGCTTGCAGGATTATTTATTAAAATCAGTTTTAGTCCCCAGTTTTACACATAACTGATTGTCAGGAAGTATACTGGAATTGTACTGGATTCAACAGCGGTTTGGGACTACCTACAACAGAGGCACAGAGTTTAACTAGGGATAGGTATATAGATATAGCGCCACCAATTCCGCAGCGCTGCACAGAAAATATTTGTCATTCACATCAGTCCCTGCCCCAATGGAGCTTACAGTCTAAATTCCCTAACACACACACACACAGACACAAACACACGTGTTAATTTTGTCTGCAGCTAGTTAACCTACCAGTATGTTTTTGGAATGTGGGAGGAAATCCATGCAAAGATTGGGAGAACATACAAACCCCAGACAGATAAGGCCATGGTCGACAATTAAACTCATGACCCCAGAGCTGTGAGGCAGAAGTGCTAACCACTAATCCACCATGCTGCCGTTATTCACCAGGGAACCCTGCAAGTGGTTATGGATTTAGCTGCTCTCTCCCTCCAGTTTGCAGCCCTCCAAGTAGGTATCAGTAGTGACTAGTTAGGCAAAAATATTTTAAGTTGCGCTCTGGTGCTGTCTGTGTAATGAATTGTCCTTTCGGGAGCTGCTGAAATTAGAGTGTCCCAGCTCTGTTAATCCAATCTTGTAACTTGAATTCAGCGCTACACCTATCCTATTTTCTAAGTTTATGTTGCTTCTGATTTTAATTACTTAATTAGTGTTACAAGTTCTGAACTTTCTGCAGTAAAGCCAATTGGTTAGTATCGGTAGTGTGGGCTAAATGGTAGCGGAGCAGAGTGTCTCAGACTCTTTTGGTAATTAGTTCTGATTGCCCTGTTCTTTTTCGTCCCTTCTCAACCTAAACTTTTAGTGGCTGCTGCTGGTATGTTCTTAGAACGATTCCCGATGTACTGCATCCCCGCCGTGGCTTCTACAGTTCCCCACGATGCTGGGTGACTTGCGCATACGCATACGCTGCCAGGATAGATAGAATGAATGAGTGTGCTCAGTATGCTTTTCCGTCTGTCTTGTATAAAACTGCCAAATCAATATCAGTGCTGGTGCTTGTATCTGTCCAACGCATTTCAGCTCTGTGTTTGGAACCTTCCTCTAGGATTTTTATTGCACTAAAATGAATATCCTTCTCAGCAGAATGAAGACATATAAGTGTGATCTCACTGTGTCCCTGTGCTTAATGATATTACTTCTTGTTGCTGCAGGGAAATTATGTTATCTTTCTCTTAAAAGCAACACTCCACGTTCTGCTCCATATGGGCTCCATTGTGCAGCATGTAGGCTGTCACTTCATTGGCCCTAATCCTGACCCCCCACACTGCCATATTACTGCCCATATTGGGCAAGTGGCAATAATCACAGTATGTGACCTGACAACACCCTCTGTGCTCTGGCCCAGAAGTACAATCCCAGCGTGTGGCCAGATTTATAAGATGGTCTTTTATAATCTTTGTGCATTAGCGTTAGATACTTTACTATACTATAATTAATATTGTTGTTATTAATGGAAGCACGCTTCAACAGCATGTCAGGTGCTTCCATTAACAAAAATAGTTCTTTGACTTTACTTAATGCTTTACTTAATGAGGACCCTATCTATAGACTTGGGATAAATTTAACTTTGGAGGCAAACAAATAATTTTTACTAAGGGGCCAATTCATTGAGCCGCAAGGTATTGTAGTGAATTTTTAGCTATGTTACAGGATGATGTTGTAGGTTATGATGTTCGCTCATTTTTGATTGCATATGTGCACTAAAATGTGCACTGTTACTATTCTTTATCTGAAAAAGCCTTTTTGTGTGCAGAAATGAAGTCGCAAGGTTACTACGGAATCTCGCGACTAATTGAATAGGCTTCTTAGAATGTGCTGAGTGAAGTTTATTCAGGACACTGCGTGTGTCGCCACATTGGATCTTGGTTATGTTACTTTAAGCCTCACTCAAATTTACTGAGAAAACAATTAAATATATATTAGAAATGACCACAGTGATTTTTAAAATAAAGAACTAAAGATAAATACATCTAGCAGGGTTAACTGGAGGTATATCATTGGAAGAGTGGCCCAGAGCTACACAAAATGTTATATTATTTGTATGTGATGTGATAAATGTTGGTTGCATACTGTAATTGGTAAAGTTGTTTTTCCATTATAAATTGGACCTGGAGCAAACTGTCTGTGGACATTATTTATTCCATTAGATCACAAGGAACTGTTACTGTGTTTGATGCTAAAATGTCAAAAACTTGCAAAACTGCAGAGAAAACACATTTTGCAGTCTTCAAAGGAATAAGTATTTATAAATGCAAAAGAAAACAACCCATAGTATTTAGAATATTACTTTTGGCAATTAACATGCATGTATCGCCCTAATAAGCATGAAAATTAAATTATTTTACAAAATGTATAATGCTAATGTAAATACTATATTCATTTTCTAAGCTACTCTACATTACACAGAACAATATAAGAATATAAGACATAAGCATTTACATACAGCATCAGCTGACCACAGATTCAATTTTATCAGAAAATGTTCTAGATATTGCTATGTTCCTAGCCCCATAATCATTGTCATACACAACCATTAGCCTCTGAACTTAGATTGGATGATTTATGGGCACACAACAAAATCTGCATATATTCATTGTCTGTGTCTGAGGACATCTGCGGGACACACTAATAACCCCTCACATCTATGTGATCTGGTCAGGTCCCAATAAGTTGTCCACCCAATTTATCCAAATTGTAAATGGATGCTGTGGTTCAGTGCTCCAGTAGAACTGGCCTGTGTGTGGCCAGCATTAGTAATAAAATGTCTTTTTGTATTATACTGTATCTCTTAAGTAGACTTTGTACAACTAAGTAGTATCAATATAACATGGATAACATATTGATATAATAACATAATAATACTATAATAACCAGAATATTGTACAAAACTGGAGCAAAAGCAATAAAATTCCATGTTGATCTGTATCTAACATATGTGAAGAGCTGATTACAGTTGTTGTGATGACAGTTCTCTTATCACCCTGAAGACACAATTGGGGTGTTGGTAAGATAACCCTGCAAGTAGTGGAATACTCACCCCTTGTATATATCCGAGAAGTACTTTTGTTTTCGGTATCTTATTTTGACATGGCCAAATAATATTGTCCTCTCCTTGACTGAGTTATCATATCTCCTACACTTTGGAAGGCTTTATAGATATCCACCTTCTATGTACTGCATGGAAAAGCCAATAAGTATCTTTCATTTTGGCTGGATTCTGAAATAATTAGGTTGTACATTGCTAATTGATTCAGCCAATTTTTAAATTTGGACTGAATTTCAGAGATTCGTCATCTGCATGGAAAGTAGAAACAAACAAATGACACTCATTATTTCTGAGGTGTACTTGCGGAAAACGTCTGTGGGTGCTGTCTGTGACGTTTAGTAGCTCAGACTACCGTACACTCATTTGCTATTTAGTTGTGTAAAGAGTATTGCAACATTGCCTGTGATTATTTTTTTTTTATTGCACATTTTTAACCCTCTTCACCACTGACCATCGCAAATCACAGTTTTTTCTGTAGATGTACTTATTGTCATTGCCTAGGTCAGTGGTTCCCAAAGTGTGCATCGCGGCTCACTGGGGTGCCGCAGCGCTGTCACAGGGGTGCCGTATCCAGGGCTGCTTGTCCACCTGCAAAAGAAAAAAACCCCCAAAACTTACCAATCCAGCGACTCCGTATTATCTTCGTCAATCCTCACTGCTCTTTTCTCACTGTCATCATGTCCGACAGTGTTGGGGGACACAGTAAGTAAAGGAGAGGAAAACAGTGTTGGGGGCACACAGTAAGTAAAGGAGAGGAAAATAGTGTTGGGGCACACAGTAAGTAAAGGAGAGGAAACAGCATTAGGGGACACAGTAAGTAAAGGAGAGGAAAACAGCGCTGAAGGACACAGTAGCCAAAGGAGAGGAAAACAGCGCTGGGGTAACACAGTAAGGAAAGGAAAGGAAAACAGCGCTGGGGGGACATTGTAAGTAAAGGAGAGGAAAACAGGATTGGAGGCACACAGTAAGTAAAGGAGAGGAAAATAGTGTTGGGGCACACAGTAAGTAAAGGAGAGGAAACAGCATTAGGTGACACAGTAAGTAAAGGAGAGGAAAACAGTGCTGAAGGACACAGTAGCCAAAGGAGAGGAAAACAGCGCTGGGGGGACACAATAGGTAAAGGAGAGGAAAACAACGCTGGGGGGACACAGTAATGAAAGGAAAGGAAAACAGCGCTGGGGGGACATTGTAAGTAAAGGAGAGGAAAACAGGATTGGAGGCACACAGTAAGGAAAGGAGAGGAAAACAACATTGGAGGGACACTGTGATCTTGTGAAGGGGAACACAGTGTGACATTGTGAATGGGGCGTATTGTGATATTGTGAAGGGGCATATTGTGATATTGTAAAGGGCATATTGTGATATTGTGAAGGGGCTTAGCGTGATGGTGAAGGGGCACAGTGTGATATGGTGAAGAGGCCTAAATATTTCCTGAGTTATTTTGACCCAACTACTTAAATAACTGGACTACCTGGTAATTATTTTGGCTTAGGAGTGCCTTGGAAAAATTATGGAGACCCTAAGGGTGCTTCAAACTGATAAAGTTTGGGAACCTCTGGCCTAAGTGTAGTCACATACAGGCAATTCATTGCACTCTCATCCACTATTTTTTACATTGCATTAACATTTATTGTGACACTATACACTACAATCAGACAATGGACATACAGCTTGCAAACAATATAACACGTCATGAATAATGAATGAAATAATGAAATTTAGTAAGATTTGCACAAAAATGTCTTCCCAGGGAGTAGGAAATCTATTAAAAATCCCCAAAAATCTTACGATGGGAACAATGCAGAAATTATTATTAAAAGAGAGGATGAAGAGCCACAAATTCCTGCCACTTGTGGAGAGAATATGGTGGAAACGTACCTGAATTGCCTTATAGTATTTCAATATGATTATGATCAATTGGAATATTGACTGTAGCTTGACAAATGGCCTAAATGCCAGACAAGAAGGGGAACCCTTCTACAGTATTGTCTCCTCTGAATAAGGCCTCTGTCTCCTGGATAAGGGGAATCACAACACCACTGGATTTAGCAATCTAGCACAGCGAAAATTCATAGAACCCAACGTCTGTATAAAGAAAAGTGGGCTCATCATCATATAGACTTCTCAATCATGTTTCTATGGAACTGCTCCTCCAGGTAACTGTACTTAGGTGTCACGGGCACTAGGAGTCTTTGCCCAGGATATCACCAGATGATGTACTTACCAGAGTAATATAGCTGGTACTATGGTTCTCTGGTAGCAGGGTGACAACGGAACAGGAGAATCAGCAGATGGTGAGAGAATGCTCAAAGAAAGTCTATGACTAGCAGCAACTGGTAATGAGTAGATGAATGTACACGAGGAACCAGATGGACAAGTAAACGTGAGGAGAGTCAGTGGTCTGCGTACAGCAAGTTGTACCACTGCTATAGTAAGGAGGAATGTCCAGGAGTAGCGAGGAGGTAGTGAGAGTCAGTGGTCTGCGTATAGCAAGTTGTACCACTGTCTATAGTGAAGGAATGGATTCCAGGTGCAAGTAGGTAACGGGGAAGTCAGTGGTCTGCGTATAGCAAGTTGTACCACTGCTTATGTGAGAGGATACTAGAAACTGGTGTCACAGGGAAACAGGAGTCAGTGGTCTGCGTCAGCAAGTTGTACCACTGCTATATATATGTGAGGAGGGACACGAGGAGATGAATGTAATGCAGAGGATACACGGGGCACACGGAACTTGATCTCACGATGATATCCACAATACAATAATAACTGACAAGCGCTGCTTGAAGTATACAAAGTCACTAGAGCGATCCAGGTAATAGGACACAAAGTCAATAGTCACAATAGCTTCAGTAGATAGAAGACTCCGGAGATGAACACAACACAGTCCAGACGGATATGCAATACAAAAGCAAAGTCAATGAAAGGTATGCATACCGCGGTTCAGGAGAGCAGGCTGTCAGTGAGACGTGCAGGGATACCTGAACGGCTGAATGCCGGCAGGAGGAGAAACCACTGGAGGATGGAAGCGGTAATCAGGTTGGTGCAGCGCACGGCTGGTAACCAGTATCAACGGAGCAATACTCAGGAAGCAGTAGTAAGTAAAACTGGAAACATGATGAACACGGGAGAGTTGAGGCTGTCTGGTATCCGGCAGAAGTAGCGGAGGCAGCGGAGGGAAGACACGCTGAACACGGGAGAGTAGAGGCGGTCTGGAATCCGGTAGTAGAAGCAGATAGGAATCAGTGGAGAGCTGACACGATGAACACAGGAGAGTTGAGGCGGACTGGAATCCGGCAGCAGTAGCAGGAAGAAATCAGCTGAGTGCAGGTACGATGAACACAGGAGAGTTGAGGCGGACTGGAATCCGGCAGCAGTAGCAGATAGGAATCAGCTGAGTGCAGGCACGATGAACACAGGAGAGTTGAGGCGGACTGGAATCCAGCAGCAGTAGCAGATAGGAATCAGCTGAGTGCAGGCATGATGAACACAGGAGAGTTGAGGCGGACTGGAATCCGGCAGCAGTAGCAGATAGGAATCAGCTGAGTGCAGGCACGATGAACACAGGAGAGTTGAAGTGGTCTGGAAACCACAAACGTAGTAGACGGGAATCAGCTGGAGCTGAATACACGAGGAAACACAGGAACACCTTCAGAGGCTCATGGGGAATGAGACTCCAAGATCAGGCAACCAGGTAATGATCACAGGTGGTTTAAATAGGGAGGGTTGCCTGATCATCCAATCAATTAAAAGCAACAGGTACTGAAGGTTTAATAAGGGCTGCACATGCGCAGACCCTCAGGATGGCGGACGGCCACGGTTCCTGAACACAGGAGAAATGGAACTCACAGTCCGGTGAGTGACATTAGGTACTGCATAGTGTCTTAATTACTTTTATTTCCTTCTTGTAATGAAGTCTGGT
Organism: Mixophyes fleayi; assembly: GCF_038048845.1. Lineage (NCBI taxonomy): Eukaryota > Metazoa > Chordata > Amphibia > Anura > Limnodynastidae > Mixophyes > Mixophyes fleayi. The sequence goes on along the minus strand of NC_134406.1, from coordinate 226,988,461 downwards.
CTTGAGCTGATAATTTATTAATTATATTATTAAATAAATTATAATTATATTTCCATGAGAGTTGATTGTTAGTCCATCATGTGAGTGTATGTAATATATATCAATATACTTTCCTTCCAGTATTGTTGGGAGCAATGCATTTTTGAACTCCCAACTCCCATTTTGTTTATCTTTCTTGTTTTTCCATCCTTCCTCTCATTTTTATCCAGGTAGGTTCCATCTTCTTTCTCCCAATCTTAATGGGAACTCTTCCTCTTTTACTTAGTATGATATCAATCTCCCACATATACAGCAATGTGGTCACAGAGTCTTTGCAGTTTGGGCCTTATGTCTTCAAAATGTGTCTCCCTTAATGTTAAGAACTAATAATAGTTGGGTAGCCTTATAGTCATTTAAAGACTTGAAAACTGATGTGGTTAGCCTTATGAACAACCCTTAATACGTTATGGCCAATTGTGCTACGAAACACAATGATTCAGCTCTTCTTTTTCAAGAATCTACACCTGTTAAGGAAACTAACCAATAATAGATGAAGAGGGAAGATATTTGATATTAATTGATGAACTAGACTCTCAGCTGTTTACTATCGCTATGTTGTACACTCCCAATGTGGGGCAAATCCCTTGTCTACAAACTTTAGCCTAAATGAGTCCCATAAACAAGCATCAGACCCATAAGATCTTAGGAGATTTTAACTTGGACAAAGCACTAGATACATCTTCCCTACCTTGTACCTTAGAACAAATACCTTAGCTGGAATGGATGAAGACTTTGATGTTATGGATATGCTTGAAACCTGGGGGTTAAATATTTTACCCTTTATTCCTCAAATGCACATTTATATACAAGGATAAACCTCATGTTAGTAGACCAATTATATTTACAAAGTCTAAAATCCACCCTACAACCTGGTTGGGCGACACCCTAGTTAGCATGGACAGTCATACAAAACAAATTGTATTTCTACAGCTCTCCAACTATTTATTAACTAATCTTCACACTGCCCCTAAGTTACTCAAAACTTATTTTTATTTTTGGGAAAATTCTTCTCCAGACATTTTAGGGGCTATCGTTTGGTGTGTATTCAGAGGTAAAGCTACCCAGTTGGGGTCTAAACTCAAAAAAGACAGACCAAGGTATTCCTGCTGCTGACACATAAACCAATAAATTAAAATTCTCCAAATGAAACAACTGTACTATACTAAGAGTGACAAGGGGGGTAAACGATTAGCTGCAAAACTAAGAATGCAAGAATACATGTTGTTGAAATACCAAAAGTAATATAATTTGTAAAATAATTTTCAGAATATTATGAAAGCCTCTGTAATATGAAATACCATTGAAATGCTTTTCAACCATGTTTGGAGCAGACACATACATTTATTTTGGTTAAGTGTCTTGCAACTTCTCCAGTCAAATTATTGTACTTTAATGCACCTTGGCCGCTTACATAAAGCATAGCTTCTGTTAGGCCTCTGGCTAAAACTCCAGGCCCAGATGGGATTGCAACAATCCTAAACCAGGGAAGTATCTCGAGGTCTAGGATGCCCACATCCCTTTTAAACACTGATTTGAAGATATGCCAAAATTATAGACAGTAATCTTAATCATATTCTCACAATCATTATTTTTTCTTTTTATTTACCCTGACCATATGGGATTCATTACAGACAGAGAGCCTGATTCCAGGGCCGTCTTAGCAGCATTATAGGCCTCTGGACAAAGCAGAGCACTGGGGACCTACCTACACAACCACTCACCTACTTATGTCCAATTAGAACTTTTATGTATTCATCAGGGTCAAGATATGTATTCGCAACAGCAAGTTCACATGTACAGGTAACTGCTTATACTGAGGTGATTAGTCCACCTAAACATTTTAATAAAGAGAATTTGAAGGTTCTGAATAAATCTCTCAGAATAATATATTGAAAATTTGGCAAGCCTATGGGGCCCCTGTGCTCGTGGGGCCCCAGGGCAACTGCCCAGTGTGCCCATGCATTAAGATGGCTTTGCCTGATTCATCAAGGCATGCATACTGAGCGCAACGTGCCTTTTTTTAATGCACGTAAATCGGCATTGTGCACTCCCAAATTCAACAATGAACGGATCTGAAGATACCTGCACTGATAAATTCGGGTGTAGATCTCCTATGCCCTGCTCTGCTACGCAATACACTGTAGGATACGTCCAATACCTATGTGGATTATAAATGCGCAAATGAACACACAGAAAAAAAAATATTATTGTCATCTGTTAATAGTATAGGTCGGCGGTTCCCAAACTGTGCGCCGCGGCTCCCAGGGGTGCCGCGGCGCTGTCACTGGGGTGCCGCGGGCCAGTCATAAAAAAAAAGAAAGAGCAGATAAACTTACCAATCCGCCGGGCGCCGGGACCCAGCAGCCTCCTCTCTCCCGCAGCTGTCACTGAATATCGACGTCAGTGACAGCTGCGGGAGAGGAGGCTGCTGGGTCCCGGCGCCCGGCGGATTGGTAAGTTTATGTGCTCTTTCTTTTTTTTATGGCTGGGAGAAGCGGAAGAGGAGGAGGACAGAGGGCAGCAGAGGAGGACAGCGGGCAGCAGAGGAGGACAGAGGGCAGCAGAGGAGGACAGAGGGCAGCAGAGGAGGACAGCGGGCAGCAGAGGAGGACAGAGGACAGCGGGCAGCAGAGGAGGACAGAGGACAGCGGGCAGCAGAGGAGGACAGCGGGCAGCAGAGGAGGACAGAGGGCAGCAGAGGAGGACAGAGGGCAGCAGAGGAGGACAGAGGGCAGCAGAGGAGGACATAGAGCAGCAGAGGAGGACATAGGGCAGCAGAGGAGGACATAGGGCAGCAGAGGAGGACAGCGGGCAGCAGAGGAGGACAGCGGGGCAGCAGAGGAGGACAGCGGGGCAGCAGAGGAGGACAGCAGGGAAGCAGAGGGGGGCAGCGTGCAGCAGAGGAGGACAGAGGGCAGCAGAGGAGGACAGAGGGCAGCAGAGGAGGACAGAGGGCAGCGGACAGCAGAGGGGGCAGAGTGCCTGGATGCAGAGGGGGCAGTGTAACAGAGGGCAGAGGAGGGGGGACAGCGTGACAGAGGAGGGGGACAGCGTGACAGAGGGCAGTGAGAGGTGACAGAGGGCAGAGGGGGCAGCGTGAGAGGGGGCAGAGGGGGAAGTGTGACAGAGGGCAGAGGAGGGGGAAAGTGTGACAGAAGAGGGGGACAGTGTGACAGAGGGCAGAGGAGGGGAACAGAGGGCAGATGAGGGGTACAGCGTGACAGAGGGCAGAGGAGGAGGACAGCGTGACAGAGGGCAGAAGAGGAGGACAGCGTGACAGAGGAGGGGGACAGCATGACAGAGGGGGCAGCATCAGAGGGGGCAGCGTGAGAGGGGGCAGAGTGACTGGATGCAGAGGGGGCAGTGTGTCTGGATGTAGAGGGGGCATTTTTGCATACAACTAAATAAGTATTTCTGTCCTGACCTAAATACTTATTACATTTTTTTGAAACAGGACTGCTCAGTAATTATTTTGGAGGGGTGCCTTGAAAAAATTTGGAGACTCTAAGGGTGCCGCGAACTGAAAAAGTTTGGGAACCACTGGTATAGGTATTAATCATAAAACAGTAAAAAAATGTCTTTTTTTCCCCCCATGAAATACATTTATTAGGATGTTCTTAATGTCTACTGAACATAAAATAATTTTTTACAGTTGCTTCATCACTACTGAATAACACTTAGACTAGCCCTGCAGCTGGAGCAAGAGATACAGTAGAAAATGATGCCCAGAGCATCATTTGGATGTGACTGCGTGCACTTGACTTTGGCGTGCTCTTAATGTAAATTGTCTATGGCTGAATGCCCATTCCCCACCCTGTACCCTCCCTGAAATCACGGGCTGTAGTACGTGTCCTTTACTGGCGTATGGTCCGGTTCTAAATTTTCAGCTGAATTCAGATGAACCAGCACAATTAGAATTTCTGGAGTTTCATATATATATATATATATATATATATATATATATATATATATATATGTAACAGCTGTGCTTTACCTCTGTTAATGTCCTTTTATCCTTAGGATTGCCAGTGCTCAATTTGTTGTTTTCAATTTACCTTTGAGGACAATACACAGAGGTCACTTGGTTATGGACGCATACATGCATTTGTGTCTCAAACTATATAAAACCGCTGACAATGGGTTTACTTTCAAACTAAAGAATGATCCTTAACAAGGCTTTAGCTGTCTGAACCCAGGGTGTCCTTTAATGTGACTTTGAAACTTGCTTTCATAAAATGTTGGTTCAAATTATCCCTGAAGTTAAACTGAATCTGTTCTATTTTATCTTTTTAAAGATTCAAGAGTTCAGGCGAATGAGAGTGCATATAAAAGGAGCAGATCTTCAGGATGAAAGTGATGGAATACTGGCTGACAACTTTAGACCAACACAGCCTCTTAGCGACAGGATTATTCGAGCTGCCTTCCAATAAACAGACGGGGCATTGCTAGCAAGTAAGTATGTCATAAAGGGTCTTATATTGTAAATCTCCTTGCCTTTTTACTAAGATTTAACACATTATACATGGCATTCCTCCTCAGTAGTGCTACTGTAGGCAGTATCCATAACCTAAGTGTGATTAGGTGCTGCATCCCTGCATTTGACATGTAAAGAACACCAGACAATGGCAGCGCTGTCTTCTGTAGGTTGAGAAAATCCATAACATACCTAGAGAACGATGCTCTTTTTATTCTATTGCAGATATTATTTATTTTTCCTTTTGAAATTTGATTTTTATAGATGTTTTAAACCTTTATAGATGTATTTTGTTCTAAACACAATTACTGAGGATATACTTATCATTTTTTTTCTAATTTGCTTTACGTATAGGAAGTCTGGGCTTGAAAATCGTCATTGCTGGAATCATAGGTGTCACTGAAATCTGTGTTTAGTCCACATGGAGTGCGCATTAAACCTTTAAACTAGACATGGGAAAAGAGTACAAGTCGGTAAAAGAAAACCGTTCTTGGTTACTTAATTAGATCTATTAAGATTGCGTCCAATCTTACGTTTTGGTATGAGAAGATAGAACCAGACATTACTCAATGTAATATAGATGTTATTGTATTATATGTTGATATGTTTAGGTGCCAACGAAGCTGGTAAACTGACTGATCATACTTGACAATGGGTTTATTTTTTTGTAAATGTCCTATTGAGCAATAATTGTCAATGTGATCTATATGTAGGGCCACTGAGCATAATAAACAAAGGTATTGCGTTATCATTCAAGCATATTGTTACAAATATTGTGTCACAGAGATCTGACTAAAAGAAGCAACTACATTGCCTGTAAATGTATTTTTCTAGATATACCCTCACTCACCTTCATTTTAATTAAATCACCATACATCTCACTATCAGAGAAATCGTTTTCTGCGATGTGAAATGTAGACCAGGATTTCCTCTGCGCAAGTAGGGTATAGGAAAAAATATATAGTGTGTACCATCCTTTAATGAATGTGTAAAGCTCATTATCACCCATAGTGGACTTGATATGTGCTCTTCTATAGTGCTCAATACAGTTTTTGGTGAAGATTATCATGTAATCAAGCTTTGGGTTATTTTGAATTAGTGGTGATATGTGCTCACCTTTTGGTTTGCAAATTTAAACTTTAAAAGAATCTGTGCTGAACTGGAATGTGATCTCCTTCTTCAGGGGATACTTTTGACTCCTCTCCATTATTCCCACATTGCAATGATTATTATTTTATTATTATTATTATTATCTTTGACTTATAAGGCGCCACAAAGGGTCCTCAGCGCCGTCCATTCAGAAAACAGAACCAAGACACAACATGATACAAAAATGTATACAAACACAGGTGACAGGGTAAAGCAAATCAGATTATATCTGGGACAGAAAGTGAAAGGGATGGTAGAAATCAGCGAGAAGGAGGCCAAAGCTTAAAAAGACAGGGAAAATAGGGCTGGTGAACCAGGCCAAGAGGTACAGAGGGTGAAGGAACAGTAGAAGGAGCACACAAGGAAAGAGGTCCCTGCTCATGAGAGCTTACATCCTAAAGGGAAGGAGGAGACACAAATAGGGTGGTACTAACTGGGGGAGAGAGCCAGGACAAGGAAGTTAGGAGGAGGACTGATAGACTTGAACAAAGAAATGAGTCTTAAGGGCACGCTTGAAGCCTTTGAGAGTAGATGCTAGCCTGATGGAACGTGGAAGATTGTTCCACAGCAGGGGAGCAGCCCGGGCAAAGTCCTGAAGACGAGAGTGAGAGGAGGTGATCAGTGAAGTAGTGAGGCGGTGGTCACAGGCAGAGCGGAGGGGGCGGGTAGGAGTGTAGATAGAGATAAGATTGGAGATGTAGGGAGGGGAAGATTGACTAAGAGCTTTAAAAGTGAGGGTGAGGAGTTTAAATTTAATTCTGTAGGGTATGGGGAGCCAATGTAGTGACTGCAGATACAGAGCGGTGGGAGAGAAAAATGAGACGGGCAGTAGCATTGAGGATAGACTTAAGAGGGTCAAGGCAAGAATCCGGTAGGCCAGAGAGAAGGAGGTTACAGTAGTCAAGGCGAGAGATAACAAGCGAGTGAACAAGGGTTTTCATGGCTTCCGTGGTGAGAAAGGGACGTATCTTAGATATATTACGAAGGTAGAAGTAGCAGGATGGGCAAACCTGACATATTTCAAGGGTTTCATGTCTGGCCTTCTAACCTCAAAAGGGCACACATTAACCTTAATATCAATAATTAGAAAATAGCCCCAAAACAACCTCAGCATCCCTATTTCTGATCTCAAAATGCCCCCACATGCCAATGACTTGTACTAAAATTTCACCACATGCCACAAAACTCCCTCACATGACACTCAGAGCTCCCAATATGTACTCAGACCTCCAACCTTGCCCCCCCATGCCACTAAGACTTCCCCCAATGCCATCCACATGCTCTTTAGAAATCCCACATACCACTCAGACCTCCCCGCTTGCCACTCAGACATCCACACAGGCCACTTAGACCTCCACATAGGCCACTCAGACCTCCATACATGCAACCTAGACTTCCCCACTCTCTAGCTAATCTAATATTTAATCAAGATACTTACCTGCATTCTGGAGCCAACAGTCCGCAGCAGAAGGAGGTAGAGCATGTGGTGCAGAATGCAGTGCACTCCCTCCTACAAGTGAATGTGCTGTGTGCAGAGGAGGTCACATAACACAGAAGCTATTCTGACTTCTTCTCTGCTTTCTTATAAAGCAGAGAATAGGACTGAATTGGAGGTTCAGGCTTAGTCTCTGTTTTATAAGAACGCAGAGAACAAACCTACCACTGCGGTATTGGGAATGAGAAGGAAAAAAGCCACATAGGGGCTCATGGTGAGTAGGGCGTATGCCCATTTGCTTAGCGTAAAAGTTAGAATGCCCAGAAAACAATAGTGTATCCCTACTTCTATCTGCAGACCTGACACTTGGGGCTCCCTATGCTTGGAAAGGCAGAACAGGGGATGGAAACAAACACAGGCAGAGTACAGTGATGATGAGTTTGCATAATTGCTCACTGATGAAGACCCACATAGAGAAGCATATAAACGTCTGTTAGTATCCGTATTATTGCGGGTGCCTGAGCACTGATGCAAATACACACTGGTGATAATAGCAGTACTATCCAGCACTAGCCGGACACTTCTCATTGGCTGTTTGTGGATTGACCTCTGAAGCTTTCTTTATTGCTTGGGCCTATATCATATGGTTTTCTGGCCATATTTTACAATTCATTTTTTGCTACTTTCATTCATACACCAGAAGGACGATTATACCTGCTGTATTATAGAGGGGTTTTTTTTTTTATTGAAATCAAACCTAATAGCGAATGTGTTTCTCTCTATCAAAATAAATATTCACAAACTTTTCTTGTATTTATGACCTGGTTGGATGTAAGTGTATATGGGTATAAGTACGCTTGGCGTAAACCTGGCGCAGTGTCCTTGTTCCAGTCTTCCTGCAACAGTAAATCACCACCTTTTACACGTTTTGTAAACACACGGTCTCAGAAAGTGATGATTAAACAAGAGAACTTGTATTTAAAGACTTGTGGGACTACAAGAGCCAGCATGCTCCTTCCACCCAGGCACACTGGAACTGTTCCACTGTACTATTTCCTTGGTTTACTATTTCCATTTTTTTAATGGGGCTAAAGGTCAGTACCTGCTCAGTGAATCACAAGCAGTCAACATTTAAACATTGCCTGTGATTGGCTGAGATTTTCCCAATCCTTTTTATGCCCCATACATTTTAATGGTCTTTCTGCTCCTATTGAAATGCATTGTCTATTCAAATGAATAGGAGAATACAGTGATTTTGTTCAGCAGAATAAAATCGCCTAAACTGAAACTACATTGATTTTTTTTTACAGATTGTAGAATTTAAGGGATTAATTAATGGTTTTTTGGGAGGCAAAAAAATTGTTCTTTGATAGATTTTTTCTTTATAGTAACCTCTCCACCTTAACATGACAGCCCTCTGCGGAGGGGTGAAACAGATAAGATATTGTTTATTTTTAGTTTAATGCTAACAGTATTCTCTGTGACACAATAACTGGTGACTGCATGCAACTACAGATTTATTAAAGTTTATTTTATAGTTAACCTAAGTCTACGCATATCTCCTACACATTTGGGGTTTTTTTTAATACCGAGGAAACTTTGCAGATTATTTTAATACTTTATATTTATGTGGCCTTGTGCATTGTCAAGAATTATTTTGATTCCTTTTTTTCTTAGGTAGATTTTTATGTTGGGCATTTATACATATTAGTATAATGTAACTATTTATTTGTATATTTGTTATTAGAACTGTGTGATAAAAGCCTGTTATGTTTTAATATGTTAGAATATTGATTTCACATGCAAAATAATTGGAATTAATCAGTAGCAATATTTCTGTTTACATTTTCCGTGTTTCTTAATTAAAATAACTTATTTAACAATTATTTCTCTGTGTAGCCTGTTCCTGTAAGTACATTATCATTGTGTTTGTATCACTCATGGCCGCACATGCTGTGATATTGTAGGCAATAAAAGAGATTGGCCTGATATTGCAGCTTACGTGTCCTCAAAATGAAAAATGAGAAATGTCATGATTCTATTAAAATCAATAGGATCATGGTCTATAATGTTGGAACATGCATTGCAACAGTCACCCTTAATAACTCCTAAACTTGCACCCAGGTAATGCTTACATCTTATAACTAACATAGCCTATTTAAAGATATGTGCAACTTTACATAAAACTAATCTCACCTTAACGTGTATCTGCACACCCTTACTCTGCTGATCTCCAAGTGCAAGGGGCCGCAAGAGCAAGATACATGCAACAATTTTCTTCCCAGAAGCATCTTTACATTATGTTAATGTGAGGTATAGCATACTTTAGAATTTCAAATTACAGCTTGGGTTAAAATACAGAGGCTAAAATTTGCAAAAGTAGAGTTAAAACAAAAATAATATTAATTATGCACATCTTTATCTAACCTTTAATTCATAAATGTATAAAATCATTTTTAATACAACTAGATTCAAAATGATAAGTGAAGTTACCTCCAGATTTAATGCCAAAATTGGCAAATGTGGTGTCATATTAACTCCATACAGTAATTAATGATAAATTATTTTATCTTAATATGGATATACTATTTCCAGACTTACAAGAGTAGTCTGCAACATTTGTGAATTTGGCTTTAGAACAGACATTTTAATGCAATATTTAAAGACACATGTACAGCATTTATTGTGAATTTGGCCAATAGCCATTGGTACTCATAGAACAAGAATTTAGATTTGAAATTTTAGGGTCCTCGTAGTTATTCGATCTCACAGTTCCCCTTCAAATAGAAGTTTTTTTTAAACTTGAAGTTCATACTTGAACTATACAGTATTGATACATTTTCACTCTCTTTGCCTTTCCTCTCAATGTAATGGGTACACCAGGGGTTAGGAACTCCTGGAGTTGTTAACGTTTACCAGAAAAGATTACACATACTGTGTAATACAACATTTTATCTTTATACAGCATTTAGATTTTTGGGTTATTCCCAAGAGGAAATTCCCACAGTGCAGGATTTTATCTTTTCCTGTTTTGTACACCCTAGTACAGATAGTCTGGACCTGTTACAGTTTGCTTTAGTGTTAGCATTTTGATTTTAGGTTTGATATTTTTAATGTTTTCATACATTTAAGTGTATAAATACATCTGAGTTAAAAACTTAATACATTGTGAAATGTGACTTTTCTTGTTTTGTAATGATTTCTTAAAATATTAAGGAAACATAGGATTGTAATCCTTCAAGCATTATCTGAAAACCCCCCTCTATGGGCTTATAATATTCCTCAACTACCCTCTTAACCTCCTTAGGGTATATTATTATCACCCTTTACACAGTACACACAATACTACAGCCCTTTGAGCCTTGGCCAACATTGCTGTGTGACTGGAACTTATAGGCCACTAGGCACTCCTTAACTCTGCATTCTGGCTGGACCAATATGCAATGTGTGGAACTTTACCTCATGTATCAGACTCCCATTGTCATATAGATTGTAAGCTTTCAAGCAGGGTCCTCTTACCTCTCTGTCTGTCTGTATTACCAAACATTGTTTTATTGCTGTGTTTGTTCCCAACATTTCTTTGGAGAACGAGATGTTAACTAAAATTGGGAGGAGGCATCCTGCTGACACATGGGAATCCACTGAATACGGTTGGGGCTGAGTTATTTAAAACAAGATATGTGAGTGGGACTGCAAGTGTGGAAATTTGAGGTATAAACCTCCTATAATGTCCAACAAACCTGAGAAATATAATGTCATCCTCATTGGCTTGTTCCAGTTGACCACATGTATCATCATCGTTATCCTCATTTTCATCTCCACAGCACAACAACCATTCCTGTCAAGCTCTACTATAGTAGGAACTTACAAACAAGGATCCCCAATTTCTAAAGTTATCCTCCCATTTACAAATGGTCGAGATTCAAAATCGGGGGAAATTGCTCTACTTTAATCTCAGAAATATCAGATGTCCAACTCGAAAATACCCTTAGACTCTCCTCAGGAATATGAGAAGGCCCAATTCTTCCTCCTGTCTTCAACAACAGCGATTTGCTCTTCCACTGACACAATATTGTTTACTATAACATAAGAAAAATTTCAACTTAGTGATCAATAATAGTCAATACTAGTTAAAATAGTAGTCGTCATGATTTGAATAACATTTTATTGGCTCAGTGAGTACCAGGCATATGATTTTTATGCAAATACATGTTTTTATGGGTTGGTATATTTGAAAATAGGCTTGGAAACATATGCTGGAGGTCAAAGCAAGTTGATAGAAATATATTTAAATTTTCATATTTGCATATTTGGAATGATTTTGATATGTCAAGGCATATCTGCATAGTTTGCCTATTTACAAAATTTATATCATAACAAAAACAGCCAATTTTGTCCTTCACTGGACGCGGATAAGAGAGACAAAAAGGTGCCTGTGTCCAGAAATAAACACCTTAATATCAAAATTGAAAAAGGTGTTTTTGAAGGCCCACACTGAATTAATGTCACGGTTCAAATACAAAGTACAGCTCAGAAGCCAGGAATGAGTTGAAAACACACAATGTTTTTGCAGGAATTACAACCTGATGGTGTAATACTGAGCATACAGGACAATGCAGGAATAAATACCTGGGTAGATGGCTGATGCAGGTAAGCGGTGATATGGAGAGATCCCAGATAGCAGGTAAGCAGTGATATGGAGAGATCCTAGGCAGCTTGAAAACCACAAGCACAGCAGAAGGCAGGAACAACAGAATGAAACAACAATAACCAGCAATGAATGCTGGGAGTGACAAGTATATATAGGGGAATTGAGAACACACCCAGGTGCATGGGATAATTGGTGAACAGGTTGATCCCTAATGCAAACAAGAAAGGCACAATAGCAGCACCTCTGGTGATCAGAGGTTCTTCTGGAAATAGACAATAATAAAGTCTAATAGTCCAGGAGGCAGGAGCTGCCATTACAAAGCAGCAAGCTGCAGGCAGATTGTGACAATTAACCTATACTCCCTGACCTTGCATAGCACCCACAACCTGTGATAATAAGATGGGGGATATGGCTGGAGCTGGGATGTTTCTTACGCTCAACATTTTGAAGGTGTGAAAAAGGTACTTTTGACATAAGTTTCCATTTTAGATCTTTTGAGATAAAAGCAAATGTTTTGAGGTTTTTTTTTATACATCTCAAGTAAAGTAGGCTATAAGTAAAAAAATAAAATCAAAAAGAAATTGTGATTTGATAATCTTTTGCCACTCTTATAGCTAAATATAGCTTTTCACAATTTTTAACAAATTTATTTAGCTTAAGTTACATAGAAATCAGTGCTGCTGAGCACTTTCACCTTCACTTCCTCAGTAAAGAGTGTACAGAGCGCCGGAGAAGGTGGTAAGTGCCGGGGGGGTGTGGGGCAGCTCGGATCATGGGGGGTTACCCTCACGGGGGAATGGAGGCCCCCTTAGCCCAGGGGCCTCCATTCCCTTAATCCGGCCCTGGGTCCATATCTCGGAGACATTATGTGATTGGCTGGTATTTTACAGGGCAAGGACACAGCAGTGAAAAAATGATGAAATTTAAATTTGCGCCATTGACTTCTTGTGATGTGGAGCGCAGCTTTTCTGCATATAAATTCATATTAAGTGATAAGGGGCATAAGCTGAACACTGAAAACTTGGGGAAATGTAGTTTTGTCCTGTAATATAAACTATAAGTAACCAGTATTATTGGTTAAATCTTTTTTGAAGCAATAAATAGTTCTTAATGTTCCCAGAATCATTTTTGTTATGTAACTTTTTTAGTCTCAAATTTAATAGATTTTATTAGGTATTTTAATCAATAAGTGAAATAATCAACTTAAGTTAGGAGAGAGAAAATATAACATTAAAGCGGCAGTAAATTGAATATGCACAATTTTTGCCATTTATTTGTGCATATTTTTACAGTTTGGGCTGCATATTGCATGTTTATTTTGAGCAATATTTGTTGCATAACTTCATATGTCTGGTGATTAGTATTCTCAGGGAATCATAAATTTACTTTAGTGTTTGCTTAACTAATGTTTTATTGTTGCATTAACTATGCTTTAGAGATAAATTTTAATTATTAAAATTAAATTTTGTAGGTTGTTTGACTAAAAAAGTTAAATACAGATTAAACAACCATCGCCATATCTGAAGTATTATTACTGTTTAGCAATGATACCTATAATGGTATCCCTTTTAATTGTACGGTAGAATAAAACCCTAACCCTGAAGAATAATTTGGGTATCTTGATTTAATAATATAGTAGTATATTTTAGTGTGTTGTTTCTGTAGAAAAGTATAAACCCAATAAAATATTGTTTTGGTGATTCCTTAGTAGCCTAGGCAAATGCTGCTATTATGTAGGTGCATTAGTTAATGGTCACAATAACTGTTTGGCCTTATCTAAAACAACCCCACCACTATTGCATCTACATGTGCCTCCAAAATGCAGTCCTCATTCTTGTACTGTATTAACAATAAGTCGAATATTAAAGATAATTTATATTAATGTAGCACCTATCAACTGTGTAGAGTATGAGAAATGAGGAACCAAACTACACTCATGTAACAAAATGATGTTTCTAAAATGTAATACTGTTGTCATGTAGTGATGTTTAAATATAATATTTAGTGTATTTTTTTTCCATTTATTTTAGCAACTGAACTATATAACAAAGTGACAGAGACCCCCCTGACAGTTTTGTTAAATAAAATGATCCAGAAAGTCAAATTGAGAAAAAATAAACGAAAATTGTATCACTAAACTACAGAAAAAAATGCTGATTTTATTACATTATTTTTTTTATTTGTTAAAATTACTTTAGTGTTGTTGTGTTTGTTGTTATTATAAAATAAAACATTTTTTGTTTGTTTTCTTCTTGAAATGTAAACCTTGAGCCCCCCCCCCCCACTAAAGTGCCCAGAGCCCTCCAAAGTCTTAATCCAGCTCTGCTCATCCGTGCAAAGCTTGCCTTGAAATGTGAAGAGGAGAACAAGGCTGAGAAAAGGGTGTGCCTGAGTGGACAAATTACCTGTCCCTGGTGCCCTGAGATTGCACCCTGGAGATAGTTTTCCTGACTAATATGACAGAGATAAATCCTGGCTTTACAGCTTGGCTTTAGAGCATTCACCCGCACCTACCTTTCATGTCTATAAGTGTGGCAGAGAAAAAGTCAATGATTTACAGGTACCAAAACCATATTTCTCCTTTTGCGCCCTCACCAGGGAGAAAAAAAAAATACTTACTTGACGCGTCAGCGTCCAGTGCCCTACTGCCTTCCCACTGAATGCTGGGCGTGATGTCATCATGTCCGACACTTGCAGTGAGCAGTGCACAGAGAGGACCCATGAGAAGAAGAGAAGAAAGCAGAAGAATAAAGAAAACAAGAGAAGAAAGAAGGCAATAGAAAGGTAAGTGAAGGGGAGCAAAAGTAGCACTGAGGGCACAGTGTGAAACGGGAAACAGATGAAGGCAGCAAAAGCAGCATGAAGAGAGCAGTGTGAAACGGGAGACAGGTGAAGGAGAGCAAAAGCAGCATGAAGAGAGCAGTGTGAGACGGGAGACAGATAAAGGGCAGCAAAAGCAGCATGAAGAGAGCAGTGTGAGACGGGAGACAGATAAAGGGCAGCAAAAGCAGCATGAAGAGAGCAGTGTGAGACGGGAGACAGATAAAGGGCAGCAAAAGCAGCATGAAGGGAGCAGTGTGAGACGGGAGACAGGTGAAGGAGAACAAAAGCAGCATGAAGGGAGCAGTGTGAAACGGGAGACAGGTGAAGGAGAACAAAAGCAGCATGAAGGGAGCACTGTCAAACATCGGGAAGAAAACGTTAAACTTTATTTATTTATTTTTTTCTTAATAAATAAATCTTACAAAATTGCATGAGACTTTTTCTTTTTCTTGCAGCACACACAATCTTAGACTTTGATTATTTGGCCCAGTTGGGGTTTTGAGTATGACGTGCCTGCTGTAAGATTAAGAATAAAATATTTTATACAACGTGCCATAATACAAAATACTTTATAGTATATGTATAGTTGGGCAATTATTTTTTTCAGAGTACAATAAATCACTTTTTGATTTAGGGGCCACTTAGTCTTGGGGCCCATCAGTGGATTCTTTGGTAACTTAAGTGGCCACTGTAAGTCTGTTAAGGTGAGAACCAATCACCAACAAACAAACACTCATTAATTTATAGTACTGTTACTTGTGTTTGAACAAATCCTGGTACTGGGCTGTGTTATGTCTGACCTATGCCTGCACCACTCTAAAAATACACTACAGTAAAAAAAAATTGCTGCAATGCCTTCCCACTCCCTTTGCATGTGGAGACTTTTATTGTATCAATGAATGTCAATAATGAAATCTGGCTTGGAATAATTGTTAGTGCGATAAAAATTCCGATTTTACTGCCAAAGTCTGGGGTCATGAGTGAGAACAATTCATTCTCCCCAAATAAACAAAGACTGCAAACTCTTGACCTAGAATTGTTTTCACAAAGCCATTAAATCTGATTGAAACAATGGACTGATGATGTTTTTATAGCTAAAAAGCTTATCATAAACATTGAGCCAACACCCATTCACTTGTCTAGCATCACAAACATATAAAATGGCTACAGAAATATTTAATTAATTTATATATTTTTACCAAGTTCCTGTGATTGACATACGCTGGGTGTAGAAAACTCTAGTTTGCTGCTACCACTATATTTCACCTTATCAGTAAGGAAACAAATGTATACAATTAGTACACAGCTGTGCGTGTTTTGTATCAGTATTTCATTATCTACTCCAAGCTATAGCTATACATTTCATATATACATTTCTTAACAAGTGTATTCATTTTTATCCTGCTTGCCAATGGAAAGTGCATATAGATTGCAAATAGCCACTCTTGCCTAATGTGTGTTTTGTGGCAGTGTCAGATCCGGATTAACACCTCATGGGGCCCTAGGCAAGATATCGGTTTGAGACCCCCCCCCCCATCACACACACAGTGGCCCCTCACACACACAGTGGCCCCTCACACACACATAATACACACACACAGTGGCCCCTCACACACACATAATACACGCACACAGTGGCCCCTCACACACACATAATACACGGACACAGTGGCCCCTCACACACACATAATACACGCACACAGTGGCCCCTCACACACACATAATACACGGACACAGTGGCCCCTCACACACACATAATACACACAGACAGCGGCCCCCTCACACACACATAATACACACATGCAGTGGCCCCTCACACACATAATACACACACTATTAATATACTACCCTACCCCTCCCCCAACTTACCTTTTTCCATCTAGGAGTTGGAGTTCATCCCCTTCACACATGGGACGGCACCTGTCATGTGGTGCACATCCCATGTGACACAGAGGAGACCAACCACCACACTAGCCCCATGTGGCCCCTCCCCCGACTTGCGGCACCCAACCCCCCTCCCCCGACTCGCGGGGGATGTTTTTTTGTTTTTTTTTTAAATTGCTCCTGTCCCCCCAAGCTAGGCCCCCCGAGAGCTGCTATGCCCTAGGCAGGTGCCTAGGTTGCCTAGCGGTAAATCCGGCCCTGGGCAGTGTTCAACCGGATGAGGAGGCCTGGGAGGACATGAGACTGGGGATAGCCAAAAGATCCATATCGACCAAACTAAAAGAAACATACTATAAAATTTATTATCGTTGGTACTATACCCCCACCCGACTTCATACAATGTTTCCCTTCTCGTCACCTGACTGTTGGCGGGGTTGTGGCCAAAGTGGATCAATGCTACACATCTGGTGGACTTGTCCAGTTATTACTCCCTTCTGGGACGCGATCCCACAAAGAGCCTGATTTATTAAGGAAAGCAAAGCAAAAAAAATTTGTAACTTTAAACCTTGGCAAAATCATGTTACAATGCAAGGGGTACAAATTAGGATTGTTTTTTTTGCAGAAAAAATAAATACAGGCTGTTTTTTCATGTAGCACACATATACTTGATAGGTTTATTTTTACACTGACATTTAAAGCTGATCTAGCACATGCCCTACCCCAACTATAAATCTGTCCCCACATTTTTATTTTTTTTTAAATTCTTTATTTTGGTTGGTCAATCAAAAAAAAATGGGTTTACACAGTATGAGGGAAAACGTTTAGAGTGTATACATAGAAGGACATTAACATTGCAGTAGAATCCAGCGAAGATGCCCTTTGACAACTTATAACATAAATTGACCATATTATTATTTTCTTTTGCTTTTGTTTAGGTATATGAGCCATTAATACAAAAGGTATAATGGGTGGGAGGGTAAAGGAGAATTAGAAGGAGAGGGGGGGGGGCACAAAGGCTGATGCAGGATTATGATTGAGAAGAAGGTAAAAAGTAAATGTTAGAAAATCAGAAAGTGGTGGAACAGAAGCAGAGTCCTGATTGCCACACACGGGTCATGTCGAGATCGTTAAGGGTCAGAAGGGAACGAGCACTCTGAGAGCTGCCAAGGGGCCCATACTTGGTTGAAGGCATAACATCTATCATGTAAGTAGTAAGTAATCTGTTCCATGGCAGCCACATGCCAGATTGGCTTTTTAAGGGCGGATAGAGATGGGGAAGAGCTGCGTTTCCATTTAAGGGCTATAAGGGATTTGGCGGCTGTGAGGATGTGTGCTATCAATTTTCTAGAAAATTTATCAGGGTCTGAGGGAGAGTAACAAAGGAGAAAAATCTAAGGGTCCTTCGCCACGGGAGCCTCAAATAGAGTGTTGTTAAAGCCATGGATCGCGTCCCAGAAGGGAGTAATAACTGGACAAGTCCACCAGATGTGTAGCATTGATCCACTTTGGCCACAACCGCCAACAGTCAGGTGACGAGAAGGGAAACATTGTATGAAGTCGGGTGGGGGTATAGTACCAACGATAATAAATTTTATAGTATGTTTCTTTTAGTTTGGTCGATATGGATCTTTTGGCTATCCCCAGTCTCATGTCCTCCCAGGCCTCCTCATCCGGGGAGGGGGCTAAGATCCCTCTCCCAGACGGCTTCATGCAAGAGTTGTGGATGAATAGTGGATTCAAGAAAGATATTATAAAGTTGTGATATCATACCCTTATCCATGGGGTGGAGTTTGCAAAGGTTCTTGAACGGGGTGAGGGGGCGTAGTAAATATTTGGGTGGTAGAGATCGCAAAAAGTGGATGATTTGAAAGAACTCAAAAGGGTAAGCATTCTAGCTGGGGGGCGAGGCTGAAGTTCTGCTAGTGGGAGCCATTGGCCTTGTTTCGAAAAATCTGATGGGAATTTTAGGCCAGGCTGAGTACAAAGGCAGTATCTTACCTTGGAGAGGCCAGGAGGAAATATAGGATTAAACCAAATGGGAGTCAGGGGGAAAAGGGCAGTTGTGAGTTTTAGTTTAAAGGAGTAAGAAACCCAAATCTTGATATCGAATTTAGTGGTAGGGAGTAATTTGGAAGGGGAAGAACGATGTATAGGAGGCAGACTCCATAATGGGGTGGAATCAGGGTGAGCTATATGTGCCGCCTCCAGGTCAAGTCACGAGGTGGAACCCGAGGGGGCATATGATGCAACAATTTGGGATAAATGGGAAGCTAAATAGTATAGCTTGATATCAGGTACTCCCCTGCCGCCACCAGAGATAGGCTTTCTCAGAACATTGAACGAGACCCTTGGGGGTCTGTGATTCCAGATGAAACAAGTCAGAGCTTTCTGGATATTAGATAGGAGGGTGGTTGGGACAGCAACTGGTAGGGTTTGGAAGAGATATAGCCACTTAGGTATGATATTCATTTTGACTGCTATGATCCTGTCCAGCCATGAGATAACAAGACAGTTCCAGGAAGCCAGATCAGATTGTGTTTTGGAGAATAGGGGTAGGAAATTTTCCTGATAAAGGAGGTCATATCGAGATGTAAGATAGACTCCCAAATATTTTATTTTCCTGGTTTGCCATTTGAATTTGAAAGAGGACCGCAACACCTCCCGAGGGGTGACATGGACCAGCATGGCTTCTGATTTTGTGTAGTTTATGTTATAGTTAGATGCCACACTGTAGGTCTGGATAACCTTATAGAGGTTGGGGAGGGAAATGGCAGGCTGAAAAAGCAAAAGCAGGATATCATCCGTAAAGAGCAAAACTTTAGAGTTAATGTCCCCCACCTGTGCGCCCCAAATGTTGGGGTTAGATCGGATTTGAGAGGCCAATGGCTCAATTACTAGAGCGAAAATGAGGGGAGAGAGAGGGAAACCCTGCCTTGTATCATTTTGAATGGGTACCGAGTTTGAAGGTGTACCATTGATGAGGACTTTAGCCAAGGGTGAGGAGTACAGTGCCAGGACGCCAGTGAGAAAGTCACCAGTAAAGCCAAAGGCCTCAATAGCTGCTCTCATAAACCCCCAGGAGATCCTATCAAATGCTTTTTCAGCATCCAGAGAGAGGATTATAGTAGGGGATCTCCTGCTGTTTGCAATATGAAGGACATCAATGGCTCTCCTGGTGTTATCCCTTGCCTGGCATCCCGGGATGAATCCTACCTGGTCGTAGTGAATCAATGATGGGAGGAATTCATTTAAGCAGTTTGCCAGGATTTTAGAGTATATATTTAGGTCCAGGTTAAGGAGAGAGATGGGTCTGTAGCTGGCGCAATGAAGTGGGTCTTTTCCCCACATTTTAAATTTACCTTACCCCTCCAATGCAACATGGTTTTGCCAATGTGCAAAGTTACTCATTTTTTTTTTGCTTTCCTTTCCTTAACGAATCAGCCCAAAGTACATACCCTCCAATAGTTCTGATTGTAGTGGGATGATCCCAATTTGTGGCATCAAAAAGTGGTGGAACTTCTAAATTTAAGGGTGTGTTTTCAGGAGAAAGTTGCGGTGATTTGGTGGTTTTAAGCAAGATCGGATGGAACTGGGAAATTGCCAGGCATATCGGTTGTGACCAAATTGTGTCCCAATGTTTCTGTCTTCAATGTTGAGAGGTATGGAAGTAACTTGGCATGGTGCAATGCTAAACAACTTGCAATGATTGCAGTGTTTTGTAATTTGAATAGAAAAATAATCTCTTGCAGTTTGGTAAAACTTTTGGAGAATCATAAAAGTTTTAAATGGTAAAACAGAACTGTCAATGAAGGGCTAAGCCCTCCCTGCCTTAAATACTTTGATGGGCCAATCAGAAAGGTGGAGGCACAGGGCTGACAATCAGCCTCGGGAGGCTGCTAATTAATTACTAGTTTAGAACTGGCATAAGTAATAACATAACCCAGGAACATGTATAAATATATAAATGAACCAATTTAATTCATAAGAGAACTCCCCTGGAATTGTAGAATGTCCCTACACACTCCTAATTCTGCCACAAAGAAAGCTCCAAACAAAAGGCCACACGTGTAAAATATATAAATAATAATAGTATTATAGTAACTTATGCATGCGCCCGGCTATTAGATCATGCCAGAACGCGGCGCTATTGACGGAAGAAATGACGTCCTAGTTGTCATGGTGATGGCCAGGATGTAGCTGCAAAGTGGGCAGACAGTCGCGCTGACTCAGGGCACCGCTGCGACTCGTGACAGTACCCCCCTCCCTTGAGGAGTGTTACAACTCTGTCTGTCATTTGTACCTAGCAGCAGTACCTCATACCACCAGAGGTGCTGCTGTTCTGCTCCTGAACTCTGCAACATACCTGAAGGAGTTAATTTCCTTACTTGAGACCTGATTGGAGCTGCACCTGTGGCACTGCTTTAAGTACCTGCCTCAAGCTGTGCTCTGAGCAGTTCATCCTTGTTTACCTGGCTGCTGCTTGTGTTCCCGTTTGTTCCTGCTCAGTTCCCCTTCTCTGCCTTTGGATTGATCTTGCTGTGTATGACCTTGGACCGTGTACTGGACTCTGCTGTATTGCTTATGACCTCGATCTCTGCCTGTTCCCTGGATTTGTTGTTTGCCGCCAGCCCTGACCTTTTTGCCTGGACTTCACCACCGCTGTATGCTATTTCACAATATCCCTGGACTCTGTCTGCTTTTCTGAACAGCCTTGTGCCTTCTGGACTGGGGTAAAAACTTATATACCGGTTTATGAAAACCTGCATGTTCCTTGAACTGAATCCCTGTTTATATATTTTGCTGGAATAAAGACATTTGTATTATCCTTCCGTGGCTGATTGCTGAGGTTACTAGGAATCATAACAAGGAGGTGTCAAGGAACTCCGACTCCCAGGTTTCCTAGGGAAGTGTCTTGAACTTTTTTGGAATCCAGAATCTTTTCCACAAGAAACTCTTTCTGACCATCAATGTCAAGAGGGCGAGGTCTCCGTGATTTGAGGGTTTTAAGGTTGCTAGAGAAAACAGCTGGTTTCAAAAGGAAGCAATGGAAGATGTTAGGAATCCTTAAAGAACGAGGGAGTCTTAGCCTGAAGGCAACAGGATTAACCTTTTTAATAATGGTAAAAGGTCCAATGAACCTTGGCCCGAGTTCCTTACAGGGCTGCCTGAGCTTGATGTTCCGGGTGGAGAGCCAAACTTCATCCCCAACCTTAAAAGAGCAAGGTCTACGATAACGATCCGACAAGGACTTGGATCTAAAGGAAGCCTGGAGCAAAATGGAGTGGACCTTTTTCCAGATGGCTCTAAGCCGTGAGGCAGTTAAATGGATTCCCAGCAGACCAGTAGAATTGATGGAGATGAGAGAGTTAGCTCTGGTATGGAAACCGGAAGTGCAAAAGAATGGAGAGAGACACACAGAAGTAAAGATGACCAATTATCATGTAATTTGGATATATACAAGCAAAGGAATTGTTCCAGTGACTGGTTTAACCTTTCCTTCTGCCCATTGGATTGTGGATGGTAAGTAGATGACAGGCTAACCTTAATCTCTAACAAGTTACAGAAAGATCTCCAAAACTGGGCAATGATTTGAGAACTACGGTCAGAGATAATATCTTCAGGTAGACCGTAGAGACGAAAAACATGTTGGACAAACAATGAAGCCAGTGTTTGGGCATTATATAGCTTATGCAAGGGCACAAAGTGGGCCATCATACTGAAACGATCTACAACCACCCAGATAGTATTGTGGCCCGATGACCAAGGTAGATCAACAATGAAGTCCATCGATAGATGTGTCCAAGGTCTAACTGAAGTGGACAAGGGTAATAACTGACCCAAAGGTCGACTTCTGGAGGACTTGCTTTTGGCACATTCATCACAGGAAAGAACATATTCCTTAACATAGGAGGACAGGGTGGACCACCAGACCAAGCGTGAGAGTAACTTGGTGGTCTTAGAGATCCCTGGAAGTCCGGCGAGTTTTGTTTTCATGGCATTGAGCAAGGACCGTTTTCCTAAGATGAACAGAAACAATCTATTTGTAGGAGCACAGAAGGAGCAATTCTTTGAAATTGACGGAGTGTGACCCCAAGGTCTTGAGCCAAACCGGTGTGAATTGAGGAAAAGGAATAATGGGCAGAGGATCAGCAGTAGGAGCGTGGCAGGAAACAAAGTTTCGAGAGAGAACATCGGCTTTAATGTTCTGTGAACCAGGTCTGTAGGAAATAATGAATCTGAAATGAGTGAAAAACAATTCCCAGCGTGACTGTCTGGCATTCAGACGTTTAGCAGACTTAATGAATAACAAATTTTTGTGATCTGTAATGACAGAAATAGTATGCACTGCCCCTTCCAACCAGTGTCGCCACTCTTCGAATGCCCATTTCATCGCCAGAAGTTTGCGGTAACCCATGTCCTAATTAACTTCAGCAGAAGAGAATTTCTGCAAGAAATAGCCACATGGATGCATCTTGCAATCCCGAAGATCCTTCTGAGATAGAACAGCGCCTGCACCCACATTAGTGGCATCCACTTCAACCACGAAGGTAACTCAGGATTAGGATGTCTCAGGACGGGAGCAGAGGCAAACTCTGACTTCAGGACCTCACGTCAGGAGTCCAGTTGGCCGTATCCGCTCCTCTGTGGTTTAGAGTAGTAATTAGAGCTACTAAGTCTGAGAAGGTATGTATAAATCTCCGGTAGTAGTTCCTGAAGCCCAGAAATCTTTGGATGACCTTCAGATTGGTTGGGTGCACCCAAACTAAGATTGCTTGGACTTTGCTAGGATCCATTGAGAACCCATCTGAGGAGATGATGTACCCTAAAAATGAGACCCTCTGGACCTCAAATTCGCACTTCTCCAATTTAAGTTGATGCTCTCGGAGCTTCAAAAGGACTTGTTTAACATTAAGGCAATGCAGATCTAAAGATTATGAATAGATCAGGATGTCAGCCAGATATACCACGACAAAACAGCCTAAAAACTCTCGAAGGACATCATTGATCAGGTCCTGGAAGACCGCGGGAGCATTGCATAAACCAAAGGGCATGACTAAGTACTCATAATGGCCTGAGTGAGTATTAAATGCGGTCTTCCATTCATCACCGGCTCTAATACGTATGAGGTGATAAGCTCCGCGTAAGTCAATCTTGGTAAATATAGAGGCACCACTGAGTTGGTCAAAAATAACTGATATGAGTGGAAGTGGGTAAGTGTTTTTTATGATAATTTTATTTAAGCCACGAAAATCTATGCAGGGTCGAAGAGTCCCTTCCTTCTTGAATCCGGCTCCTACTAGGGACTTAAAGGGCCTAATGAAGCCTTTTTGGAGATTCTCTTTAATATATTCCTCCATGGCTTGAGTCTCTGGTACTGAGAGAGAGTATAATCTTCCCTTGGGTAATTAGGAACCAGGAACTAAGTCTATTGCACAGTTATAATTGCGATGAGGAGGTAACGTACCAGCGGATTTCTTAGAAAATATGTCCTGGAAGTTTTGATATGGCAGAGGTAGTTGATCTGGTGAAGACTGAATAATACGGATCGGAAGAGACAAGCAAGATGAACGGCAAAAGGAGCCCCAACGAGCAATCTCACCCTTGTTCCAATCAATTTCGTGATTATGGAGCTGTAGCCAGGGATGTCCCAAGATTACTGGAACAGAGGGACAGCTGATAAAGAAAAATGCCACCCCCTAAGCCCTCTATTTTAACCAAGTTAGCCTAAAATATTCATAAACTGTGCCCCCTTCAACGTTGTGCCCAGGGCGGTCGCCCCATATTGCACAGCCCTAGTTATGGCAGTCTACTGTACCTATGCTGTCATCAACTGACAGTACTAAATTGCAATATACTATGCATACATTCTGAGACAGGGATGATGATTGACAGTGTGACAGACATTTGTTTTATAACTTTGCAAAAGATTAGTAGTTATCAATATATGTGCTAGCTACTGATAGTCATTTTTCAAAAAAAAACCAATATTAATTGCGGAACATTGAATGAAGATTAATTTTTACGGCTGTACCTATGTTGTCCTGAACTGGCAGTACTGTTGCAGTAGTCTGATAAGTCTAATCAGCAACTTACAAGTGCGACAGACCAAGGACACCCGTTTATTTATATTATTGTTTATATAGCGTCACTCATATTATGCAGCAATGTATAAAGAACACGTAATCATTCACATCAGTCCCTGCCCCATTGAAGCTTGTATTCTCAATTCCAAAGAAAACACAAATGTCTATTTTGTTAGGAACCTATTAACCAACCAGTATATTTTTGGACTGTGGGAGAAAGTCGGAGCACCCGGAGGCAATTCATGCACTGTGAGACAGCAATGCTAACCACTGCCCAGTGCTTCCCCATTATGAATTTATTAAAACAATTATTAAATGTAACAGGGCAGAACAATTCTCCCAGTGATCAATACGAGCATTAACCACTGCTAGCCACAATTGTAAAAATGTATATCCAGTAAAAAGTCTGTTGGTATAGGAAATCAAGAGAAATGTTCTCCCTGTGTTTGCGTGGGTTTCCTCCGGGTGCTCCGGTTTCCTCCCACACTCCAAAAACATACTGGTAGGTTAATTGGCTGCTATCAAAAATTGATCCTAGTCTCTATCTGTATGTCTGTATGTATATGTCTATGTGTGTGAGTGTGTGTCTATATTAGGGAATTTAGACTGTAAGCTCCAATGGGGCAGGGACTGATGTGAATGAGTTCTCTGTACAGCGCTGCCGAATTAGTGGCGCTATATAAATAAATGATGATGATGATGAAATGAATTGTGTGAATTTCAGCTGCGGTATTTAATTCTCTTGCAATGCTTGACTTTGCAATGAAATCCCTACTGCTACCCCAACCACACCACAGAGCAGAATTCATTTATCGCTGTCATCCCAACTCTATTCACAAACTTGAAATTTTGTGAAATTTCATTTTTTGGAATATAGTGAAAAATGTCTGTTCTGCAGAGTGGGGAAGCAAAGCGGAGCTCTAATATTGTATCACAGGCACTTCGGTGAAATGGCCTGGTCCTCTGTGAAATTTAATTGCGAGAAATGTGTTGGTAAAATGTGCCCTTTAGGTTTGGACCCAGAAAGAAAGGAAGCATACTATTGTCCATAAACCATTCGCAAAAAAAAATTATCTATCTATCTATCTATCTCTATAGATATGTTTGCTTTCTTTATTTAGAAATTCTAATTATGTTACGCTCATAGATTAAATAGCATCTTTTAAACTACTGACAATTGCTGAATTACAAAGAAAACATCAATAAGAAAATTGTTCATCATCCAAATTAGTCATTTGTGGCAGCATTCTGTAACAACTTTTCACATTTTCATAATAAACACTGTGTCCAAATACTTACATTTGCATATAATTATGCTCTTAATGCAAAGCTTCCTCATTATGAAGGTTGGCAAAATCCCAATTCAACTTAATTTCTTTGACTTTAATTTCTGGACCAAAACCATTAGCTTGAACATGTGAAAAATTTATAATGGGTTCATTCAATTAGGAAGTAATTAGATATTAAATCAACCATATATCACACTTGGGATTAGAGAAGGAGGGAGAAAGATGTGCCTCATTCTTGAGCATAAAACAATTTCGTTAATTAGTTATTGCTAATTGAGATTGAGAAAGCATCATTATGCCATCATGCAGGTTTGCTTTAGATGTGTTATTTTGTAAGGGGGACATAGGAAATTACTGCAAAACAAGATAACACAAGTATAGAGTTTAACGTGTATAAGGCAAATCACAGCATGTTAATTCAAAGCGAATTTGATTTATAAAAAGACACACGTGATTGCAAATTGAATAAAGTATTTTATTATAAAAATTTATCACGTATAGATAGGCAATTGGTGTAAGAAACAGTTACACTGTGACTATGTCATACTGTTCTTGTACTTTTGGTTTGGATTTATCCAAACAATGGTAATGTTTTATATGCAATTATTTTGCCACATCATTGTTTAAAAGGATAGCATTAACACTGTTATATGTTTAAAATAAGCTAGACGAATACCTAAAATAACTTATTCAGTTGCATATTCTGTGTTAAAAAAGCCTTTTAATGACTCGATCAAATTAACTTTAATTAGAAGTTTGGTACAAGTACACTGGTGTTTGTGGTAAGTAGCATATCTGCATATAACCAAAAGGTGCTCCTGTTATACCTGGACAGTTTCTCCTGGCCTTCAAGGGGTTAAGCCTTCGTCATCTGAGCTGGCTCATGATCACCTGTGTCTGGCCTTTATTAGACTGCCTTTTCCAATAGACTAGTGCCAGTTTGTCTTTGCTGCTGGTGGTCTTTCTTGACTTCTCCCGGGCTTTTGACTCCTGCTTTGTTCCTTCATCCTGCACCATTGCTAGTGACCCAGAACCCGGCAACGTTTGACCTTTCTCCTGTGTACTCCCTGCGTATTGTTGTGGATCTTCCGACTTCTAACCCTGGCTTACCTGACCTTCCTTCTGTCTCATTCTTCCGTGGATCATCCTATTATGCCTGTTCTAGAGCTAATCCTGATAACCAGCATTATCAAATACTTTTGTTCCTGTCTGCAAAATATTTAACCAGCATTATCTAGTGATTTTGTTCTTGTTTGAAAATATATCTTACCAGCATTAGCTATTGAACCTATGGAGTTGTGATAGCTGTATTACCATTGACTGCATTCGGTTATAACCTGTGTGACCGTTATTCAAAATAAAGACACTACGTTTTCACTACCACAACTCTCCCTAGTATTCTTACTGGGAACCCCAACACTATCAAGTAGAAAAAAAACAAAAAACATTTGGCTGCGCTTGAAAAACAATTTATTATAAAGCATAAATAAAATTCAACATGAATATAACCATAATAACAAGCTGGTACTTGAACTAATTATCTGATTGAATGCGTAATATCATAAATTGTATAGCACATATGCAAATGGGATATAGCAAGAATATTGTGACACAATGTTATGTAGCTGTAAATAAAGCTATTAGGACTAGCGCTGTTAGATATTCCAAGTCTATTAGGAGAGTCTAAAAAAGGAAGGCTGTCAATGGTTGTGTTGTATTCTTACAGGGTGTAGTTCCTGTTGCTGAGAGCGTAGCAACAGAGTCTCACCCAGTGTTTCCACCAGTCTCGAAAGGAAAGGCTCCCCAATGTTTCATTAGTGCTTAGCAGAAAAGCAGAAAATATCTACTTTCTCTCTTTTCCGCAGATGGAACCAACAGACTTTGCTTTTTCAGTCTACTGCAGGAAGTTCATTCAAAAAAGGGTTTCGTATTAGTCCCGGCTGGTTTATGATGACAATAATACCTTGACACATTTCTGTGATGGCAAGCACTTTCTTCAGAAGGTGTCCTCATCATCATCATCATTTTTTTATAAAGTGCCAGCAAATTCCATAGCGCTTTGCAATTGCGAGCAAACACAGTAATAAAACAATAATGGGTAATATAAGCAGAGAGGTAAGAGGGTCCTGCACAGAAACCCCAATGCGAGTGTATTCACAACTCCCGCTGCTGTCAATCTCACCGTCAAGTCCTCCACATAAAACCAACACGTTTCAACTTCAGACTGAAGTCTTTATCAAGGTGTGATAAAGCAGCGGGAGTTGTGAAGTCGTGAGAGGGGCTTCCGTTTGCGATTACATGCTGTTTGACACGGTGTTTGACATCTGTCTTCCGGTAAAGTTCCTCTATTTTATTGTTGAGATTCAGCTTATTAAAAGATAAAGCAACAGATTGTTTTTTCTTTTCCTATATCTTCATTACTGGTGACGAGGGAAAGAGAGGTGACAATGGCGAATACACTCGCATTGGGATTTCTGTGTTGATGGAGTTTTTTGATATGAGGAGGCCATCCTAGGATTTCTATATACAGCACTAATTGGAGTTACATCTTGTGAGTTCAAACCCGTAGGGGGAGATACAACGGTGTTCACACGGTGTCTGGATGGTGGATCCCTATACAATTACACACTCATCCCATATTAATTCCCATATAGTCTATATTGTAATACACTATGTGAGGTTGTATTTTTCCATATAGAGATTTCTACAATTGGATAACATCTATGTTTTGTGGGAAAATATCAAGTGCAAAGCAAGGAAGCGCTTCATGTATGTAACCCATTGTATTTTTGTTATCAAGTTTGAAATCTGCCTCCTCTTAAAATCTAATCATATTTGTTAGGCATGACCGGACATTCATGAAACCATTCTAACACTATGCATATTGTTTTCTACAATTTATATCAGAATTGGAACCGTAATAGAATCCCAACCTATGCCAGAAGTCAGGCTTACAGGCCTATAATTTCCTAGTTCTATAGCTCTATAATTTCCTAGTTCTGATTTTGTTTTCTTTTTAAATATTGGTACCACATCTGCTTTCTGCCAATTTTGTGTCACTAACCTGGTTATGAGGGAGTCTGTAAATATAAGAAATATAGATCTATCACTTTCCAAACTTAGTTCCTTTAGCACACATGGGTGGGTTTCATTTGGATGTGCCTCATCTGTCTTACATTTGAGTAGTATGATTAGGCTATTACTACAAAACCAAATTTGCACACATGGATGTTAAATTATTTACATAATGACATATGGAAACTGAATACTTTTTACATATATGTTGTGGCTGTGTGTACTAACTGATCAAAGATCAACATTTCAACATTGTTTTTTCTCTGTTCACTAAAGAGACGTGTTTAAAAATCTCCAAATGCTGAGCTCTAGCCCTTTTAAATTAACGGCAAAGTAACTGGAGAAGAGATTATATTTTTATTTATATAGTACTAGCTTATTCCATAATGCTTTACAATTGGTAGCAAACAGTAATAAAACAAGATTGAGTATTATCAAACAGGCAAAGAAGTAAGATGGCTTACAATCTGTTAAGTGTCAATTATTGCATATTAGTCCGACTAGATTGCAAGGTAAATATCTTTCTAATGCATTCTTCTCTTATACCAAGGCATCCTGTACAAGTTAAATCATAATGATGAAAAATGTAACAATCCATTAATGCTCTTGTTAAAGGAAACCAGATGTTCATCTATAATTTATATAAATTCTAACAAGCTCATTTTAAAGGCCCACATGTTACAGATGTTGTCTCAGCTTAGAAAGTAGGTTGCTGGTATAGCAGGAAGAAAAGATTATTTTCATTACAAAGTGATCATGAAAGATGACACCTATCCCTCCCCCATCTTTTAGCTTTTGCCTTGTTTTTCTGCTTGGGCATAACTGACTTCAGAAGTTAATGCTGAAGAATTTCAGTTATATAATTGCTGCATTCTCTTTTCAGATGGGAGAAGACAATAGCCCTACAGTGCACTCAGATGAGAAATGGAAACTTTGGGATTTCTGATTTAGTTAAGTACAAAGCCTGAATTGTCTTCTTTCATATAGTTTGCCCTTGATTGACAGCTGCAAAAGTTGCCCTGTCCACTAAGTTAAGTCTGAATGCTGGTAGCTATCTGATCATGGGGAAGCATTTTGAAATGTAAAACTATGATTATAATTAATATTTGTATTATTCTGTATTGTATTAATGCTACTTGTATTATGAAAGGGAGAGCAGAAA
Source organism: Mixophyes fleayi (assembly GCF_038048845.1). Classification (NCBI taxonomy): domain Eukaryota; kingdom Metazoa; phylum Chordata; class Amphibia; order Anura; family Limnodynastidae; genus Mixophyes; species Mixophyes fleayi. Next base: position 226,958,396 of record NC_134406.1, on the reverse strand, counting down.
ACACCTAAAACAAGAACATTAAAGGGCCTGATGTGATCATTCATACAATATTTTACAATGAACGGATATTTTAAGCTTTTGATAAGCACTTAACATACTTATTTAATAAGGGTCAATACTATTATGATTTTATCGGTCTGAGACTGCTAAGATGCACATGCAACAGTTCTGTCAACAGAAAAGCATCTATTCAGGCATTCTTTCCCCAGATTATAACAAAAGAACCGGGTTGCATTTGGTAAAAACAATGAAAGTGGTTAGGAGCTTATGCAGGACATAATGCCCTATGCCTCACACACGCCCCTCTCTGCCCAGCACCTTTAGTCAAACATGCCTCCTTTCTGCCAAGCACCTTTAGTCACACATGCCCCCTCTGTGCCCAGCACCTTTTTTCCCACATGCCCCCTCTGCCCAGCACCTTTAGTCAAACATGCTTCTCTATGCCCAGCACCTTTTTTCACACATGCCCCCTCTGTGTCCAGCACCTTTTCCCTCTCTGCCCAGCACCTTTAGTCACACATGTTTCTCTATGCCCAGCACCTTTAGTCACAAATGTTCCCCGTGACTGGATCACTGATAAATAACCTTTTTTTGGCTAGATTATGTGGAAATAATTTTTCAATCAGAGTTGCAGGCACCAATTTGAAATGCACTTATCCTGTTACATTGGGATGTGTTTTGTATGGAAGTGTCAATGTTTTGGTTTGCAAGGTTTCTAGAGGAAATCTCCAATTATGCATATGTGGGGAGGGAGTCTGATAACAGGGAATGCTAAATTTTTTGATGAAGTGTCAAATGCCTGCTTTGGCCAAAGGCCCAGCAGGGGGTCGTTACTGTGCGGCCTTTTGTCCAGAGTGTTCAAACCTTTCTGAACATTGTAAACAGCATGTGATGCAGGAAATCACAGCAAGTTATAGGATATCACAGATAAGTGTAAATATTGTTAGCTTTGAATAGCATGTAAATCCATGTTTAGTTAAACAAATTACATCCTGATTCTAAAAATAACTCAGACCTCAAGGGGGCTGGCTTATCCAGTGAGGCTGCGCTCAAATGTGTATAAAAACATCAGTTTTAAAAGTTGTTCTTCTGATTTCATCTGACCTTAGCACTGGTACCTCCAATCAGTGTGACTGCAAATAAATATCACTTGCTTCAAAGACCTGCTTGAAAATATTTTCCATGCTGAAATTCCTGTGACAGACAGATTAGACCCAAAATCTAATCTGTTCCCGGCTGTTTTTGAGGTTTGGACCCAGCTTTTACGGTACCACCGCACTGCTTGCTACTCTGCAGCTCTGGCCAGTGTGATAGGCCAGGGGGGATCCATCCACAGCAACCATGATCCATAGTAAGAGGTCAAGAGTACCAGCCCAGGTACACCATTAACGGGGTACACTCGCAGAGTCAGTTACCCAGAAGAAACCCTGTACTGGATGTCGGTAGGGAGTCCAGTGGTGGCAGCATTTGTAAGCCCCTCCTACTGCGGCAAGAGGGCGCATTTGGGATAATGAAAGGGAATGGTGGCAAAGTAAGCCCAGTCGGTTCCCAGCAGCAAAAGACAGGGTGGCATAGGCGGTCCATCCTGTCACCCTCCCTATCTTCTCAGCACCTTTAGTCAGATATGCTTCTCTATGCCCAGCACCTCTAGTCACACATGCCCCCTCTCTGCCCAGCACCTTTAGTCACACAAGCCTCTTCCCCATCACATCTTCTTACCTTTTCTGCACTGCATAGCACCGGTCTAGATCTGGCCATGCTGGTACCTGGTCCAAGTCTGCAGACAGCCCCCTACACTCGCGGGTGCGTGTGCGCGCTCTCGCGACTCCTGGGGAAAAAAAAGACTTTAATTTAATTAGTTTTAATTTACATTTTTTTAACTATAGAGCTCCACTGGTTAATTTGTACCCACCTCTCCCTCTCGGCTCCCCTGAGTACACCCTCCCTCGTAACCGTTGTAGTTCTTACCTACTTCTGCCTTCACTGGATCAACCGCTGTTTCACACCAGCTGGTCACTGAAAGTGCTGTTATCTTTTAACGAAATGCACTACACGGCAATATTTATTTAGGTTACCAGTAGAACTATATACTGTGTCTGGCAACTGGCAACAATAAAACATAGCCAGCGATGTAGCGATAGAAAATCAACCTTAGTAGAAATGAGGTGTAACCTAAATCTTTTCTATGGAGGGCCGGACATCCCTCCAGGTATGTCAACAGGTGGCAATATAAAAAAAAACCTTTTGTGATTAACAACTGTTCTAGCTCAGGCAAACAGTTAAAATGAAACGGCAATAAATCTCCTAACAATTGATTTAAATTAAGTTTTACCTGAGTGCCATTATCAAGAGTTATCTTGCCTAACAAATTAAGATATTTGACACTTTTTTAGCGAAGAAAGGTCAAAATATCCTATTAAAGAGGTGGAAAATAAAAGCACGATCAATCAGCCACCAGCCCTTCCAACACCAACATTGTGTCAACCAAAAACATACTCTGACACTTCTAGGCAGTGGAGCCCTGCTCTCTTTTGTTTAGCTCAGTAGCTGGGACCAGTCCAAAAAGGCAGTGCCCCATAACCCCTGAAGGGTGAGTGAGGCTAATGACACTTGTCAAACTCAAATAATTGAATGTATTGGTTTCAAATTCATATCCATCATTTTGGTTGTCTTTGTCTGAAAATATGCGAATAGCACGCTGCGGCATGGAAAGGCGTATTTAACTACAACACATGCGAACACTTCTACACTCATGTACACTTACACATTCACTTGTAAGTAGTTCACCTTAAAAGAGCTCCAACACATAGTCATTTATAACCAAGTTTTTAGTAAATTATAATCATGTTAAATGCACTTTAGTGAGATCTAAGGTTCAGGATACAGGGAACATATCATGTTTGGTATCATTCTAATCCCCTATTTATCCTCAGACATCCGTTCTTATCGGCCAAGAGATCGCACCTTGTGTATGCGTTTTATGGATGATAGGGAATTAATGATCAGAATGGTATTGTGCGTGTAATGCAAATAGACCAGTTTGAAGCAGCTTTTCGGTGGGAAGATAAGTATGCAGCTGTTGGAGAGCTGACCCCCACCCTTGGAGAGCATTGTTTGAACTGACCTATGTCTTGCATTATACCAGACTGTCCTGTAGCCTTAACCAATGGAAACATGCCAAGTCATCTCTACTGTTTTCAATGTAACACCAACTGTATATAAACTGAGCTCTGGGACTATCATACAGTCTTCTTGACCACAGACTTCAGGATTGAATGACTTTATGCTGGATCCAGAGCGCCTGTGTATGTAATCGGCTGTACTTATTTTATTAATTGTTACTCTTTACGCTTCTTGCTATTAAATCACTTTGTGAGTTGGAACCACAATATTCGAATTGGACAATTTTCATTGAATAGCGACTAGACGAACATAGCACACTGCCACCCGAATTTGTCATTTACGGCTGCTGATTGGCATGCCTTGTCTCCAAAGCTAGGTCCTGAATCAAGGAACCGAAGCCCACCACCATCGTGACCACTCAAAGCTTAACAAGTCTCTTAGATAGCTGCTCCACCCAGAAAATGGACCCTTCTTCTGTAAGGTGTACTTAAATTTAATGCCGGGATGAGTCACTAACAACCGCCCTTTACCCAACAAAAACTTGCTGATAGCCAAGCCCATTTTAAAACGGATTTCTCCATCTCCTCCTTGATATAATATCGGATCAAATTAAGTGGATCCCAGGCCAGCAAGCCAGGATCTTATCAAAAAGAGTCTTAACTTGAGCTATAAGCTTCAATCCCTTCAGTTTACCAAGATCATTGACATGCAAATGAACAACTAGCACTTTGGGATGCCAAAATCTTGCCTTCATTCTGGGACAGTGTACTTAACAGTGAAGAGCAACATAGGCCCCAAAATCCCAACCAACAAATGTCCCTAGCCCCCGGGACAATGTCCACACTTCAAACTAAACCACTCCTACTTGCCCAGTATGCAAAGTAATGCCCCACAATCCACATCTTCATGGAGTCCAGTCAACCACCTGAAAAATGGAGGGATGAGAAATTGAAAATGAGCAGCCCATACACGATAACAGCTAACTAATTCCAGAAAATGGAGATCTAAACACAGCAGGCCTAGTCAGGGGAATGGCCGAAACATATGTGGGTAAAGCTGTAAAAAAAAACCTCAAAGGGCCACAAGCCAATCAAACCCTTCATTTAGAGGAAAAGTTAGGCAAATTCCTTGTTATGAAATGTAGTATATCTGAAAACTGTTATTTTCTGTTGAATAACACTGAATATTTTATGCAACCTTTCAAAGTGTATTTGGTTAACTGACCTGAGTCTGACCTAGGCAAGTGCCAATGGGCTTTTGAAAGTAGCAGGCTCAGAGACAGATATCTGAGTAGTTTGTGTATGCAGAGGAGTTAGGTTTAGTCAGGCAGAAAGATCAGAGGTGAGAGATTCTCTGAGGTGCCCAAACATATATCTTAGTGATAGATAATTTACTTCAGGAAAACTCTGTGTCATTTTGGGAATCAATCTGACTTAATTGAAAGTGTAAATTCCTAAGGTGGGGAGTGAAGAGCCTGTAAGAAGGGTTTAAAATCAAATTGTCTATTTCTTTGAGCAGTGTCTACTATGACTGAAATGTGCCATTCATCTCCATGTGTACTCCTCACAAGCCAATTCCTGAACTTGTAAGTAGGGATTCTAATTTTATTTCCTATTTTATTTTCTGAAACTCATCTGTGTAAACCTATTGTATGTATGTTTATTACCTTTTTGTAAATAAGCCTTGGAAACATTTTTCCCATTAAACATATTTTATCTAGCATACTCTCCATGATTCTTTGTGTACTTGCGATGCCCAGGGAGGCTCATGCTACATATGTATGTGATTTTGGTATGAAACATTAATAAGTGGTTCTGGTGAACATAAGGACACCATAATAAATTCTTTGTGGTGGCAGAAAAGGTGTATTCATTGTTAATTAACTAAGGTAACACCAGTCACGGCCAGCTGTTCAGATTGCTGTATCTGGGACAGGCTGGGCGTTCGTGACATCCCTCATCCCTCCATGCCCCCTTGAAATGAGGCAAGCAATACACATCATGGGTCAGTCCAGTAAGAGAGGGGAACGAGTATCAAAGCCTGTTGCTCAGCCTAGTATATTTCCTGTAGCAACTAGGCTTCCATCTACCCAGTTCCATAATGTATTTAACGAAATAACGTTCTTTTGCGGCATCCATGGCAGTGCCTATCCTTAAAGGATGAGTGCCGTAATTTTCCACCCTAAAACCCAGCCTACACAAACATCTATGAAAAATCGCCCGCAACTGGTATTTAGTCAGTGGAAACCCATTAGTACATCTCAAAGATGTACATCCAAATAACTACCAGTCAAATGCATCAGGGAAATCTCTATGCCCTTTTCTGAGCTGCTCAGTTTTTGATCTGTGGATCTTAAAAACCAAACCATACCTGTGAAAAACAACAACAACATTTTTGGAAAGCAAACAAGTACATTGTGAAAACTTAGAGGACGCCACTAATTCACTGACCCAAAATACCCTAAAAAAAGCCATAGAGAAAGCCAAATGAAATAAATAAACTTCTAACGAGTCAGACGCAACCAAAGTGACAGCACCCAGCATTTTTAACAACAGATTCTCATCAATAGATTGGCTCCTATCCTCTACAACTGGAGTAAGTCAGGCACAGTCTCTTAAGGCTTTGTGGACCAGAAAAGACTGATTGACATCCTCTGTAGAAACTCACTGTACTGAACAAATCCCACTCTGTCCGTGCCTCCCTATACTTCTTCAAAGTCACAGATGCCAACGCATTCCCAGCTAGGCCTTCCATGCGGATGTGATAATCTGCCAAACATAATTGAGGCTTGACAATCCCTCAATTTTAGCGGCAGGAATCACCACTCTAACTTTAGTTTTTTCTCCAAACAGTCCATGGGCAAGCATTTATCAACATATCAACAACTATCATCCAGCGTAAAGCCCATAAATTTAAATGAATCGGATTGCAGAGAGAGGAGGTAAAAAGCTGATTCGGCATTCAGCTTGGCCATCAATGCACCTGACCCAGTATACTTAACCCTGTTCAAATGCCTCCTCAAAAGACTGATACACCGCCCTGCAGACATTATCATCAATTGTGTTATTCATAGATTGTCCTGGAGGGTGAGCCAAATGTTGGATCAAATGCAACTCACCCGAGTCTGCTTTGGGCACTACCCCCACCAGGGACACAATCAAATCAGGTATAGGGTGGATGGAAATGGGCCACACATCCTACCCATCCAAACTTCCTGTGACACTTTTTCTTCAAGTGTCACTTCCTGTCAAAACTTTTTTTCTGGCACCTCCCAAGCAGACCTTAGATTATGGGGAGAGCAACCCTAAATGTCCCCTTGAATAAGCAGTCACAAGCTAAAAATCCCTCATAGAAATACTGAGCTGCACTGTTGTGGGAAAACCAGCTAAACCAATTGGATACCTCCCCAAAAACTACAGGAGAAAAAACCTTAATAAGGGGGACCCCTTGGACCCTGAGTGCACAGCGTGTGACTGTCCTGTGCGCCTAGTACAATCCCGCCTTGGGTGGCCTACTACACACCCAGCACATTAATGACAGAATCGACAGGTAGAGCCCCTATCGCAATGCCCACTATTAGGCAAATCACTTTCCTCTGGTGGTAAATGACATGCCAGGCCTTCCTTGCGCCGGCCTGTTTCTGGAAGCTGCACCATCCATCACACCATCCTTAGGCTGAGTAGCCCCCAATCACACCTCAACATCCTTGCATCCAAACACCATTACATGCAGCTCATTCTATTTTTTATGAAAGTCTTCATCATACTTCTGCCACATAATGCCTTTAGACCTCGTGTACATCCCTTGAATAATACAAATGTACTTGATGATGTTCATGTGCTTCTCGCGTCTGGTCTCTAAATAACAAGTAGCAAAAGATAGCATCCCATCCAGCCTATTCACATAATTTCTATAGGCATCCTTACCAATACTGCTGCTCGCTTTAGCAGCAAACATGGCATCCTTGGCCTTGCCAGTGATGGTGATCATATCCACAAACTGCCCATTGTAGAACCTGTCCCTCATTCTTTTCCTTATGTCCCTCAGGACTGCTGTATGAGCACAGTGTACAACCTTATCACCCACAAAGACCTGTGAGTGCAACCTCTTACTCCTGGCACTACTACAGGGTCCACCATGTTTCCTCTCAAGAAGTCATATCAGCCTCTCGTTAGTGACCCTCAAACTGACAGAAACCTCACTCTCAGAAGAAGAGCCACCTTCTTGCCCATTCTCATCAAGTCCAGGGTCCATAAAAGGCTCACCCGTAACATGATGCTTTTCCAGGTCCAACGAGCAATCCACCAAGGCATCCGAGAGCTAGATCAAGCCGCCGAGCAAGTTCTCTGAGACCTCCAACCTGATACCTGAGATGCCAACCTCTGCTGTGACCTGCAAAGAAGAAGCTGAACACAGGCTCCTCACCCCAGGAGCTTCATGCCAAGTCACCAAGGGCTGCGGCAACCGAGAAGCAGTCACATCAAGGACACATGGGAAAACAGGGTAAGAGAGTGTCAACTGGTAATCTCGTCATTTCCAATGCCACAACCAGCCTCCTGTATAATGTATACAGGTGGCAGGTCTGGTGGTAGTCAGTATAACGATACTGACAACACCGACTGTAAAGTTCCCCACTGTCATTCACTGCTAATTTAATGAGGCGCCGGCTGTACATTGCTCTCTACAAAGCCTACAACATTGTACAGCCAGTGATTCCTTAAATTACCACCTTAACAGCCAGAATGACAGTGGGGAACTTGAAACTGATGTCATTGTAGCCTGCTGGGATGTTCCTTCATCAGAGCTGTTTCAAGTGTCGTTCTCAACCTGTCAGTGTTATCCAGTGGTAGTCACTTCTGCGAATACAGTAAATCCAACAGCAGTTTGAGTGATAGGAGAAGTGCGATTTTCAGGTGTCCGACCTGGAGGGGAGAACAACTGCTTGAAATTGCTTTTACAAACAATTCCACACAATGAACATCCCGGGGCCTGCAAATCACGTCAGGTTAAAGTGCGACCTAGACATTCTCGCTATTAAGGCGGTCAGTTAAGGAAGCGCCGCCTCTACAATGTAGACTAAACACGGGCAATTGAATACCCCCCTGTGTGTTAAATGTAAGCCTCTATACCTATGAGGTGAGTGTATTTGATTTTAACGGCAATATAATGTTGCATGAAGGATATCTGTCAGTCTAGGATTTGCATACTGTCAGGACTCTTGACTTTGGGATGCAGGCTTAAATGTTTTAATCAAAATATAAACTAATAGATCAGGCTTTCATTTTTCACAGATTTACAGTGGTAAGGACAAGCACTGACAACAACTGTCTTTTAATTTTTCACTTTGTATAAAACATTCATACTGACATGCCGCTGGTTTCTTATATGGGATTAACAGACAGAGGACTTATTTCTTCTCCTTTCGGGCAGGCATATTGGGAAGAAACAAGGTATTAATATCACTTCAACCAGTGCAACTTCTTTCTCACAAAGTGTGGACTATAAAAATATAATCTTTTTCTAACTCTCTGGTCCCCCATATTTGTCAATCATATATAAAGTTATATATATATTGTATTTTTAAGTGGTAATATGTCAAGCAACATGGCTTTCTTATTGTGTGTATACACGCAGACTAGTCCATTGTTTCAGCCTAGGTAAAATGATTATTGCCCACCATTTACATAACACATGGGGGTCTCATGTGCCGCTCAGTCGCTCAGCCGCTCAGTCCAACCGCTGTTAGGGCCGGGTCCCCCCCTCTCTGGTGCAATATTTCTTGTTTATTTTCTTCGGCCACATCACATGACATGCGATGCGGCCGCATCATAAATTACATGGCTGCATCGCGTGTCACGTGATGCGGCCGCCTGTGCGCCCCCCCGGGCTTGAAGGTGCCAGCCCGCACCTGATTATAACACAGTCCCTTTCTTTGCATATGCAGTATTTTAATGTGCACAAATATAGATTAACTAATACCTACTAGATGAACCCCTCTACGGGTACAGGACATACAATTTTCTGATGTGTTTTGTCAATAAAAATATAACTTTCTGATAGGGATGAGCGCACTCGGATTTATGAAATCTGAGCCCACCCGAACGTTGCGGATCCGAGTCGGATCCGAGACAGATCCGGGTATTGGCGCCAAATTCAAATGTGAAACTGAGGCTCTGACTCATAATCCCGTTGTCGGATCTCGCGATACTCGGATCCTATAAATTCCCCGCTAGTCGCCGCCATCTTCACTCGGGCATTGATCAGGGTAGAGGGAGGGTGTGTTAGGTGGTCCTCTGTGCTGTTTAGTTCTGTGCTGTGCTGTGCTGTGCTGTGCTGTGCTGTGCTGTGTTCTGCAGTATCAGTCCAGTGGTGCTGTGTGCTGTGCTCTGTCCTTCTGAGGTCAGTGGTGCTGCTGGGTCCTGTGCTGTGTCCTGTTCAGTCCAGTGGTGCTGTGTCCTGTGCTCTGTGCTTCTAAGGGCATAGTTATTTCCCCAATATTCCCCTGTGTTTAAAAAAATAAAAAAAAGTTTTTTTAAAAAATACCAAAAACTACTTTAATTTTTTTTAATTACCACAAAATTTGCACAACCAATCCTGCAGTATAAGCCCATTGGTACTGCAATATTACCAAGTTCACACATTCAGCAGTAAAAGTCCAGTGGTACTGCAATATTACAAAGTTTACACATTCTGCAGTATCAGTCCAGTGGTGCTGTGTCCTGTGCTCTGTCCTGCTGAGTTCCGTAGTGCTGCTGGGTCCTGTGCCGTGTCCTGTTCAGTCCAGTGGTGCTGTGTCCTGTGCTCTGTGCTTCTAAGGGCATAGTTATTTCCCCACTATTCCCAAGTTTTTTAAAAATAAAAAAAAAGTAAAAAAAAATAAAAAATTTAAAAAAAAAAAAATATATAATAATTATAACCAAATTTGCAAAACCAATCCAGCAGTATAAGTCCATTGGTACTGCAATATTACCAAGTTCACACATTCTGCAGTATCTTGTGCTACATATAATGGAGACCAAAAATTTGGAGGATAAAGTAGGGAAAGATCAAGACCCACTTCCTCCTAATGCTGAAGCTGCTGCCACTAGTCATGACATAGACGATGAAATGCCATCAACGTCGTCTTCCAAGCCCGATGCCCAATCTCGTAGTACCGGGCATGTAAAATCCAAAAAGCCCAAGTTAAGAAAAAGTAGCAAAAAGAGAAACTTAAAATCATCTGAGGAGAAACGTAAAGTTGCCAATATGCCATTTACGACACGGAGTGGCAAGGAACGGCTTAGGCCCTGGCCCGTGTTCATGACTAGTGGTTCAGCTTCACCCACGGATCTTAGCCCTCCTCCTCCTCCCCCCCCCTACAAAAAATTGAAGAGAGTTATGCTGTCAGCAACAAAACAGCAAACAACTCTGCCTTCTAAAGAGAAATTATCACAAATCCACAAGGCGAGTCCAAGGATGTTGGTGGTTGTCAAGCCTGACCTTCCCATCACTGTACGGGAAGAGGAGGCTATTAATGATGTAGCTGGCGCTGTGGAGGAACTTGATGATGAGGATGGTGATGTGGTTATTGTAAATGAGGCACCAGGGGGGGAAACAGCTGATGTCCATGGGATGAAAAAGCCCATCGTCATGCCTGGTCAGAAGACCAAAAAATGCACCTCTTCGGTCTGGAGTTATTTTTATCCAAATCCAGACAACCAATGTATGGCCATATGTAGCTTATGTAAAGCTCAAATAAGCAGGGGTAAGGATCTTGCCCACCTAGGAACATCCTCCCTTATACGTCACCTGAATAACCTTCATAGTTCAGTGGTTAGTTCAGGAACTGGGGCTAGGACCCTCATCGGTACAGGGACACCTAAATCCCGTGGTCCAGTTGGATACACACCAGCAACACCCTCCTCGTCAACTTCCTCCACAATCTCCATCAGATTCAGTCCTGCAGCCCAAGTCAGCAGCCAGACTGAGTCCTCCTCAATACGGGATTCATCCGAGGAATCCTGCAGCGGTACGCCTACTACTGCCACTGCTGCTGTTGCTGCTGTTAGTCGGTCATCTTCCCAGAGGGGAAGTCGTAAGACCGCTAAGTCTTTCACAAAACAATTGACCGTCCAACAGTCGTTTGCCATGACCACAAAATACGATAGTAGTCACCCTATTGCAAAGCGTATAACTGCGGCTGTAACTGCAATGTTGGTGTTAGACGTGCGCCCGGTGTCCGCCATCAGTGGAGTGGGATTTAGAGGGTTGATGGAGGTATTGTGTCCCCGGTACCAAATCCCCTCGAGATTCCACTTCACTAGGCAGGCGATACCAAAAATGTACAGAGAAGTACGATCAAGTGTCCTCAGTGCTCTTAAAAATGCGGTTGTACCCACTGTCCACTTAACCACGGACATGTGGACAAGTGGTTCTGGGCAAACGAAGGACTATATGACTGTGACAGCCCACTGGGTAGATGCATCCCCTTCCGCAGCAACAGCAACAGCTGCATCAGTAGCAGCATCTACAAAATGGCTGCTCATGCAAAGGCAGGCAACATTGTGTATTACAGGCTTTAATAAGAGGCACAACGCTGACAACATATTAGAGAAAATGAGGGAAATTATCTCCCAGTGGCTTACCCCACTTAGACTCTCATGGGGATTTGTGGTGTCAGACAATGCCAGTAACATTGTGCGGGCATTAAATATGGGCAATTTCCAGCACGTCCCATGTTTTGCCCACACCATTAATTTGGTGGTGCAGCATTACCTCAAGAGTGACAGGGGTGTGCAGGAGATGCTTGCGGTGGCGCGCAAAATTGCTGGACACTTTCGGCATTCAGCCAGTGCCTACCGCAGACTAGAGGCACATCAAAAAAGCATGAACCTGCCCTGCCATCACCTCAAACAAGAGGTTGTGACGCGCTGGAACTCCACCCTCTATATGCTGCAGAGGATGGAGGAGCAGCAAAAGGCCATTCAGGCCTACACAGCCACCTACGACATAGGCAAAGGAGTGGGGATGCGCCTCAGTCAAGCGCAGTGGAGACTGATTTCCGTGTTGTGCAAGGTTCTGCAGCCATTTGAACTTGCCACACGAGAAGTCAGTTCCGACACTGCCAGCTTGAGTCAGGTCATTCCCCTGATCAGGCTGCTGCAGAAGCAGCTGGAGAAAGTGAGGGAGGAGCTGGTAAGCCATTGCGATTACACCAAGCATGTAGCTCTTGTGGATGTAGCCCTTCGTACGCTTTGCCAGGATCCGAGGGTGGTCACTCTTTTAAAGTCAGAGGAATACATTCTGGCCACCGTGCTCGATCCTCGGTTTAAAGCGTATGTTGTGTCTCTGTTTCCGGCGGACACAAGTCTACAGCGGTGCAAAGACCTGCTGGTCAGGAGATTGTCCTCTGAAGAGGACCGTGACATGCCAACAGCTCCACCCTCATTTTCTTCCACATCTATGGCTGCGAGGAAAAAGCTCAGTTTTCCCAAAAGAGGCACTGGCGGGGATGCTGATAACATCTGGTCCGGACTGAAGGACCTGCCAACCATTTCAGACATGTCTACTCTCGCTGCATTGGATGCTGTCACAATAGAAAAAATTGTGGATGATTACTTTGCTGACACCATCCAAGTAGACATGTCAGACAGTCCATATTGTTACTGGCAGGAAAAAAAGGCAGTTTGGAAGCCCCTGTACAAACTGGCTCTATTTTACCTGAGTTGTCCCCCCTCCAGTGTGTACTCGGAAAGAGTTTTTAGTGCAGCGGGGAACCTGGTCAGTGAGCGGCGAAGGAGGTTGCTTCCTCACAACGTTGAAAAAATGATGTTTATAAAAATGAATAATCAATTCCTCAATGAAGTACAGCACTGCCCTCCAGATACTACAGAGGGACCTGTGGTTATGGAGTCCAGCGGGGACGAATTGATAATGTGTGATGAGGAGGAAGTACACACTGTAGGGGGAGAGGAATCAGAGGTTGAGGATGAGGACGACATCTTGCCTCAGTAGAGCCTGTTTAGTCTGTACAGGGAGAGATGAATAGCTTTTTTGGTGTGGGGGCCCAAACAAACCAATCATTTCAGCCAAAGTTGTTTGGTAGGCCCTGTCGCTGAAATGATTGGTTTGTTAAAGTGTGCATGTCCTATTTCAACAACATAAGGGTGGGTGTGAGGGCCCAAGGACAATTCCATCTTGGAACTTTTTTTTTGGCATTATATGACCAATCAACAGTCGTTTGCCATGTTCAAAAAGTAAAACCAAATTTTAAAAAATTCAAGAAATTAAACCAAAAGTAAAATGCCGTGTCATAATTTAAAACAAGAGTTTTTGACGTGCTCTAAAACTACTGTATTGTTGTTTATATTTTATAAACACTACACTTGAAAGCTTGAGTCTTTCAATAAAAAAGTAACTGTCCATTGCACGAATATTTGCAACAGGGACAATTTTAGGGTTAAGAAAGCCAACTGATAACACTTCGACGCTGTCTGTCTTTATAAACACTACACTTGGAAGTTGGAGGAGGTATTGTGGCCCCGGCACCAAATTTACTACCGGGGCCACTCCACTGTGCAGTCCATATTTAGGTGTATCAGATATTAAACAACGGTGACAGTTGATGCCCAATTTTTTAATTATATTGTGGCCTCGGTACCAAATTGTGTACCGGGGCCACCACACTACGCAGTCCAGATACTTGTTTGGTGGAATTCAGACCAGTTGAGGGTTTTATTATTATATTGTGGGGACCACTCTATCTATACCACACTACAACTCTATACCACTCTATTTCATACTTTAATTCTATTTAATACTTTAATTCTATTTCATACTTTAATTCTATTTAATACTTTAATTCTATTTCATACTTTAATTCTATTTAATACTTTAATTCTATTACTAATTACCATAAAGAGGAACAAAATAAACCAATTTTACCAAAAGTATAATATGACTTAGACTTACAAACACTACACTTGAAAGATGGTGCCTTTAAATGAAAAAGTCAGTCTTCATTGCACGACTATGTGCAACAGGGACAGTTTTTTGGTTTACAAAGTCAAGCAATAACACTTGGACCCTGTCTGTCTTTAACATACTTGATGGGATCTCAATGACGAATTGTCTGTACCATGTTTGGAGGAGGTATTGTGGCCCCGGTATCAAATTGGGTACCGGGGCCACCCCACTACGCAGTCCAGATACTTGTTTGGTGGAATTCTGACACGTGGAGGGTTTTTTAATTATATTGTGGCCTCGGTACCAAATTGTGTACCGGGGCCACCACACTACGCAGTCAAGATAGATAGATGCGTATCATAGATAAAGTACATTCAGTGGTGTGGGGCAAATTGAAAAATATTCAAAATGCACTGACATTATCAAAAACAAGAGGTTGTCACACGCTAAAACTCCAACATGTATATGATGGAGAGGATGGAGGAGCAGCCGTATGTGTAGTGTAATGCAGACCTGTTGAAGGTTTTTTATATATTTTATTGTGGTGCCCAGTGCCCACTCCTCTACGCAGTCCAGGTACATTTATTGGTGCGATTCATAAAAGTTCAGGGTTTTTAATATATATTGTGGTGACCCACTCCTCTACGCAGTCCAGGTACATTTATTGGTGCGAATCAAACAAGTTGATGGTTTTCTTATTATATATATTGTGGTGACCCACTCCTCTATGCAGTCCAGGTACATTTATTGGTGCGATTAATAAAAGTTCAGGGTTTTTAATATATATTGTGGTGACCCACTCCTCTACGCAGTCCAGGTACATTTATTGGTGCGATTCATAAAAGTTCAGGGTTTTTAATATATTGTGGTGACCCACTCCTCTACGCAGTCCAGGTACATTTATTGGTGCGATTCATAAAAGTTCAGGGTTTTTAATATATATTGTGGTGACCCACTCCTCTACGCAGTCCAGGTACATTTATTGGTGCGATTCATAAAAGTTCAGGGTTTTTAATATATATTGTGGTGACCCACTCCTCTACGCAGTCCAGGTACATTTATTGGTGCGATTCATAAAAGTTCAGGGTTTTTAATATATATTGTGGTGACCCACTCCTCTACGCAGTCCAGGTACATTTATTGGTGCGATTCATAAAAGTTCAGGGTTTTTAATATATATTGTGGTGACCCACTCCTCTACGCAGTCCAGGTACATTTATTGGTGCGAATCATAAAAGTTCAGGGTTTTTAATATATATTGTGGTGACCCACTCCTCTACGCAGTCCAGAAAGATACCATGTTGCATCGTTTTGGACTAATAACTATATTGTGAGGTGTTCAGAATACACTGTAAATTAGTGGAAATGCTTGTTATTGAATGTTATTGAGGTTAATAATAGCCTAGGAGTGAAAATAAGCCCAAAAACTTGATTTTTAAACTTTTTATGTTTTTTTCCAAAAAAATCCGAATCCAAAACCTTAAATCCGAACCGAGACCTTTCGTCAAGTGTTTTGCGAGACAAATCCGAACCCCAAAAATAACGAAAATCCGGATCCAAAACACAAAACACGAGACCTCAAAAGTAGCCGGTGCACATCCCTACTTTCTGAAAGAGCTTGATCTTGGGGAGCTGTGTGCCTACCAAAATTCGGAGTGACAATAAGCCAAAACCACTGCCTTGCTGGTAGCCTCAAAGAAGAGAGGGTCTGCATCCCAGGAGAAGTTTGGATAGATGGCACACCCTGAGAGTGGCTCGGATACTGGTGAGCTGTTTTCATTATACCCTGTTTGTTGTCTGTGTCAAACTGTAGTGCTATTTGTTGCAGGTTATTATTTAAATATTATTATTGCTGTTTGGTGTTTCCCTTTTGTTAAATACACCAGTTTATGTTATTTTGGATATTTGCCTGGGTGATTTTGAACCTTGGATGTGTTCCAGGTATGTCAGCCGTGCAGTACAGAGCGATACACAAAGCCCAATATCATCACACATAATGTGTAACAGCAATACTGGAATTACATTTTTACAGGATCATGCCTAATTTGTAGGTTATTGTAGTAATTATATTCTGCTCACCCCGAACCGCAGCTTTTGACTTCCTGTGGGCTGGGGGTGCGGAAGTACTGTTGAAACAGATACTCTGCTGCCTGGATCGGTTTTTTTTTACTCTCCTCCAAATTGCATGCCTTGGGAAGATTTGCGGTGTTCAGTGGACTCAGGGCCAGATTAAGAGTTGTGGGAGCCCAGAGCAACCAATTTGTGGGTACCCTGCCTCTAAAACTTCACTTCTCATCTTTAATCCAACCATGTGTGTTAGTGTGTGTGCATGTGTATATACATATTTGCCCACATTGTGGACACTCCCTTGCTCACACACTGACCCACACTCTTTCATACACACACACTGATACATAAACTCCCACACACTCTAGCTCTGGAGCTTCAGGTGCTAAATGGTAGTGCAAAGCCTGATTATCTTCTGTACAGACTTTGTCTGAACTTGGAAGTTGACTGCACTCTTCCAGCCCTGACCTTTCCTTAATTGACCTTCTTTTAGCCGCTGATTTTGCAATCTCACTGCTTTTCTGACTTCTGGCCCTGTTATAATGTCCTTCCATGAACACCAAAAAAACAGGCTACTCATTTTCCTCACCTTTAGCAGTCCCTTTTACGCTTAGAGTTGAATATGGCAATCTATACTCTGTGTTCCCCAGGTCTTTTTCACAATGTTTTAGGTGTTTACCATTTAGGATTAGAGTGTAAACAATTGGAAGTGGCAGATGCGATAATGGGCAGTGTCACAACGATTAGCCCTTGTAATTTACTCTATATGGCAAGTATCAATCAGGTGGCTCTGGTAAGACCATGACACTGGTTCATTTTACTTTGCCTTTACCTGCTATTTTAATGCTGATAAAATTCCAGGTCCGGTTTGTGTGACCTTGTCTTTCCCTATTGGCTATTCTCTGTACCCAAGCAACACACTCCAGTGCATCTTTGCATTTGCAAAAGTCATTGGGTCAACAAGAATGAGCAGATCTAGTTCTAAAGGAAAATGGGCTGCTCTAGTTAAAAAGAAGGAGTAACCTGTGTTATTGATGTTCACAAAAAGGGTTTGAAGGACTGAAATTACAATATCTCATTGGGTGATGGCTGAAAATGAACAGAGTTGGAGCACACTAAAACAAATCCAAAAACAGGCCAAAAGTCGGAACAGATTTGGATTATAATGTCAGGTTGAGATTGAAACTAAAGCTGAGAGGGATAGTCTGGATGCCAGTTTTACAAAAGAAAATGCAGGGTCACACTTTTAGCACTAAAACACACACTAATCACACTAGTTAACATGTGTATAGTAAACTATGTATTGTGTTGTAGTGTTGTTCAGCAATATGGTGTGGAAACGTTGTGTTGTCCAGCAATCTGGGGCCTGATTCATTAAGGATCTTGGGCCTGATTCATTAAGGATCTTAACTTAAGAAACTTCTTAGTTCAGTCTCCTGGACAATACCATGTTACAATGCAAGGGGTGCAAATTAGTATTTTGTTTTGCACATAAGTTAAATACTGACTGTTTTTTCATGCAGCACACAAATACTTGATAGCTTATTTGTACACTGAAATTTAAAGTTGATTTTTGTGTGCTACATGAAAAAACAGTCAGTATTTAACTTATGTGCAAAACAGAATACTAATTTGCACCCCTTGCATTGTAACATGGTATTGTCCAGGAGACTGAAATAAGAAGTTTTTTAAGGTAAGATCCTTAATGAATCAGGTCCCTGGTGTGGAAAGGTTGTGTTGTCCAGCAATCTGGTGTGGAAAGCTTGTGCTATCCAGCAATCTGGCGTGGAAAGGTTGTGTTGTCCAGCAATCTGGCTTTCTGCACAGAACATTGTGCTGCATTGCACTTGACCACAAAGCATCTGCCACAGTGCTATGTAGTTTAGCTGGATGACAGGAGAATTGTTTTGTTTATTATTTGCACCTATGTGCATTGATCCTGTTTCTTACTAAAATAAATCATATGTTCTATTACTGATGTAATGTTTTGTTTTCAGAATTTCCCTTTCCTTTCCTCCCTTCCTGTGTTTTCCATTGCTTCCTCTGTTGCCATGTTCATGAGATGACAGAAAGTAACCTGTTCAAGCTAGGAAATTACTTACAGGAGTAGAATAAATAATCTTTATAGATTTACATTTTCAGCATATTACAAATTTGCAGAATATTTCTGCCAAGCAGGATCATTAAGACTTTATTGTACAAAATGCTTTTCATAGTAAACATTATAATTTCTATTCATCAAACCTTAAAATGAGTTGTTCAGATAATATGTTATGGTCATGTGCTGCAAATCATGACAAATAGAAAATCCATATTTATTTGTCTTTAAATCAAGCTAGCACAGAACAGAACTTTTCCATATC
The DNA here is from genome assembly GCF_038048845.1 of Mixophyes fleayi. NCBI lineage: Eukaryota > Metazoa > Chordata > Amphibia > Anura > Limnodynastidae > Mixophyes > Mixophyes fleayi. The sequence goes on along the minus strand of NC_134406.1, from coordinate 226,939,899 downwards.
ACTTTACTTTGGACCTTCATAGGCATGGTCTTAGGGCAGAACAATGCCACAAGTTGCAGGCTACCCTTTTATCATTACCATCCCACTTTGTTTTCTTATATTATGTCTATCTGCAGAGAAATCCTGAACATACTGTATAACTGATGGAATGCAAGGCATCCTTCTGTAAGCAGAGCGGGCACAGTAGTCATTTGACTTAAACAATTATCTGAATATATAAGGGACTCAAATGGTCTTTTGGAGAAGTTGTCATCTATATCTACTGATATCTAGTGTGGTAGTTGCAGGTAAAGTGTTGCTAGTTTTCCTGTACATGCCCTGGAATTTGAGATTTGCCCTAACGTGATTGAAAATATTTGTGACTGCACCCAACAAGAGCCCAGTAAGGAGCGCTGTAAAGTGCTCTGTGTGAGGCTGTTGTCTGTCTTGTTGGAGTGTTTGTATCACTTCTTGCCCTTTTGGCTAAGATCAGGTGTAGGTGCCTGTCAGGATGAGGGCCCAAATACAATATTAAACTGATAAACAGCAGAGTGGCCTAGTGGTTAGCACTTCTGCCTCACAGCACTGGGGTCATGAGTTCGATTCCCGACCATGGCCTTATCTGTGTTTGCGTGGGTTTCCTCCGGGTGCTCTGGTTTCCTCTCACACTCCAAAAGCATACTGGTAGGTTAATTGGTTGCTATCAAAAATTGACCCTAGTCTCTGTTTGTCTGTCTCCCTCTCTGTCTGTCTGTGTGAGTTTGTGTCTATATTAGGGAATTTAGACTGTAAGCTCCAATGGGGCAGGGACTGATGTGAATGAGTTCTCTGTACAGCGCTGCGGAATTAGTGGCGCTATGTAAATGATGATGATGATGATAAATAGGAATGTACATTATTTCCCCCTCAGACAGAAGTTTTTAAAAAAATTTGGTCAGTCAGTCGAGGGGAAGTTGAGTAAGTTATGCTGAGACATTCTTTTCACAAATGCAGATGACTGTAAATGTATGACCTAGCAGAGCCTGGCAGGAAGTGAGGTCGTTGGCTATGCATGTTGGGAAGTTCCTGTTCTCGGTTCTGCATTCTAGTCATGTATGTCATGCTGAATAAACATGATATGTATTTATTGGGGTTTTATTATTTTTATTAACATGTTGTGATGTAAAATAGGATGTTGTGGTTTTTTTAACATTTTATTTATGGAACTACAGGTCGCAGCCAGCTATGGGTGTCAGGCCTTTTTGGGACTTGTGGCTCTCCAAATGACAGCATAACCTGGCTGCCATGGGTATGCTGGTGCTTGTAGTTATACAAAACAAAATGTTGTCAGTTTGTCTTTTTAACATTTAAAATACCATTGCTAAGAAGAGTCCTAGTGCTTCCAGCACTGGGCTTGTTATTCCTAGAGGGGGGGCCCGCTCGTTTTTTTTGCAGACCCCACTCCCTAGGAAATCCAGCCCAGCGCTGAACAGCCTGTGGTTGGTTTGTCATTATGGCAGGGTAACCATGCCGCGTGTACCCCTACTATAGTGCCAACCACCCCAGCTGGTTTGCCTAGTGTTGGTTACATGAAAATGAGATACCCCACGCAAAATTTTCTCTGATTTCCACGCAACCAGCAGTAGGCTGGCAGCACTAGGGTTAATAGTGCTCAGACGGGGGGACCTCACTCATTTATTTTTTCAAAAAATTCTCTATTTTTAAACTTTTGACAGTCGCCGGGACCTCCGGCTGTATAGACAGGGCAGTGTAACAGTGATGTGTTTACTAATCTCGCAGCTAAGAAGCAGCGTGTTGCATCTAGCTATTTTTACAGCAAACTCAGGAGCTTTTGCTTAATCGCAGCTTCATACATCATCATCATCATCATTTATTTATATAGCGCCAACATATTCCGTAGCGCTTTACAATTGGGGACAAACATAATAAACTAATAAACAAACTGGGTAAAACAGACAAAGAGGTGAGAAGGCCCTGCTCACAAGCTTACAATCTATGGGACAATGGGAGATTGACACATGAGGTTAAGTCTACATTATGCATTTTGGCCCACACTTGAGACTTGTATAGTCAGAGTGGTAAACAGTCGGGACTTCGATCTCTAACGATTTTGGAAATCGCGATTTTGACAGAAACACATCTCTGATGGTTTTACATCATTTCTCAGGTTAATACATCGGCGAGTTTCAACTCTCCTGAGAAAATTGCAGGATTTTTAAAATCGGAGCTTGATACATTTACCCCTAGATCCGTTGTTAGTAAATTAGCCCTAATGAATACAAGAGGCTTTCTCAGAGATATACGACGTTTGTGTTTAGAGCATGAAAAAAACCCACATTATTTTCTATATAACCAGTGCTATTCTGCAGCCAAGTAAAACATGTTTAGGTAATTTACCCTTCAAAATAAGGCGAGTGCGGCACATTGTATACAGAATTAGTGACTGAAACATGCATCCCAGCATGTTGTTCCTATTTCACCCAAGACTAATTGCTTTATTTGCTTTTTACCCACTTAAGTCTCACTTGAATTATACAGGGATAAATTAAGAATTGATTTGAAAAACACCTTAACACCATTTACTATATTCATCCCAGTTTAACTTAAATGGAAATGTAATGTGAAAAGTGGTACAGATCGATGTGTTTGGAACAGGGATCCAACCGGCAGTACATTTATCGACATTCTTACTTCTAGTGAAGTAAGAAAAAACTAGAGGTCAGTAAAAAGATAACCTATTCCTTACACTATTATATTGCTTATATAAAAGTATAAAATCAATGGTTTTCAGACATTGTATGCATGTAAACCATTTCTTACATTCCCCAATTTTGCATTCTGTATGCTGTTACAAGTTTCACTTTGGAGACATTGTAGTGTAATAAACTATCAGCACCAAATGTTGTCTGTCTGTAAATTATTATAACATTATCAGTAAAAACTGCTGACAGGGCAGCTCTGATCCTGGATGAAATGAAAATGCTGAATTTTATTGTCATAATGGGATTATTACAGATTTTTGCTGATTAAGATCTAATTTTTTTAACACGAATCATACACTATTATTGTGTTCTCCATTTCCATTGCAGTCATTTGGGTGTAAAATCAGATTAAGGTTTTATATCTGACTGACAGTTGTAGCAAGTAGTCCAGTAAGAGGAAATGAGTGAGATGGAGATCCTGTAGGAAATTGCTTGCAGAGATGCAATTGCCCTAAGAGGTCCTGATGTTCATGAGGTTTGGTTACAATGAATTCAATATGGGGCTGTTCCTGTTTTTTTAAGTATGAAATGCTCCGTAAGAGATATCATTATATAGTTTCCCACGGGTAATTGGAACCAAACAATAAAATATAGAGGTACTATGAATCTATGTATGTGATAATGGTTTATAAGTTTATTTCTTAAAGATCTACTTGCAAACCAGTTTTTGTCACAGTGAGTAGACATTTTTGGCACATCTACCTAATAGCAAGCGTCCCCCAATGCCCACAGAACAGCCTGACTCCATTGGGGGGAGAAAGGATGGACTCAGCATCAGGTCAGTTCTAAAGTATTTCCTACCTAGTTGTTGCAAAGTAGCTGACAGACCTCAACTCTGGATAATTATTTATATTACATTTCACAAATTGTACTTTCTACCCTTTTGTTATGAAGCATTATCTGGTTATGAAATCCCATTATGGACTTCATGGATGGTATCCTATAAAAGTGTAAGTATCTTAAAACGTTCTTAAAAATGTCTTTGATGGAACAACAATAGAATTTTACACCATAAAAGTATATTTTTCTTTGTACATTCTTGTCATTAAAAAAGTATTTTTTCTGTACTTTCATAAGATATTTTATAGTGATTTTTTTCTCTTTTAAACAGGATAATGTCTTACTTTTTTTTATCATGGAGTGTTGATTCGATTGGAAAAAAATGTGTAAAAAAACTACTAAGTGTATATTCTATAAAAGTGACATCTTATTGTGGCGTGACATTATCAAAAACCAAACCCGATTTTTACTCATTAATTTGAGAAGATACATATGTGTTGGAAAAAATGGCAATTTAGCATTATAATATATGAAATACCATAAAGGATGGTCTTGAAGCCAATATAAATCAAAATTTACATTCTTCCTCCTTTGTAGAATGTGTGCTAAATTTGAACATCCAAACACCTGGCATCTACGGATCTATCCAGGCCATATTTTTCCCAACTGTACCCATAGTAACTGCTGGGTGATGGGTCATCAACTGTATTCCATCCATGGCAAGTTATGAGCGGTGGTATTTGTTTTCCCAACAGCACTTTGAGCGACAGCCACTATATACACAAGCAAATGCTGATTGCAAGAAGCAAGACAAGGATAAAATGCTGACTTACTTTAAAACACGCAAAGCACATTTCCGAAGACTGTCCGTGCAGACCTCTATAAATTCCTAACAAACATATGTGCTATTTACTGAAATAGAGTTTATGGGATATGTATGTAAGGGTTACATTCAATGCTAGAGTGGCTGGGTCCCTTAGATATCTTTATGTCGCTTTGTTTTATGACGTACAGGTGAAGCCCCGGCATGGTGTATGTTAGGAATTTACAGTTGGACAGTCTTCGGAAATGTGCTTCGCCTGTTTTAAAGTAAGTCAGCATTTTATCCTTGTCGTGCTTCTTGTAATCGGCATTTGTTTGTGTATATAGGGGTTGTCGCTCAAAGTCCTGACAGCCAAATGTACCCTACCCGTTATGATTAGTTGCTCATTAGGAACGACCTCTCTTGATGCCATAGTTATACTGTGAAAGGCTCAAACTGGTTGCAAATTGTTTCTCAAACCGGTTTGTAAAATTGATACCAAAATTCCATCATACACCAGAATTTATTGAATTTTAGATTGATTAAAAAAAATATAGCTAAAATCAAGAAAGTTTATCAGGTTTGACCATGTTCAAGCCTGTTTGTCACACATGTGAACTGGCTCTACCAGGTGCAAATTAAAAGTTATAGATCTTTACTTTTTTCGATGGAGAAAAGTAAACTTCAAGCAGCAAATGCTAGCTACAAAATTTGAACTTTGAACTAAAACCATGTAAATCACTTGTTATTTATCATTTAAAAACATTATTGAAATAGTGCTTACAGATTAATATATTTAAAAATACATTGCGACTCACAAATTTTGAACCACAATTTCAAATCGGAGTCTAATGACGATTGGTAGTAAAGTAATTGGTTTACACCGCACTAGGTTGACCATTAATACTCCTATATATCATATAGTAAGTAGTTTTTCGTATTGCTTATGATGGAGGGTGCACTCACACACAATGTTGAGGTCAATATTTATTGAGATAGAGAAAGAAAAAGTGTGTACGAGCAAAGAGGCACTCTAATGGTCAATTGACCATTAGAGTGCCTCTTTGCTCGTACACACTTTTTCTTTCTCTATCTCTAATGACGATTGTACTACAAACATGTTCCTTGCATTTGAACCAGAAATTTGATTGAATTGAACTGAAAGAAAATTTCCGGCATCTCTACCCAGCAATTAGCTGAGCGACTATTATTGTATAGCGCCCACTACTGTTGTGTGTTCTAGGTCACCTAATTATATTTTATTTGCATATTCTCCTTCTAAATTGTATAAACGATTGCTATGTGTTTACCTAATTTAAATGGCATTGTCTCCCTAAATAATGCTGTGGCTGTATAAGTAGTTATGTACATGGGTGTTAGCAATTTATTATCTGCAAATCATGCCACGTGTACATATATATAAAAGTTTATTGGAAACAAAACAAATCACTTTTTGGAAGACAATACTGTATATTGAAAGTAAAAACTTGTGTAAAGACAACATAACAGCAAAAACCATGTAAGACATATACTTTGCAATGTTTTATTCTATATCATTTTGTTATATATTATTAATATCCAGTGCAGCCACTAGGGGATGTGCTTAGCACATGTATGGTAAAGTGCAGAAAAAAAAACATAAAATCTTCTAAATCCTGTTAGATTTCTTGTAAAAATATATGTATATATTTTGAGATATTTAATGTTTCTTTCGTAAATAAAAAAAAAAAGTATTGCAGCTTTAATAATTGTATACAAATTCTATATCTTCTTGAAAGCTACATCAAAGAATTCTTACATTTCTTTTATCATAATAATCACTCATTATTTCTGCTAGGAAATAAGCATATTTTAGCTGGCTTTTACAATCCAAAAAATGCTAATTTAAGTGTACAAATGAAATCAATGCACAGTAATCTTGTAACTAAACACATTTCTCAGTTTAAAAAATATATTGTTTTCAAAACGTGTATCTCATTGCAGAGATAAATGTCAAACATGAATAACATTTAGAGTCAAGTATTAAAATATTTTCTCTATAATTGGTATGTCATTTAATGTATACCTATGGGCTAGGCTAAGGGCATAATCATTTTTCTTTAGCTTTTATTTTTTATTGGGATAGATAATTACCAGACCAGTATATTTGTTCAATTTTTCAATTTTATGGATGCAATACCATATTCAGTCAACCAGATCTGGAAATAAAGAAAAACTAATTATAATATTTTAAAAGAAAGCTGTTATTTTTTGTTACAGATAAAAAGAACAACACTGTGGATTCAATTATTAGGTAGGAAAATGTTAAATATATCTTGACATTAATCTATCAAAACTATTCATTTGGAAACTTGGTCTCCCAAAGTAATTATCTACGATAATGTTCATTATTGGGAAGCTGTAATTTCAGTTGAATACTTAAAATGCTTCATGTGATTTTGCCTAGAATTGAAAGTAATTTAATTTTCTAAGCAATGGGATTTGAGACCATATATATGACCATATATATTGCAAAACACTGTGAAAGCAGAAGACTTTTGCAGTTGTAGAATTTGTTGTCAGTGTATAATGCCATTACTCTGAGACAATGCTATACTCTGTATGAAGTTGCTTCATTAAGTTAAGTAAGTTTTCAGCAATTTTATAGGACATTTTGCTGACTCAAAACCATTGCTTTAGAACCCCATGACAACCTTATTGTTGATAGCTTCCGCAAATGGTTGTTGTCCAATGACTTTGTGATCACGAGCAAAGAAATACCAATAACGCCATGGTTTGCTCACTTTAATGGAGAACGTGACCAAGAGCATAAATTCGAGTTATAGACAGACCCAAAACTTTTGCTACTAGTAATCAGCACCAGAGTCGGGTTAAAGAGGGGGCTAGGGGGCACGTGACCTGGGCCCCCCTGTGTCTTGACCGCCGTGGACCAGGCGGCAGCGCCTGTCTGGGAACAGATGCTGCCAGGGCTTTTAAGGCAGTTGCTACTTCTGCTTTAACAACCCCAGCAGCACCGTTTATCGAGGCAACTCTATGCAGTGGCTTCTGGTTCCCGCAAGTGTCACAGAAATATTCCATCACTGCTGCAATGTTATCAGGGAGCAAGGAAGATCTCTCTGCATCTGCATACAGTGTGGACTGAAGAAAGAAGAGACCAGAAAGAAGGGTGAAGAAAGAAGTGACCTAAGGTAAATATATCATCAAGGGTGGCACTATTTGTAATTTCAGTCATCAAGGGGGCACTATAATTAATTACACTCATCAAGGGTCCATTATTATTAATTGCAATAATCAAAGGGGCACTATTTTTAACTCTAATCATTAAGAGGGCATTATTATTATGTTAATCAAGGGGCCACTATTATTAATAAAGATCATCAAGGGGCCACTATTATTAATAAAGATCATCAAGGGGCACTATTAATAATTACACTCGTCAAGGGACCACTTTTATCAATAAAGATTATCAAGGGGCCCCTATTATTTATTACAATCTTTAATAAGGGAGCACTATTATTAATTTAGACCATAGAAGGGTGCATTATTATTAACTACAATCATCAAAGATGCACTATTATTTATTCCGATCATAAAGGGTGCTCTATTATTAATTGCAATCATCTTGGGGGCTTTAGTATAAATTACAATAATTAAGAGGGCACTTTTATTAATTTACATAATTAAGAGGACACTATTATTAATTTTGATCAGTGTTTCTTAACTTTAGTCCTCACACACCCATAACAGCTCATGTTTTGAGGATTTCTGACCGTGGAAACAGGTGGGATAATTACTGACCCATCCAAGTAGATTAAGTCACCTGTGCATGATTAAAGAAATCCTGAACACAGGAACTATTGGGGGTGCATAAGGACTGGCGTTAAGAAACACTGATTTAGATTATCAGGGGGGCACCATTATTCATTTAGATCACCAAGGGACCTAAAAGTGTAGTACATTCAGAACTATGTGACTCAAAATTGTGTTAGTAACTATCCCTGAATGATGGCAGTATGCTCTTACTTTTATACCATAGGGGCCCCCTGTCTGAAGTGCCCCGGGTCCAGGGGCGGGGTGGCAAATTTCAGCCCAGGGGGCGCACAGGCGGCCGCATCGCATGTCATGTCGGCCTGTGCGCTGATGCGGCCCAAACAGGGGTTAGACTGAGCGGCCCAGCCCGCCCCTGCCCGGGCCCCCAGCCTTGATCCAGCTCTGATCAGCCCAGTATATCTTTAAAACGCCCAATTTTTATCTCACCTCTTTGTAATGAATGCTTCTATGTTCTATTGCACCCTGACAAGAATCTTGTCAATGACTATTCACATTGCATTCCGAACAGTAAAATGCCATCATCTAGGGATTTATAGGTTCTATGACACGCCAAGTGACCGAAATGACTGATGCAGACGGTATTAATTTACGGTAACCTGTAACTGTGTATATACTTGCTTTCCGTATGGACAACACACACAAAATTGGCTACGGATAAATAGATCTTTATTCTTTGCTACATAACTGGCAGTTTTCTTACGTGCTGATCCACTTGCAACACAAAAAGAAATTCTTGTGTGCACGAGCTTCAAGGAGATGTATTGTAAAAGGATGTAATACATGTTTTTATAATATTGCTTTGGAATCTAAATTTGATATGTGACACATTGTGTGCAGATTTTACTTTAATAGAAAAATACATTGAAAATAAACTCTATTTTTATTTTACCTATAATGTCTAGTGATTTCATAAACGCATAGTCTATGAGAAATACTGATATGAATTCCCTCTTTTAGGCTTGCTATCAGAATGTACATGCCACCAAAATTATTTCCAATAACTCTGCAATTTTAAAATCACTCAGAACCTTTACTGCAGAACTCATACACCAAGAGAAATTAATTTGTTTTGGATTTAAAGTAATTTTCTACAATAATTTAAAAATGATTTCAATGTAATTTACCAAGTGGCTTGTCATAGCTTAACGGTAATTGGAATATATCCACACCAGGCAAAAGTCTTTGATTCACTATTTTTCATGATTTGTTTATTTGCTTTTCTATTTGCTTTTCCTTCATAGCGGAACTGAAGATATTTTGGATAAAGTTTTGATCCTGAGGAAAGATATTTTCCTAAGCACAGTAGGTTTATTTTCAGTAATCCAAGTGCAGTATATCACAGTCATCCTCTTTGGGGTAGATTCAGTTGGCCGTGATGTGCCACTGGACATATTATCACAATGTCCGGCTGCGCACATTGCCAGCTTCTACGGTAAAGAATCTCTGTTCATTTTTGTTTGCACCTCTATGGGGATTGTTCAGGAGACACATTGAGGATTGGCTCTTCCCCTTTGAGCCCTCTATAGCCAATATGGTAACAGAAATTAAAATAGAATTCCAAATATCTCAAGAATTAGTCAATATCTGAAAACTTATATATTTTATATATATATATATATATATATATATATATATATAATATATATGTATATGTATATATGTATATGCACATATGTATGTATATATATATATATATGTATATATATATATATATATATATATATAAATATACATGTATATGTACATGTATATATATATATATATATATATATGCACATTCAGAATATATGTGTCTATATGTTTTGAAAGCGAAAAATTCCTGGTATCTCTACAACAGTTTAGAATTCTGTGATTCGTTCTAAAAGACGCTACAAAGGCAATTTACAAGAGAGCAAAATCTGCATCTGGTACAACTGTTCTGCCGTTTACACCTATATTTTTAGGAATTACTCAGTTTTTACAGAGTTATCTGGATTTGCGGGACAAAAACAATGGGTTTTCTGCATTTTTTCTGCTAGAGTTTGCTCACCAAAAAACTGTACAGGACTAGTACCCCTAGTGGCAAAGTTATCATGAAAAACTTTACATTCCCTTAAGTTTACCATGATAGCTCTGCATACCTCTAATCTCCAAACACTCTAGGATTAATTTGTGAGCTGTAGTACATTAATCTGATAAAATGTAATTGGTAGCTGAAAGAAATGCATGAAAATAATAGTGTAATAAATCAAATACAAGAAAGCAGAGTTGGCAAAACTACAGTAGCTCTTTTACTTGTGGTAAATTAAAATGATTCATAAAATAAATAAGTGAAGATTATGACTTTCTGAACTTAGTTCAGTACAGTATTGTAAAATCCAATCCTAGTCACCAAACTTAGTGCAAGCGCTATACAAATCTGTTTGCTTGGAAAGCACAGAACAGACACAGTATTTGCTCCTGTTTTAAAAAAATAAAATTGTAACCCAAAAGCCTGGCAATAGTACATGAAAAAGACACATTTTAATTGGCACTGTAGAGTATTTTCTTTTAACAAACTATATATAATTGCATATTATATATTATAGAAAACATAGAAAATTAGACTTAATAGCAGTGCATTAAACACATGGTCTAAACATATAGGGCCTGATTCATTAAGGTACGCAAAACAAAGGTACTGTGCGTTTACAATAAATTGCATGTAAATCGGACATATCCGCCTCCTTATTCAACAAGGAGCTGATGTAAAGACACGTCTGTTGCTGAATATGGGTATTTGTGTGCTCTGCTCTAACAAACAATACACTGCAGGATACCTGCAATACATATATGGAATATACAGTCCTAAAAGAAAGCACAGAAAAAAAATGTCACGTAAATATAGTCAATACACAATTGTTTTAAAAAGTCCCCCCGCCATGGGATACACTTATTAGGATGTTATGAATGTCTACTGTACATAGAGTGATTTTTACAACTGCTCCTAGTTGCCAACAGACAATCTATCATGTATACATGACCATCATCACTAGTAAATGGTATTTACATCCGACCTGTAGCTAAACCAAGTGATACGACAGAAATCATGTTGGTTTGAGATGCCCAAAGGTTGAATCGGACACTGCTGTGTGCACTCGAGCTTGGCACACCCTTACTGTACATGAACTATGTGCATACACCCAGTCCCCTCCTTGTTCCACCCCATAAATTGAAAGATTTATGAGGGGGAGGTAGCAGGGGTGGGGGAGGGTCTTAGTTGGCATTGGTCAATGAATATGTACTTTTTGTCCCCATGTTCCCCATGAGTGCCTGCCCTAACACACATTATGGCTATCTGCATTCAGTATGTGTGTTTCATTCCCCATAGCATCTCTCTGCTCATCCCCAAACTTTGTTTGCATATCAGCCTTTAGATTGGTAATATATGAAATTGTGTTTACTGTAACACTGTAGGTGAGGCATTCATGTTAGCCCTAGGGCTTCCTATTGTTTACTTATGCCAAAGGAGGTGGCCTAGTGGTTAGCACTTCTGCCTCACAGCACTGGGGTCATGAGTTCGATTCTCAATCATGGGCTTATCTGTGTCCAGTTTGTATGTTCTCCCTGTGTTTGCGTGGGTGTCCTCCGTGTGCTCCGGTTTCCTCCCACACTCCAAAAACATGGCTGCTAATAATTTGCCCTTAGTATCTCTCGGTCTTGGTGTGTGTATGTTAGGGGATTTAGATTGTAGGCTCCAATGGGGCAGGGACTGATGTGAGTGAGTTCTCTGTACAGCGCTGCAGAACTAGTGGCGCTATATAAATAAATAGATGATGATGATGAAGGAGCAAGTCTATGTGTATTCCAGATCTCTAAAAACAATACATCAACAAACTTATTATCAGGTAGATCAGACTGTTGCTTAATAGAAGCTGTCCTTGCTTCCCTAAACAACAGGAGATCCAGCTAGGGGTAGTGTTTCCCCACAACTGTTCCAAGTCTAGCCAGGCAAGTGTTAAAGCACAATGGAGTGTATTCACAAGCCTAACACACTCTTACAGCCTGAGGCTATTCTGGGGTAAAAGAAGGACTGTGAGGACCCTTGTTCATCTTCCTTTTGATAAGTTACCCCAGCTCTTGCGAATCTGTGCACTCGCCAAAAGCGAGGTGACAGTGAAGCAGGACCTCTGCCTTGTTGCCAGTCATTGAGGCTTAGCAATCCCGGGACTTGTGCTAAATACCGTAGTAGGATCTGGTAACAAAGCATAATCCTATGGTCGGCGGATTTTCCAAGGTGGCCATTATAGGATTGGTATCGTATTGCATGTACTACCCTCGTGCCCATTGTATGTACCTGTTACTATTACACCTGTACATATGTTGGTTTTGTGCCTGTTGTTGTTTGATTAATAAAAGGTACCATTGGTTAAGTTTGATATCTGCCTGGGTGTAAGTATTTTCCCAAATAGGAGAACTCGGTTGACTGTTCAGCTGCAGTAGACACCATTTCCTCACACAATGTTTCAATAAATTGTACATTTTAATATACTGTATCTTTAGATGACACAAATTTAATTATTTAGAATTTCTTTGTCATTAGAGGTGTTCTCTGAAGTTATTTGTTCTTTTAATGAAATGAATAATATATTCACTAAATATATGAATCCTTTAGAACAGTGTTACAGTGAGAATAAACTACCTGAACTTTTCAAAGCATTTTTATACCATATCATGTTCAGAGATCATTTTACCTCATCTTCCAATTGCAGGCTGCACTTGAGTGTGTATTCATGGCATCGTTCTCTACTGATTCTCAGCTATTTGCAACTCAATGAACCCAGCCCCTAGAGACACGTTACAACAAAGGGGGCAACTCTATTGTTATTATTTATTATTATCACTTATTTGTATGGCGCCACAGATTCCGTAGCACCTGACATAGTGCTACAACTATGACATACATGACAACAGTAGACACAACAAGTACATGGGTACAGAATAATAAATGCATGGATTCAATTAACAGAACAAATCACATGACGTACAGAAACAATTCAGTATCAGACATGACAGGGACAAACAAGGAAGACAGATTGGACACACGCGAGACATTGGGTAGAGGACCCTGTCTGAGAGAGCTTACATTCTAGAGGGGGGACATAGTGAGAAACAATAGGAACTAAAAGGACATTAAGCTTAGCAGTCCAGATGGGTATCAAAGGAGGTGGAGGCTAAATAGTCGAACTGGCAGAATGGTGGGTTGAAGTGGTGATAGAGTAGATTGAAGTTGGTGAGAATATTGGGTTAGTAGAATGGGGAAGAGGGGAGCAAGGGAGTATGGGAGTGTACAGAGGAAGATGGTGAAGTTTAAATAGACATGAAAATCAGGTAGCGTAAAGTGTGTAGAACAATATGGCTCTAGAGATATTGTTTGTTCTGAACCTTTAACATATTAATAAAATTAGGGCTATAGTCCCATAAAGCACTCTCTTTACATGACTCTAATTCTTGGAAGGTTCTCTGGTTCTACTAGCACATTTGGCTGTACAGGGATCACATTTTGTAGGCCTCCAGGATACCATTTAAGTGGTATTGGTGGTAAGGCTAGGCCCAGGCCCCAGGGGCTTAAGCCCTGTACTAATCAGCTAGTTACTAATGCCCTGGGTCTGGTCAGAATAGAAGATATAAATATGTGCACCTGAAAGCTTTCCCAACTTTCTCTCTGCACGGCTGTCAGTGCCACCACGCGTTACCACATGCTTTTCCTGTTCCGCTGAAAATGGTGTAGAAATACTGTAACATTCTGCTTATGAAGTTTTTAACATGATCTGAAGAGAGAGAGAGATCAGCTTGGAGAATGGTAGGCAGTATGTTACAGCTCTCCTACATCTTGTGTCACAGCAAGAAACACTTATCAAATGATTGCTGTTCTTTAAAGCATTGCACTGTGCAGTAGTTCAAGAAGAACACCTAGCTTCTCATTTACAAACACTGTACACTAATTTCAGATAAATTAATCTTGCACCAAGAAAGACTACAGAAAATGGAAGATAAGCAGGCAAGTTTAAATTAATTTTTGAGCTTAATGTTAACTGTGGATCATTTAAAGTGTTAGATTCATTTGTAATATATATATCTATAATATAAATGTCTAGTGGCGTGTGTTAGTCTGTCTGTGTGTGGAAAAAATAAAACCAAGCTGCAGCGCCACCTACTGGGCGGAGTTATACACTGACCGACTAAATTCTTAGTGTGTGTGTAAAAAAAAATTCAGAAAGGGCTGAAATTTGGTATACTAAGATGTTTTTAATTTGTTAATTTAATTTGTTAATTGTTAAAATTGTTTATAAAGATTTTAAAAAAATATATATATATTTCTTGAAGGAGAAGTGACAGTTGGGAGTGGTTGGTGGTTGCCGGGGGTGACAGTGGGGAGTGGTTGGTGGTTGAGGCCTGGGCTATGGCCCAAATGCATGACAAGAACCTTTTTAATACCTTAAGTAGCTTGATTTGACTAGAATGTATGAGTATCATGCACGGGTTAACTTGTATATATATATATATATATATATATATATATATATATATATATATAGAGATATATATATTAAAATTGCTGCCTGTACTGACCCATGCCTTGTATTTAACTAACTCTCTGGATCACTGTCAGCCATGACCTTTGCTTCAGATTTTAACAACGCCTTGAATTTTGCCTGATTTCTTTACCGACATAGCACATGGTCTGTGGGAGTACCTGCTTTTCTTGTCCACAGTACTGGTCCACTGGTGTCTCCTATATATCTTGCATCAAGGTCGGTTTTGGAATAAGCCCCTAAGACTACTTGCCTAAAACCTGCGGGCAACCATGTACAGGGTGCAACTCTTGCTCCAAGGAAAAATGGGTTGTTAAAGGCAAGGACCACATTTACCCTTGTTCTTTGGATTCATTTCAGGAATTTTGTCAATATTGTGGATTGTTCTGTTTTAATTTTAGGGTACTTGATATTAACTTGAGAGTAATGTACAATAATGTAGAATGTTCTTAAATATTAAATGAATGCTCTCGGTGGCATAGTGGTTAGCATTTCTGCCGTACAGCACTGCGGTCATGAGTTTAATTCCCAACCATGGCCTTATTTTTAAAGAGTTTGTATGTTCTCCCTGTGTTTGCGTGGGTTTCCTCTGGGTGCTCCAGTTTCCTCCCACACTCCAAAAACATACTGGTAGGTTAATTGGCTGCTAACAAAATTGACCCTAGTCTGTCTGTCTGTCTCTGTGTGTGTGTGTGTGTGTGTGTGTTAGGGAATTTAGACTGTAAGCCCCAATGGGGCAGGGACTGATGTGAGTGAGTTCTCTGTACAGCGCTGCAGAATTAGTGGTGGTTTATAAATAAATGTTGATGATGATGATGATTAGTGCTATCATAAAGCTGGAATTGTTAATCATAATGGCACCAGACAACCTAGCTAGCAAAGATAGGAATCAGCTTGGATACTTTATAACTTCAGGGGACTTTCAAGGGACAATGTATGCAAACAACTGGGAGATACAGAAGATTCAAAATAATAACTGTTCAATGAAGCAACATTTTAATTGTATTGCTATGTGTTTGTAATATATGTGATTTAATATGACTTTTAAGGCAGAAATGACTAATGCAGGAGAGAATGAGATATTGCAATCATTCTTATTCTAAGCGGTATATTTACTAAACTGCGGGTTTGAAAAAGTGGAGATTCTAGATATCATTTATTTAGCACATTCTACTAAATGACAGCTAGAATCTGAATTTCACAGACAAATGTGAGTTTTGCAAGTTAACTTGTGATCAAAGCAAGATTAGAGAAATGTTATATCCTGATGTTAAACGTTCAATGGAAAACCTCAGATGTACCTCTCCAGGCAGAGTTATGTGCAGGCTGCATGAAGCACCTGGATTGGTTAGGGGGGCAGGAGGCTGAATTACCTCCTGCCAGGATATTTGTCTAAATCTGTATAAAAAGCGCACTGTTTGACCCTGTATCATTATTATTTCATCTTTACTTTCTGGATATCACTAGAACTTTAAACAAGTGAATGTGTAACTGTCCTTTTTATGACTGTCTTCCTGAGCTAATAAACATCACTGCTTGAGGAACCTGCTTTAACACCTACTTACCTGTGTCACAGTATCCAACTTGAAAAAACATAATTATTTACTCTTTTGCATAAGGCCTCTCAAGCAAAAAAAAATTCTTGTTAAAATTGGTACATTAGGTACTATTCACTTATTGAATTTGAAAGTAAATATATAAATACAACTGTAATCAATAAGCACCAATGGTATAAGGTTCAGCAGAACTTTAATAATGTTATAATATTTACTTTTTTATATTCTTATCTAAGATGTCCTTTAGTGTCAACATCTGCTCATGTTTCATTTTAAGTTTTTTAATATATATTTTTTTTTTTAGTTTGTACTATTTATTTTCTTTTTGGCTGTTTTTCAGTTTTTGCTATAGTACATTGCATCATTTCACTGATGTATTGTTCATAGCAATTCAAAATGTTTCTCCATTTCTGAAACCTAATACTTTTAGTGGTAAGGTAATTTTAAAGTCTATTACTTGTATTTTACAGGGAAAATAAAATATAACATTTTCTATAAATGCATCACTGGAATGATTCAAGTATCTGTACCATGGAATCAGCTACAAATGTCAAAATAGTTTCCATTAGCTATATGCATTTACAATCCTTCCGCTAATGGGCATGTTTTTGTTCTTTTTTCTTTACAACTATAAAATGAAATGATTCAGTTGATGTAACAGAAAACTACATTGAAAAGGTAAAGCAAATTACAAAACCATTAAACCACAATTCCACCCACATTTTTTTCATATAATGATTGTAATAATGACATAAATTGTCTTTAAAATTTAAACATTAGTCATTTCTGCAATTGCAGTTAATATGATGAATACATCAGTGCAAGGAACGTTTTATAAAAACATGCAGATAATGTGTAATATGTTATAAACCAAAATGTCATAATGAAAATTTAACTACCTATTATTTCAAAATCGAATTTATTAAAAGTAACTGACTTCTACAGCAGTAATGAAGAAACATGTTAACTCTGTACTATCCTCTGGACTTCCTGCAGGTTTATTTACACATTGTAATCTTTAGAGTAAAGGTTACATTTTAATTTTATTAAGTGGACACATTTTTATACATCTGTTTTCTATCCAGAAACAATTGTGGCCTTAAATTTGTAGTGACACACATGTCTGATTTGAACATTGGTCTGCAGTGTCTATCTTGCTGAATGAATGAATGGTTTGAATTGAATTAATGCTACACACATTTGGAGAGACATGCATATTATTTCTTAAATGTGATTTGTTTTTTCTTTTTTTTAATTTTCTTTTATGACATATTTTGAAACAATGTAAACACCAGTAAAATAACAGACAATAGTAATACACTATAAAAGAGGAATGAGAGTGTGATTCTGTCTAGAGTAGAAAAAAATGACGTATTTATAAATATGGTGCATTACTGTCATTGAGTGGGAAACTAACATATTAAAACTTGGAAAGTAATTAATTAAAAATGATTGGGGAATGGAGGAAGGGAGGGGACAAAAATTATACTTTGGGGGGAAACAGGATGGCTAAGAATTTGGGGCCACTAATGACCCGATGTCCTTCTGTGTCTAATGGATAGGGGAATTAATGTTATTATTTATTATTATTTATATATTCTGTTATATATTTTAGTATATTATAAGGATTGGTCTGAAAATCTCTTGGTGGGATTTTTCTTCAAAGTGGGATTGTTATGTAGGTACCACAAGTATCAAGTATGAGTGAAATTATGATATTTATTATTTAAGTAGGCCATTATCTTCTCCATAACTGCACAGTGTCAGATTGTACTATGTAGAACATGTTGTGGCAGAGCTTCAGGGCACTTCCAATGACTAGCTATCAAGTGTTTGGCTGCATTGAGAATTTGTTGGGCTAATATTGTTCTCTAATCCCATAAAGGCTATATTCAGAACATATGACAAAGGCTTTTAGTAAATGAAAGTTTGATAACAGTGCTGAAAATTTGGTCACCATGTCCCAAAATGTTGAGATTCTGGGGAAAGTCCACCATATATGCAGGAAGAACCCCATTTTATCACACCTTCTGCAATACAAGGTGGAATGTGAGGCACCTATTTTATTTAGCATAATTGGTTTAAAGTACCATCCTAAGTCATCCACAGTAATCCTTAAACAAGCTTTCTTTTCTAAGTGTGGAAAAGGATGATTTTGAAATGCTCTCTCTAATGGGGATCCTGGTGGCTTGCCTAGGTATACTTACCAATTCTAATTTTGGGGGATTGCTTAGCTGTAAGGTGTAAATTATACATTTTGGAAATCGTGTTTTTTGGAGAAAGTCGTATGTATCCAATGATAGAGCCATTTGTTATATCAAGCGTGTCTGAAGAGATGCCATATATCGATACCCTAGCAGATGTATTAAAATATAATGCCTGGATACTCCTCAAAAAGTCATCACCAAACCTAAACTGCATATTATTTCAATATAGTATATTTAATTGTAATGAGGTGGGGGGGTGTGTTCCAGTCCAACACTGGAATATTATTGCACAGTCTGTTGGCTATCCTGCGCTGAATTTGCAGTATAATATCACAAACTTTTGTTAATTTCTTTTAAAATTACTTATTTGCGTAGTATACTAATGTTATACCAGTGTTGTAACAGTGGGAATACATATATAGGTAAATCAAATCTGCTATAAAATTAGAGAATAATAGAGAGTGTTAAACAGTGAACTGCGCTCCTACCAATTACTGATATAATGTTCTAAAGGAAACGCACAATTCCCTAAAATACAATTGGCTATAGACATCAGAGTTTCCAGCGCTATGGGTTGTTTATACACAGATATAATATGTGGAAAAAAAATACTTACATTTTTGAAGTCTTTTGTCCCTTCTCCAGACCATTAAAGATATTCATTCAAAGGGGCCGATTCAATTCCACCACGTTATTATAGGAATAACGTGGCCTGCGTACTATCAACGTTACTACGGCATTAGTACGGTAATTTTAATGCTGATGTTTGCAAAAATCCATGTTAAAATTATCATATTAACGATATTACAATTAGCACCACGTTATTCCTACACTAACATGGCCAAATTGAATTGGGCCCTAATTGTTCAATATTATATGATACATGTAAAAAAAGAAGACATAGAATAATACTTTTAGAATACATCAATCTTAATACATATTATAATGTAAAACTTTTATCCAGGTAAATTTGTGATGTGAAAGTTTTATCCAGGTGCGTATCCCTTGATCCTTCGATGCATATTAAATTTATAATTCATATTGATCAGAGGCTTTCTTAGAAAAAGAATGAGGCAAAGAGAATCTGCACCATACCGATAAAAGTATAAAAGTCTTCCATATACTACCACTTAAAATATCTCTTCCACTACATCTAATCCAGATCTTGAATCTGAACCAATGTTGGTGGATTTTATTCAACAACCTGTCACTTCTGAAGCGATAGACTGATAATGCTCTTTAGATCTATGTATGCACAGTATTAGACCTGGTCACTATGTAGTTAATTTTCCTAACAGAATCAAGAGAACAACATTTGCAGCAGACCAATGTAATTCATTCAACCTCTGCTCCCTACAAATCAAGAAGATAAAGAAAAGTTGACCATGATTCCTTCCCATCTGTTGCTGTTGAAAATAATTAAGAACAGTACACATATGGGATAAATGTATCAAGCTGCGATTTTTGTAGCGATTTCAAATTGCTGCAAATTGTTCAAGTTCGACGTTGATTTTAGGCATCAGGTCACCATATGTATTAACTAGCGATTTTGAGTCTCAAATTAGAGATCGCCGTTGATCTTGAGCGAGTTGCAGTGGTTTTCACAAAAGAATAAAAGACTCATATTGCTCTTGTTTAGTGTTCAACATGCAAATTTCAAACCAATACTCATTTCTGTTTGGTTGGAAGTTTTAAATTAAAAACTTGCATGATTAGACCTTACCACCACTATAAAAAAACAGTCTACTTCCTTATTTGAGTTGATAGGGGTTTAAGGAATAATAGAGAGAGTAGTGGAAAGAGCAGGAGAGTGGTGCTTGTTGGTCAAATAGTGTTTGTAAGTCATAATTTGTGTACTTTTTTGTTACTTATTTATCTGCCCTTGTTTGTCTCATAGTCTGTGACCCTGTATTTTGTTTGTGTTTTTTCTTAGTTTTTTTTTGTTTGTCTTTCCCCTGTTATTTGTGGGTTATGATTGTGAGAGGAAGGAGAAGTGAGGACTGTCGGGACAGTGGGGAGAGGGAGAGAGAGGAGTAAGTGGGTGACATTGCTGACATCAAATGACATGTCAAAGAGAAGATGTCAGAGGAGAGGACAGCAGCTGGAGGGGCTGGCGGTGGGCCCACGCTGGTCATTGGCTATACCTCCTATGAGAAGAAATAGAAGCAAGTAATCCCCAGAGAAATTATTGAAGTATCAATATCCGGGACATGACCTCTGTCCCAGCCTAAGGCTGGTGAGTAATATATAGATTTAAATATTTTAACCCTTTATGCTAAATTAATAATCCTGCACCATGTAAATGTTATACATATTTGCACATTGCCTGACACATGTTAGATAATGTGCTAATGACATGCAGTACAGTTCTGGGCACCACTCTATAAAAAAGATATTCTGGAACTAGAAAGGGTTCAGAGAAGGGCAACAAAATTGATAAAGGGTATGGAGTCATTAAGTTATGAGGAAAGGTTAGCCAGTTTAGGCATGTTTACTTTAGAAAAGAGGCGTCTAAGGGGAGATATGATTACTATGTACAAATACATTAGAGGTCAATACAGAGAGCTTTCATGGGAACTTTTTACCCCAAGGACTATACACAGGACACGCGGTTACCCCCTAAGGTTAGAGGAGAGGAAATTTTACAACCAGCAAAGGAAGGGGTTCTTTACAGTAAGGGCAGTCAAGATATGGAATTCATTGCCAGGGAAGGTTGTGATGGCAGATTCAACAGATATGTTTAAGAAAGGGTTAGACAAATTTTTAGCGGAAAAGAGTATCCAGGGATACGACCGTTAATTAAAATGAAGGATAGTAGTATAAAGGGTAAAAATGGGACTGCAATATTGAGTCTGGGGGGATTTTCACAATTGAACCAAATTGGCAGTTGCTTACTCTGGATCAATTTCAAATATAAGTGCAGGATCACAGGAGATCCAAAATAGGTTGAACTTGATAGACTGGTGTCTTTTTTCAACCTCATCAACTATGTTACTATGTTACATGCTAAAGTCATATATTTATTTCACAGCTTTAAAATTTAAAACAAAATATATTAATATAAAACATCTCCAAATTACAATTCACAGGTTCGTCTCAAACGCAGACAATGCCAGTCGCTTACCAGGATGATGAGGACTCCTTAGAAGGTAAATCCACCTATGTAGAAAAAAAAATATATAAAAAAAACCACCAGTAAATATTTTTGTTCAGGTAATATGTTCACGTTTTTTGTTTTGTTTAATTTACAAAGAAACATAACTAAGCTATATAGCAGCAGAGCTAAATGTTGAGATTACACCAGCACTAGACCTAGCAGCTGAAGAACACATCATTCTTGAAAGTGAGGAGAATTTCCCTGAAGTTGTGGAGGCTGCAACACAGAGCCTTCCACAAACAGGACATCCAAACCAAGCGGATAGCAGCTAAGCAAAGACTTTAGAAGTTTGAGCAACATACAGCACAGTGGCTAAGTGGTTAGCATTTCTGCCTTACAGCACTGTGGTCATAAGTTCAATTCCCGACCATGGCCTTATCTGTGAGAAGTTTGTATGTTCTCCCCGTGTTTGCGTGGGTTTCCTTCCACACTCCAAAAACATACTGGTAGGTTAATTGGCTGCTAACAAATTGACCCTAGTCTGTCTGTCTGTGTGTGTGTATGTTAGGGAATTTAGACTGTAAGCTCCAATGAGGCAGGGACTGATGCGAGTGAGTTCTGTGTACAGTGCTGTGGAATTAGTGGCGCTATATAAATAAATGGTGATGATGATGATACATCAGAGCCAACTTAGGATGTGCACGACTTTTGAATGAGTAGATTCTGCCTCATCCATATGAACACTTCAATTAACAGTCTGACTGGGGCAGTTAGAAAACTGTCAAGAAATCTTGTATCTGTATGTGGACAATTTCAAAACATCCTAATATCCCACATACCTGTGCCGTGCTCATCAGATGCCAGCAGCCTGAGTACAACACCCAGTACTTCAATCCCAGCAACTCTACAACGCGTTTGGATCAGGGGAGGAAGACGGCCATCAATAGCCATGGCAGTGAACCTGAGTCCTGACCTAAAAAATTAATGTAAACCACATGAGCTAATGCTGTTATTGAAAGTCTTTTTTTTTCAAAATTATTTTTCCTAAATTAATAAAAGAACAAATTTGCTCATTTAACCATTGGTTTCTTACTGTTCTCATACATTTCCATCAAAATAAAAAGTTTACTTTAATGCACACTATTATCAGCAGTGGTGATTTACGTAAAGATGGGAAAAAATTGTAGCTTACCCTTTCTCTGACCTGCCTTCCCCCTGTATATTATCCACATAAGCTGATATTATGAGCGCCCCCTGCTTCGTCATTGTCTACTGCCAGTGGTAGTGGTGACTGGTTCAGGATATAGTCATCATGGCTAGAGCCACGATAGCCTGCAACAACACTCATGATTCTCATGTTTCCATCACAGACCATCTGCACATTCACAGAGTATGAATGGTGTCTCTTGGTATAGACTTCAGCCCTATGACAAGCCCAATGTGTGTGCAATCTATGGCCCCCAAGACATTAAGTAATACGGAGAGCCAATTGAAAGCTCCCTTCAACTCATGCCATTCAGAACACTGGTGGGGGAAACAGATATAGGTAGACACTGGCTTGTTAAGAACACTTAACGCTAATGTTAAGTGCCTTGAGAATGTCGCCTGTGTGAGCCCTACAACCTGTGAGCAAACAGACTGAAATGAGCCAGTTGCAAAAAAATGAAGACAACACATTTATGCATCCCAGTGAAAGCATGTGAGTGCTCATACAGCTGCAGGAGGTTTGCTCTGTTGAGCCTGAACATTTTAATAACCTCCTACACAGAGAGGGACTCCAGACTCAAACGTGCTCTAAAATCACGTGGCCTGGGCAACTTAGGAGGAGCCTGGTGCTGTGAATGTTCCTCTCTGTTCCATCTCCAAAATCTAGTTTTCCTCCAAAAGACCCAACAAAAAGTTTTCTAGCAACTCCATTTTCATCTAACATCAGATTAATTACCTTTTGGGGCCCTTTTTATAGACATCATTAGCCTGCATAGACCAACGGCTGATGCGTTTGCTAATCATATCCAAAGCAGTGTGTTGTTTCTGTCAATTTTTTATGCGAAATCACAGCGATTTTTGAAATCGCTGCTTCATACATATGGCGACTTCTATTGTTAGAATGGCCAAAAGTCAGGACGGTGATTTGTAGCATAACGCTTCTGGTAACATCAGTTTACTGATAATTACACTTTCATACATCAGCAGTTTCAAACTCCCCCAAGAAAATCCCTGAAAAAGACAAAGCACAGCTTGATACATTTACCCATAGTAAGATTACCACTACAGCAATGATTTATTGCAGTGCTGAAGGCGTTTGTGTGGGCATAACGTTTGCAAGGCATATCCTGTGCAAGTCCAAATCATTAGCTGTTATAGTGGAAAATGCAAATGGTTCAAGTCTGAAATGTGGACCTGTTACTTGTGAGACAGAATAACTAAAGTTATCAGAGTACCCAGTCACCAAAACATGCAAAACCAGTTTTTTTCATCTGACCTCAGCCTTACAGTTTCCTGTTATCCTCTACATTTCCTGGCTTATGACTCACAATCTCTACAATGATTATAGGATAATGGCTTGTCTTTTTCTTCTTTGTTCTCTTACTGGACCAGAAATAAAAGTTATCTGACCTTCAACCTCTCAGAATGGAGCAGCCATACTTTTGTTGAAAAAAAGATGGGACATTACATCCCTGTATGGACTAAAGGGAACTATTAATAACTGAGTTACTAAAAAGATAGCAATTTGCAATAATCTTTACAAAATTGGATCTTTGTGTGTGGGGGGCTATGAATTATTTCTTATTTTCTTGCTTCACAGAGAATATTTAATCATTCACATCAGTCCCTGCACACATGGATCTTATAATCTATATTATTAATCACATGATCACAGTCACACACTAGGGTTAATTTCGTCAGAAGCCAATCAGTATGTATTTGGAAAACCGGAGCACCCAAAAGAGACCCATGCAAACACGGGGAGAATATGCAAACTCCACACAGCAGTGCACTGGTCAGAATCAAATCCATGGCCCCAGTGCTGTCAGGCAGCAAGGCTAACCATTGTGCCAAAATATCATTCATAACTTGATAGGCATAGATGAGGTTATGAATGGCAGACCACTTTGTGGACCTTTAAAGAATTTCTTGAATATCTTTGTGATGCCCTTTGGCTTCTGTTACTCTCATGCAAATTTTCAGCTCTATCATAACATTGTCCTGTGGGGGTTTATGGATCAGGTTTTGGCAGCCTATCTTTATGACATCCTCATATTTTCTGACAATCTTCAAGAACACCAGTAAGTAAAACTAGAGCATATCCTCCAACATCAATTATATATTAAACTAGATAACAGTATGAATTATGAAGGTGCATAATATTAATACCTTAAGTCTGTCTATCCCACTGTTTCTCTGTCACACATCGGGGTCTTAGCCGCACTTACCTCATCCGCCGCTGTCATATCACGGCTACCTGCCCTCCTGGTCATCTACAGCATTCCTGTCTATGACATCTCCGTTTGTAAATAAACACATACTGTTTGTTCTGCTGCATGCGCGTGGCCATTTTGGATGCAGTCAGGTGATCATTCCAGACCATTCAGATTCAGCAGCTGCGATCACATGAACTGTGCAGCCAATAGTTGTTTGGGACACCCTATTTAAACCTGCTGCTGAGATCTGATCATTACCAGAATCAACACACTTCTCTCCTGAGGATAGTTCTTGGCTCCATGTCCCAGTTGCTCCTGTACTGTTCTTGATTCCCTGTGTTTACAAAGTGATCCTCTTCAGTATACATCCTGCTTTACCAACTACAAATAACTTTACAAGTATCCTGCATTCTAAAGAGCATATCTTCTTCCAAGCATCCTGAATTATCCGGTGCTCATCATTCTGCAAGTACTTTTCACTTTCAAGCTGCTCATCCTCCTGCAATATTCTACATTCAGCAAGAGTGCTCACCTCAGTAAGAACTTTGCACCATCCAGTAAATATTCTGCAGTACCAGTGGCTTTACCGGTATCACCTATTCTGTTGCTATGGCTGGTTCTGAGTCTCTATGGCTTATTTCCAGTTCCGTGTATCTGTCTGTGGTTTCCAGGTCTGTGCCTGCCATGCAGTCCTGAGTTCGCCATTCCGTGTCTCGGTTCTGAGTTCCTAGTCCCTAGTATGTTCTGAGTTTTTCCGTGTGTTTCCATCTCTGAGCTCTTATTAGTGGGTTCCAGTCCTGAAGGCAAAAAAATGAGTAAGTTTTCTCTTGAACAAAACCATGTTACAATGCAAGGGGTACATATTAGTTTATTTTGCACATAAGATAAATACTGGCTGTTTTGTCACGTAGCACACAAATACTTGATAGCTTTATTTGTACACTGAAATTTAAAGTTGACCTAGAACATGCCCTACCCCAACTATAAATCTGCCGTCACATTTAAAATGTCCCTCCCGCTCCAATGCAACATGGTTTTGCAGAGTTTCAAAGTTACCCATTTTTTGCTTTACTTTTCTAACAAAAATCAGGCCCTAAATGTAATTTTACAAAGCTGGAAAATTGTGGACTTGTAGTACAGTTCACTATCTTCCCTTTCTCTAATGCTATATTCCAATATTTGCATGATTGTGCCCCTTAATATAGTTAAGCACATCTTGACCTGTCAAGATGCCAATGACACGGGAATAATATTTTGATCCCTCTAATGGGAGGAGCTGGATAGATCAGGAATGAATGTGGGCTAGCCAAAATAATATATCTCACCCTGTACCCAAATTCAAAAATGATATTTTTACAAGATATTTTTAAATGTGCTTCAATGGATGGAAATTGCCAGGAAGAGGTTTAGAGAACCCCTGGGGTACCAGTAATGTATGTATATAAATATATAATTATTGGCCTTCCAGCAAAGCCCTAATAAATATTTAATTACCCAATAACTGTACTATACTTCTTGATATATAGCCATTGTTACATAACTACTACAGGAAGATGGTGAATGCTTTGTTAATGTTTGCTCAGATGAAACTGTTTTGTATTTAGTACCGTATATTAAAACAAGAGTAATATTCAAAGTGTTCTTATGTAAATTATTTTGCAATAACTGTAGAATAATAAAGTCATCACTTATATTCAGTCGGGTTTATTAGCATTGCTTGAAATTGATTATAAACACTGTGAAAAGTGTAATCTCTAAAGAAATAACATACATCACACAGTATTTTAGAATATACTATCATCACAAGTCATCTCCTAATTATTGCCTGGTCGCCTTTTAATATATTTATTATATGGTGTATATAATCTACCAATACACATCATCCAATATTTGCACATGCACAGACTTTTAGCAATTTCACGATAATTGTGTATCCGCATTTATGTGTCTCTCATACTGAAATTCTTTATCATAAATCATGTTTGTAGCTGGAATGCTGCACTTCAGTTCTACATTAATATGTAAGATACATTGAATATGAGAATATAAATAATTTCTAAATGAGACCAACAGAGTAGCAGCAAACCACAGGATATATAAATAAAGAGGATATATTGTATAATATGAATCTGTGGAAAGATAAAAATGGTGTTATCATTCATAGTTTTCTTTCAGTTTGGACAGTTATTTCTAAATGAATGGCACTGTAATAACCCAATGGCACCTTCATAAATCTCACCATGCAGAAGTCTGCAGCACATCCAATGAGAAATGTGTTTACTCTTATGAGATTAAAAATAGAAAAACACAATAGAACAAGTTCATTGCCAGGTTCAGGTGGCCACTTACTTTATAATAGAATCAGGAAATGAAAGTGCCTTACAGCATGATACAAAATCTACCAGAACATATATTATAGTAAAGAAAGAAAAAGATGCCAACACTTTATTATGTATTATTTCCATCCTTTAAGAAAATAAATCCATTGAACCAACATTACCTAATATTTTGCTGTTTTAATGGTTTCAGAAATTTCCATCCATTAGACTTAAGGTTATATTGTAGTTATCATTTAGTACATTCTACGAAATGACAGCTAGATTCAGATTGGTTGCTATAGGCAACATCTCCACTTTTTCAAACCTGCAGTTTAGTAAATATGCCCCTTAGACTTTTGCATGAAATGTGTCTACTGTGTCTACACTGTTGAAGCAGAGTATGGTTTGCTTTCTGCAATGCACCAAGGTGCATATCACAGCTAATCATGTTCATTTATAGTTAAAATTTGTAATAAGGAGATATTTAATTGGTGTTAATTGGTAAGCCAAGCAATATAAATGCTGCAATAAAGGTTACTTCATCTGCAGAGCTACGTTTTTTTAAAAAAAAATAACCCTCTCCTCTGTACTGTATGTCTAATATCAAAATATGTAGATTATGTTCACGTTCAATTTAATATGTATATGTATTCAATATGCATCAATGTATAAAATACCAATATACTTAAATATTCCCTGTGATTTTAATTATCACAAGTATAATGGATTAACATTTTATTGCACTAGATCTGATAAACATAACCAAATAGTTTTTATTATTTCTAAAACACAGTACACTATGTCATTGTGCATGTGTACTTCCAGAACATAAAACCTACTGGAAGTGGGGCATTGATTTTGGCAATAGAGTATACATTCATACTATTGCATCTTATACAGTTAGCATTACTCGGCAAACATACTCATCACTTCAAATGAGAAAACTGCGTCATTGGAGCAATGGAAATAATGAAAAGTTTAAGTTTTTCCAGCCCTGGTAGTTTTGTGGCAATATCAAAATTCTTTACATTATCCTTCAATATTAAAAAAATATATACAGTATTTATAGTCAAGATGTATTTTCCTTTAAATAGACAGAAAACCTTATGTGTGGCAAGAATTGTATGTAAAATATCTGTCTTGTTGTTTAGCTGCCTTTAAACCCACGTATATGTGGGTTGTAGAAGCTGACCTACACGTATGTGGAAAACAACTGAGAGATAAGCAAATTGCCTTCACTATTCAACACATATTAAAATCTTAAATGTGCCAAATACTGTTGACCATAAAACAAAATGTTATTCCTAATACTGACTTAATGTTTTTATTACGTTGCCCCATACTAAAAACTGTAAGTAACTATTTCCTCTTCTCTTGTTATAGCATATCTGCCAACAGCCCCAATATCTGACAGTCAAGTGTGAGGACACCGGTATTGGAACCAAAGCTCACTAGATACCCGGTCCTCTAGGTTTACAGGTCACACAGGTAAGGAGATAGGAAAGAGATAATAATCCCTTTTATTAAACAAAGTGCACACACTTAGTAAAATACAACAGTGCTCCCCAAGGAGAAACTTGTTCCCCCACCAAATATAACAAGTGTCAGAGAATCACCAGTGCAAGTAAAAACTCCCCAGCAAAGTTCCCAGCAGAGAGTCCCCAGCACAGAGTCCTAGCAGGCCCAAACTCCTGGTAATAAAAACCACAGCTGACAATCCAAGTGGGCCAGGGGTTCTAATCCGTAAGCTGGGTTTGTGTATCTTGCTGATCCCAGCCGCTCGGCCAACTCTCCACCAGCTTGGTGGAACCCTGCGTATTAGTCACCATACCGATGTAGGTTCACCAATTCCCCAGGATCTGCGAGTGTCTCCCAATGGAGTGGTGAAAGAATCAGTCCTAGAGGTACTCTGTCCGATCTGTCTCAAGAAGCTCCTGCTTCAAGCATTTCTTTCTGGCCCTGAGAGAATACGGTTTCTCTCTAACAGTCCAAGTCCTTGGTGTCTCAAGATTCTCCAACAACAACCTTCCCTCCCCAGACATCTCCTTTTTGTCCCTTCTCACAAGACACCCGATCCAAGCCACCTCCCTGAGTCAACCCCCCACTCATTGTCCTCTTGTGAAGTGTGAAAGGTTTAGGTGGCAACAGGGATGGAAGTAGAGCATGACATCAGTGGTCTCCCACCTGCGGTGATGGTGCCATTCAGACTGTGTTGAAGAGTTGCTGGAACAATAGTTAGTAACCAGGGAGAGTCCACATCCTAATTTTAGATAAGACCATGACCCTCCTGTTTTAACCGCTTCCACTTTTTTTTTATGTCACAGGGTCCACAGCTGTATCACACTTCCTGTGAGCTGCCTCCCCCCTCCCTCTCCGGACACCACAGCAATAACAGATCTGGCTGCACCAATGGTAGTTCCACCACTGGCACCACATCAGGGATTTGGAAATTGGTAAGAGTAGGATCTTATGAGCATAAACAAAGGTTTGGAATATCGCTGTAATTACTCTCTTCTCTATTGATAGAAAAAAATAATCTGTGTAAATATATATATTAAAACGAGTCAAGTTTAACAAAAAAGTTTTATTATAAAATATTATTAAAATACAAATATATATATAAGTCATACTGTATGATTCATAGCATATAATACATCGATGAAAGGACCCATTATATTATACCACTTCAGTAAACTGCAGTAAAAAGTTCTTATAATAGATATAAGTACCAATGAGACACAATTAGACACTTTAGAGAGTATAACTGCTTATTCCATATGGTGAAAAAAGTTACTTCATACCAGACAATCTCCCATTAGAGTATAAACTGTCGAAGTCAGCATATTGGATAAAGCCATTTCAATTAAAATCGAGCAAACTTGGTTGTCTTTGTTTGAAAAGATGCGTGCGGTACGCTACGGCGTGAAAGGGCACGCTACAACGTGGAAGGGCGTACGCAGCTGCAATACGTGGCAACAACAGTATTTAGCCTTTTACATACATTCGCACAAACACGCACACTTGTAAAAAAGTACACATTAATGGTAGTTGCAACACATAGTCATTTATGTCGAAATATAGTAGTATATATGTAATATTATAAGTTATAGGCATATCAGTAAAACATATGGTACACGTTGAAGGAATCTAGTCATGTGTGGTATCATACTAATCCTCTTCGCATTTGCAACTGTCCGGTTCACTCTGCGAAGGAATCGCAGAGTGCATACGCAAGTTATTAATGTTAAGGAATTATGGACTATTATGGTGTGTAATCTTGGCGGGAAGATCAGAGCTCATCCCCTGGAGAGATGACCCCCTCCTTTTGATTCCTGAGCTTAAACTAGCCTATGATCTGCAACCCCCTGGACCCTCCTGATGCCTGGACCAATAGAAGCAAGCCACACCTTTGCATTGTTTTACTGTATCTCTGTTTGCATATAAGCAGCAGCTCCTCATCCAGAGTTCAGTCACCTAGACCACAGACTTCAGGACTAAATGACTGTTCACTGGATCCAGAGCGCCTGCGATAAGTAACGGCTGTACTTACTATTATTTCGCTAAGATATATATACTGCTACTTTAAGAGAATAAATCTTTGTGCGTTGGAAACACAAATCGAGATTCAACAATCGTTATTGGATAGCGACAAAACGCTCATAACAAAACATACCAATATAACTTATAAAATAAAATGCAAATTGAAATAAGGGCACGTTGGGGAAATACAATCACTTGTCATTTGGTGAAGTGCCGGTATTACCCTTGTGTTATTCATATGTTCTGTTATATTCATAGTTATGTGTTGTGCTGAATACGTTTGTCTAATTAAATTCTATTCTATTACTGTGAAATCTATTTTATTCTATTTATAAATTGTTCTTTACACTGTTTTACCAAAGTGAACTTGATTCTTGACAGGCAACCAGATTTAGTTGGGTGTTGCGTGTTGACTATCAGAATGGTAGAACTGTAGCAATATATAATCAGAATAGTGGGAGGTGTCTCATAGTTAATGCAACTTATCATTCGCTGCACTATCACCATGCTTGAGCGTGGTATTGGAGATGATCCTATTGGAGCTATCAAAATACAGTATGTATTAAACATGTTTGTCTTTAACGAACGTATTGGTGGGATTCATGAAACCTGGTGCACAGGTAACTGTGTAAAAAAATTATTTCTGCTGTATTAGAGAGATCTTTTATTAATGCCTAATAGCAAATGCATTTGTTGCACATAAAATAAATGGAAAAAAATGTAGACGCAAGTGGGACATAAGTGTCTGTGACGTGTGTGTGGAGTAAACCAGGCATATATGCTACTGGGACAGGGATCTTAAGATACGTACGGCTCAAAATATGACTGTACATTTTTATGTCTGCTTTTTTGAGCGTAAATTACTTACATTTTGTGCCCAACGCTGCATCAGGCCCGAGCTCTTTAGGCACTAAACCAAATAAAGATCACAAATAATAAAAACTTTAAAAGCAAATACATCTACTATTTATTCTACTATTAATTATATAATCCAATAAAATAATATATATTAAATGACCAAAAAGGTTATATTTAACTAAATCTATGTAGCATGCTATCAGTTGCATGGAAGTACTCTAATCTGATATTTGAAAAAAAGAAGGTACTTAGAAGTTTTTTGTTTTCTATTTGTCATCTCTTGGATCAAATAAATATTTTATACAATCCGCAAATTGATGGATTCAAACAAAGACACATGAGCAGGAATGTCACAAGAAGCTGACATGCTATGCTTCATTATTTGAGCTTTTTGACCACACTTCAGCCACTATCAACAGATGTAAATTGTAGCTTTGCATTGAGGTGGGAATTATCTAATTATACTTTACATTGTAACAAGGCTGCAATGAAAACTAGGGGTAAGACTGAACAATGTAATTTTAGGTAGGTTTACTTAGCCTTTAACACAGTACTGTCCAATATGGTCACATTTCCTCCATATCTTTGTGTTTGGGGTTGAATACTATTAAAAAAATGCTGTAAGTGAGTCTTTGAAGCTTTCAGGGAAGCTTCGGACCACAATAAAATCTTGTCAGTTTGCAAGCGACTCACGGGTCACCAGCTTGACAGCTCTCCTGTCAAATATTTTCAAAAACCAACTCACTTTATATCCGTGAGATTAAAATATGTGTTCCAAATATTAGAGTGAAAAGAGTAATCATAGACTGCATGAAGCTTGCTCAATTGGAAAAAATATATTAAAATGACTGTAACAAAATGCAAAAAAAAAAAAAGAGCAGAAATAGATTTTTATTTCCCACTTGGCAAGCTAATCTCTAGCACATACTGTAATAAATAAAATTGTGGAAGAAATTGTCATAATCGGACTCTGTATGCCTTACCACACCCGCCCAGAGACGGTAATTATTTTAAAATAACTATAAATCACAAAGCATAATATTTAAATGTCATGTAATTTCGCTTGCATAATGTGGTGGCTCTTTTTCCCTCTTGTTTTGTGTGTTGGCATGTCATAAACTGTGTTTTCATTTCATTTCTGGCTTTTGTCAATAAACTCTGGTTGTACAGTAGGTTCTTGTAAGGCTCCCTGAAGGAGAGTTTCATTTTATAACACATCCTAGACTGACAGCCAGAAACAGTTCTACACCACCTCAGTACAAACAAAATTAGCTTCTCACAATATTTTTGCAGATGTTAAAGGTCATTAATAGAATGAAACCAGATGACTAAAGTAATACATATATAATGATTGAGTTTCATTTTTCTTCTCAGCTTAAAGATGCAGAAATCTCTTTTTCTTGTCCATTTGGCTACATTTCAATAGGGGTTTTAAGAAAACTCTTTTCACAATTTAACAGCTTCCAACTCGTTCAAAGAAGTTAAACATGAAGGGAAATATATTTCTTGACTGAAATATGTTATGTATGTGTGATGAAGTTCTACATTAATTCTCAGAGTGTAAAACAGAAAAATGAATTCATTTACTAATGAAATATATGTATATTATGCGATATGGGGTTTAAATTAAATAGCAGAAATTGCGCACAATACAATCTTTTCTAGCAAGATATGATTATTACCATGCCGGCTATCTTTAGTGGACACAGCTTGTGTTGCTTCCTTCAAATGTTGTGCTATTGTAGACAGCTCTGTGATAATCTATAGTAGTATATTGTGTATAAATAATAAGCTATTATGTAATGTTCTATGCCAGGCTATACTTCTCTACCACCATATAAGTAGAGGGGAGTAAACAATGAGTTCATTATTGCTAAGATATCAAATTTTGAGTGATTCCAGGGTCTTATCTTAGCTTTCATGATGGAATTTGAGAAGAACATTCATAAAGGTCATGAGTAACCTCATAACATCCAACATATACCCGTAATGTATGCATAGCATAACATACCGCTGGTAGTCATCAGAATGATGCTGATGCCACCGACGACGAGAACACCGACAAACAAACTCCGATTTCCACAATGACTATAAAAACCAAATGCAGACTTGGCAGAAAACTGACAATAGAGATCACGACCTGCTTGTGTTACATTCCGAACCCTGGCAAAGACGGCACTTTCAATGCACGTCAGTTGCCATAGCGACTTGAACTTTTCTCTATTTAAAGCGGCAATGCCAACAGACAAACACGACTACTTCATTTAAATGCCTATACAGTTTGACATTACACACGGCTGTTGCCATTGCCGCTTTAAATAGAGAAAAGTTCAAGTCGCTTGGCAACTGAAGTGCATTGAAATCGCCGTCTTTGCCAGGGTTCGGAATGTAACACAAGCAGGTCGGTGAGCTCTATTGTCAGTTTTCAACTAAGTCTGCATTTGGTTTTCATAGTCATTGTGGAAATCAGATTTTATTTGTTGGTGTTTTCGTGGTCGGTCCCATCACAATCATTATTTCGTACCCAACCCCCATTATCATCATGTGCATTGCACCTGCTGCACCAATGGTAGTTCCGCCACTGACACCACAACAGGGACTTGGGAATTAGTAAGAGTAGGATCTTATGAGCATAAACAAAGGTTAGGATATCGCTTTAATTTCTCTCTTCTCTATTGGCAAAAAAAATATATATTAAAATGAGTCAAGTTTAACAAAAAGTTTTATTTTAAAATATTATTAAAATATAAATATATATATAAGTCATACTGTATGATTCATAGCATATAATACATCGATGAAAGGATCCATTATATTATTCCACTTCAGTAAACTGCAGTAAAAAGTTCTTATAATAGATATAAGTCCCATTGAGACACAATAAGACACTTTAGAGAGTATAACTGCTTACTCCATATGGTGAAAAAAGTTACTTCATACCAGACAATCTCCCATTAGAGTATAAACATACCAATATAACTTATAAAATAAAACACATATTGACATAAGGGTACGTTAGGGAAATACAGTCACTTCACCAAATGTCATTTGGTGAAGTGCCGGTATTTCCATAACATTGTATTATGTCAATTTTATGCTCTAAAGTATTTATGTGTGATCCTGTTGACTGATTGCATATGCCCACACTATCTAGTTAAACATTACAAATCATCATAGGGCTGCTTTAACTCTCAGTTACTGACTATTCAAGGGACTTGTGATAATATATTCAAATCTTAGCATGGGTCTATATGTATAATTAACGATGTAAATATAGTGAACATAATAATGTAAATTGACTAAATATGTGTGATATATGTCGTAAGCTCCAGTATTCCCTTGATCTGTATCTGACAGTGTCTGTTATATACCAGACTGAAGTTAGTTACATTGTTATGTCTCCTCTCTAACCTTTCGTTCTGAAATACACACTGGCAGCCGCTAATTGAATGAATTGAATGAATGCCTTCCACCTGGGAGCCGCTGTTCACAGCGTGTGTAAATTAAAACTATTTGCTTTTGTTTTTATATTACCTTTAAATATAGCTAAATACTGTATCTTAAATGAGTTAAGTGAATCTTAATGATTTTTTTAAATTTGTATATTTGGGTATGTTTAGATCCACCAATATGTGCCTGAATACAGATTAAATGAATTAATGCTTTTATTGGTCACTGGGGGTTTTAAATTCCACCACAAATATTGTTGGACATGCCTCTGATGAAATTACAAACCATCATCATCACCATTTATTTATATAGTGTCACTGATTCCGCAGCGCTGTACAGAGAACTCATTCACATCAGTCCCTGCCCCATTAGAGCTTACAGTCTAAATTCCTTAACACACATACACACACATAGAGAAAGAGAGAGAGAGAGACTACAGTCAATTTTTGATAGCAGTCAATTAACCTACTAGTATGTTTTTTGGAGTGTGGGCGGAAACCGGAGCACCCGGAGGAAACCCACGCAAACACGGGCAGAACATACAAACTCCGCACAGATAAGGCCATGGTCAGGAATTGAACTCATGATCCCAGTGCTGCGAGAAACCACAAAGAAGCAGGATACATTCAATCCATATGTGTAATATACATTCACAAAAGAACGAACAGAAAAAAATAATAATGATGTTACCTGTTAATAACATAATAATTCATGACAAGACAGTTAAAAACAGAAAAAGGTATTTTTGTTTCATGAAATACATTTATTAGTATGTTATGAATGTCTGCTGAACAGAAAATACATTTTTACAGTTGCTCCTGATTGCAAACACAGATTATAGCATAGATTATAGCATGCATATTAGACTGTCATCACTAGTATTCAAGACTTAGACTAGCCCTGTGAATGGAGCAAGAGACACGGCAGAAAAACTAGATGAGATGTCTAAAGCTTTATTCAGACCTGGCTGCGTGTGCTCGAGTTTGGCACACCCCCACTGTACATTGACTATGGGCAATTGCCCCTTCCACGCCCCGTTCAGTACCAGAAATCGTGGGTTGTAGGAAGTGTCCTTTTCATACATAGATGCAGTGAACATTGCTGTGTTTAGCTGCATATGGCCCAGTTCTGGGTATGCGCAAAGTGATTTTGCGTGTTATACACAGAAAATCGTCAGATATGTGCCTTAATGAATTGGGCCCTAGGTGTGTCAGTCACAGTGGTCCGATTAGGTAGATAAATCAATTAATAACTTAATCTTTAAAAAAACGGCCTGAACTCAAGTCCTGAACTCGTGGAAAATGCCCATGTTATATAAATGACTGTAATGACTGTAAGACCTTCAACAGGAGTTCTTAACAGCTAGTATTGCATCTCTTATGAGGGTTTTTTCTTTATGTCAAGCCAAGGATCCCTGGATTTATAACAGATGAGGACCTAAAGTACATAAAATAAGGAAATATATGGCAGAGCTTACATTACATTTAGAGAGGGTACAGCTGAAAGAGGAGCAAGTGTTGCTCAGGCTGGAATTTGAGACAGTTGTGAGGATCAGGGCCGCCGAGAGGGGGGGGAGCAGGTACTAATTACCCGGGCCCAGGCATGCCAGGGGGCCCGGCTCGGGCCCTAGCGCCGACGGTTTTTTTTTTTATTATTTTCTTTTTTTTTCAAAACTATTATTTTAATTTTTTTGCGGTGGGGGGAGCAGGGTAGTAAAAAAAAAGATATTCATACTCACGTGATCGCGGCGCCGGCGTCCCTCCTCTCTGCTGCTCTGTGCTCCATTCAGACTGTCTGAATGCCGGGTGTGACATCATCATGTCACGCCCAGCATTCAGTCAGTCTGGAGCAATGGAGCACAGAGCAGCAGAGAGGAAGAAGAGGAATAGGTAAGTAAAGGGAGGAAAATGGGGGGGGCTGTCACAGAGGGGTTAAAAACCGAGGGGGGGGGCTGTCATAGAGGGGTTAAAAAACGAGGGGGGCCTGTCATAGAGGGGTTAAAAAACGTGGGGGAGGCCTGTCATAGAGGGGTTAAAAAATGAGGGGGGCCTGTCATAGAGGGGTTAAAAAACGAGAGTGGGGGCCTGTCATAGAGGGGTTAAAAAAGCGAGGGGGGGCCTGTCATAGAGGGGTTAAAAAACGAGGGGGGGGCTGTCATAGAGGGGTTAAAAAAGAGCCTATTGATTTTGATGTGTTAGCCATGCCCCAATGGCGCATTTGCCACGCCCCCAAATGCATGACCACACATCCGATTTTTTTTTACCATACTCGACTATAAGGGGGGCCCCATTAATTTGTTGTATTGGGGCCCTGAATTCCTCTTGGCAGCCCTGGTGAGGATGCTTTAGTGTGGGTAGCATA
This sequence comes from Mixophyes fleayi, assembly GCF_038048845.1. Lineage (NCBI taxonomy): Eukaryota > Metazoa > Chordata > Amphibia > Anura > Limnodynastidae > Mixophyes > Mixophyes fleayi. Next base: position 226,902,382 of record NC_134406.1, on the reverse strand, counting down.
TGAGCTCTAATAAAGAGATTGGTTCTCAGAGAGCACTTACAGATTTAAAGGCTGTGTTCTGGCATAGTAGGGAATTCCATAAGTGGGTAGCAGCACAGGAGAAGTCTTGTAGGCGGGAGTGCGAGGTGGTTATCAGAAATGGAGGTAGATCTAAGAGGGCGAAAGGGAGAGATTAGAGCTGAGATATACTGTATGAAGGGGTGGTGCTGTTAAAGCATATATGTAAATTTTTATACCTCTTTAAAACTCTTTCAAGTATACTCAGTATCCCGTTAAAGTTGTTGAATAATAAAGAAGCTTAGATAAATGCATAGGACAAAATTACATAATTAGCAAAAGAAGGGATGGATTGATAAATATGTCTTTAATGAAAGTATTTGAATAGAGAGAGATGATAGAAAGTAGAGCTAGCATTTGTTGATTTGGCAGCAAAATTATACATTGTGGGAACATTTAATTGCATTTTTGGCATATAACATGCTTTTTCTTTGTTTTGGAACTAGCGCTTTGTGCGCTTGCACAGAAGTAAAAAAGTGTATTGTGTGCCAAAAATGCAATTTGCGTTAAACTCAACATAATCCTCTATATCTTTAATTGTATGTAATAATGACATGTCATTCAATAAATACTGATGCATAAAGTAGCTAATTTATTATATTAATAATTAGCTGCAAGTCATAAATCACTAATTATGTAAATTTAAACCTACTCTTATAAAGCATGTATTAAAATGCACATTATATTCTAATATAAACATTAAAACTGATATTCAGCCTTTACTGTGCAATACTGTTTTACAGTACAGCATTATTTATATAGTAAAATATATAGCCACATGGATAATACACTGAAAATATATCTACATAATTAAATAGAATATAATTTTATTTATTTACCCCTTGTAACAGGTGCCCTGTTCATACACAAAGTTATTTTATTCATTGCTCTCTCTGATTGTGGACGACCATATGAAACCATATGAAAACAGTGCACCATATGCAGAGACTCAGTGTGAGAGTCATTCTGTATATTGCTCTATGCTCACTCCAAGCTGCCTGTCTTTATTCAGCTTTCCTGCCACGTGAGTGCTTGCAATGTGAGTAAGAGTGGGCTCAAGGCACAAAGAGGAAGGTCCGCTCAGGAAATGGACACCTCACCTATTTATTCTATATGAATTATATATGACATAGTGTGAGGGGGTCCTCTCCCATCTAGGCATATAAGCATATAGGTACAGAGGTCATCATGTGAAATTAATCACAGGATGAAAGTTGGCTCATGAGACACTCCCATCCAGTAATAATCCTAAAATCCCTTTTATTATGAATTTGTAAAAATTGTATCAATCCATATTAATACTGGTCTCTAGAGGCGAAATATTAAAATATAGAAAGCAAAAAAAAGAAAATCAATGAATTAAAATGTAATAAAATCAACAGACCTTCTATTAAACTCTGTGTCAAATTGATGTGTGTATTAGGTCTCTAAGGATAATTATCCTAAATATATGTCTAGATATTTGAGTTATACCCAGTGCATATCTATCTAAACATAAAACAAAAAAACACAAAAAAAATATAGAAATTATATAATAAAATATACAAATCTAAAAAAATAAAGAGAACTAATTAAACATATTCACATATACACAATAGAAGATTTCTTTTTGATGACCCCTTTTGGTTCCCTTCCATCACTTCAAGAGCTGTAGCTATATACTATGACGGCATATAATATTGAGAAATAATATATACTTCCCTTTGTGACCCACAACTGATTAAGTAAATCACTGCACAGTTATTCTCTATATGTCCGATGATTGTGTGTGTTATATATGAATCTCACATCATGCAATATAAAATATAAGTAGATAAGAAGGATTGAGAGGTTACAATTAATAAAGATTTATCCATTGTTTTGATCTCCTTCTATATTTAGGATAATTATCCTTAGAGATCTAAAACACACATCAATCTGACACCGACTTCAGTAGAATGTCTGTTGATTTTATCATAGGCAAACCAAGGGGGGATTTCCTAGTGCCTGGAAACCCCCCTCCAAGCCTTGGGCACTCTATAATTGAGATGGCTGAACCCTGCTCCCGCTTCACATGGCTCTGCTTGAAAAGGGAGAGCTGCGTGCATCTAACAGTAGTACATGCAGCATTGCCCATGTATATTATGGGGATAGGAAGAGTTGGAGAGCAGCCAATCACTGTCTAAAATTATAGCCACGCCCCTATGCATGCTGGTCACGGCCACTGGCGGTGTGGCGTGGAAATCCCCCTCTACAAATCCTGCATTTGCCCCTGTTTATTACATTTTAATTCACTGAATTTTCTTTCCTCTCTTCACCTTCTATGTTTTAATATTTCGCCTCTAGAGACCAGTATGAATATGGACTGATACAATATTTACAAATTCATAATAAGAGTGATTTTAGAATTATTACTGGACGGGCGTGCCTCATGATCCACCCTTTATCATGTGATTAATTTTACATGATGAACGCTGTACCAATGGGCGCAAGAGCTAGAGATTTGCGGAGAAACCTCTATTTTTTGGTTTTAGATTTGGTTCTAAAACCATTTTCGTATTTTGGTTCTGGTTTTGCCCAAAAATAGTCATGTTTTTGGTTTTGGTTTAATTTTCGATCTGGATTTAATAAAAAATTGTGAAAAATTGGTAAAATCGTGTGATTTTGAGCTGTTTTTGTTCCTACATTACTATTTATAGCATTAACATTCATTTACAGTCATTTACAGTCTATTTTCTAATGATCTCATCACAGCTGTCACCTCACAACTGCAATGGTTTGAGAAAATCACTAAAGCATACTATGTGTGGAATTCCACCTCTTTACTACCTCTTGCTGGATGTGATACATATTTTCGACAGATACATGATCAACATTCATATGGTCAACATCATAATATGGACGGTGTTGGAAAGTTGACAATAATGACATCAACAGTATTATCAGGTCAACAAGTGAAATGTAGACAGTACCATTAAGTCAACAATTTGAATGTAGACAATATTATTGGTTGACAATTCAAATATAGACAGCATTATTAGGTTGACAACTCAAATATAGTCACTATTATTAGTATAGTTGTTCACTGACCCCCATGTTCTTGTTTTGGTTTTGGTTTTGGATCTGGATTAACTCCGTGTTTTGGTTTTGGTTTTGCCAAAACTGCCTTTGCGTTTTTTAGTTTTGGATCATGATTTTTTCTAAAATCCCTATTTTAATTTTTTGGCTAAAATCACATATATTTTCTTTTTTTCCCCCTACATTATTATTAACCTCAATAACACTAATTCCAAGTCATTTGTAGTCAATTTTGACCACCTCACAGGTCACAATATTATTTTCATACACTTTCAAACAAAGATTACAGCGACCTGGCTGGACGCTAAGCGACAGAGCAATGACTCAAACACACAGCAGTTCATAGCACATCTAGGAAACTTTTCTACAGAGCAGTGGCAGAAAAGAAATGTGGTGCAAAATGGAATTGTCCTTGGATCATGAAATCAGTTATGAGTCATTTGATCGCTCCATCCATTCCTTGGATAATTGTGGTAATTCTACAGCTAATACATCGCGATGAGCACTGAACCCCCACCCGGGATGCGTGCTTTTTTCAGACCCAAACCAGTCCAGGGTGCCAGACAATGCACTAAAAACAGCCATTGTATTTCACAGCAAAAAGCAAGTTCATCACTGAGCTTCGAATCAGCCCCAATTCCCAAAAAATTATAATATAGTTAGGTACCTTTTACGTAAAGTGCAGATTACAAACACTTTGTGCAATACTGATGAAACAGCAGCAAAGTGAAAGGTAATATATATACACGTCTATTTAGACATCCATGCTTACATTATTGTGGTTTTACAAACGCTACAAATGGCTAGACAACTGTTGTCAGGATTTGGGTAAAAATAATTCCACACATAAGTGGTGGATTTTTTGGTCTTATGACCAGGCATGACAATGGCCTTCTTCTTATCACGTGCAAGGTCTGCTTCCACTGGGGCAGGACTTACACAAACAACCTCATCCTCATCAACATCCTCATTAGTGCCCTCGTCAGCTACACAAATATCCCCCTCATCCTGTTGCAATTCCAAAGTGACATCCTCAATTGGTGTATCACCTGCTACAATTGGGCTGTTCTCGCACACATCTGCAGAAATGCAGGAAGGGGCCTTCTTTATGGGTACACTATCGACAGGTCAGGATTTCACAAAGCACTCGTGGATAGACTCTCCTCAGGGATTTGTGTAATTTCTGAATCAGAACATACATTTTTCTCTAATACCTTACTGTTTTCTTCCAGTTCTGCTTTTACACGTAAAAGTATTTGGACATCACTTTTGTAGTCCGAATGACAAGGTCTTGCTTGGTCATGACTGACCTTACAAGAAGATGCCTCAGTGAGAGTTGCAGAACTAGCACTCATAGAGAAAAGCGAAGGCCTCATTTTTTACTTGCCACTGTGTGTGTAGAATGGCATGTTGGCAATTTTATTTTTTTCTGCACATAACTTTGCCTGGATTACAGCTCTTTTTTTCTTGACCAAGTGTTTTTTACATTTTTGTTTCCCTGACTTATAAACATTATGCACTTTAACATAGGCTTTAGCAGATGACGTAGAGGGATTACTATCATCATGACTGGGTCCAGCAGCTGCTTGGTACTCCTGGTCTTCTGTGTACTGCTGTGAATCCATTTTGATAACACAGTACAATGTGACTGCAGATTTAGAAGTCCAAGCCTGCCAGACCTATTATTTGTAATTCAGCAATAACAATTAGTAATGGAGCAATGGAGCTCTCCTCTTTGTATGTTACCTATATAACACAGTACAATGTGACTGCAGATTATTATTTCTATTTCAGCAATGACAATTAGCAATGGAGCTCTCCTCTGTGTTTTAACTATATAACACAGTACAATGTGACTGCAGATTTAGCAGACCAAGTCTGCCAGCCCTGTTATTTCTATTTTAGCAATAACAATTAGCAATGGAGCAATGGAACTCTCCTCTTTGTGTTTTACCTATATAACACAGTACAATGTGACTGCAGATTTAGAAGACCAAGCCTGCCAGTCCTATTATTTCTATTTCAGCAGTGACAATTAGCAATGGAGCAATGGAGCTCTCCTCTTTGTATGTTACCTATATAACCAGGGGCAAATGCAGGATTTTTAACGGGGGGGGGGGGGGGTTTCCAATATATATATATATAAAATAAACTGGTGGTGCCCTCCTATAATTTTTCATACCACTACCTGAATTTTCTGTAACCTTCACCACCATTCTTCCCACCTCCAATCTCTCTACAATGTCTTATACACATTCCTGTCATTTCTTGCCTTGACTACGATTTCCTCCACCTAATTGATATTTCACTCAAAGTTTTATACCCCCCTTTAATAATCAAGAATCATACCCTCAAGCATATAGAGCATTTATATAGAGCTGCTGCGCATGCGGCCGCGCATGTACAGCAGCTCCATTTTGGCGATGCTGAATTGTACAGCAGCCACGGCGCTGTCAAAGAAGCGTCCGCGGCGGTGCTGTATTGTAGTATAATACAGCACCGCCGCGGACGCTTCTTTGACATCGCCGTGGCTGCTGTACAATTCAGCATCGCAGGACCGTTTAGCAAATTAAACTGTTCTATACCACAATCCTCTTACTAAAGTCTCGCTTGTTATTTTCCAGGCCAATGGAAACTTATCTCCACACACATTGCTGCATATGGTGACTTTTACATATAGCAATTCATAGGCTCTGTTTCCATACACTGCTTTTCTCATAATACAGACTATGTTTCCACTTATCAATAAGAGGAAAGATATTGGCAAAATGTTTAAAAATATGTTTTACGTTAAATGATCAATAAAACTTATGAGCATTGTGTCGTAGAACTTGATATACGCCACTGCCTGACTTGGTAGGCACAAACAAAAAGAAAACTGAGAGCGCAAAAAACTGTAAGCCACTAGTTGGAATAATTACAAGTTCATTTATTATATAAAATAACATGTATTTAAAGATGATATAAATATACCATTACACATATTTATAAAACAATAGCCAGTATTGGGTATAACAAAAAACTGGCATATATCAGATTCAACACTCTAGATGTGTCAGAGCACATAAAATATTCCCTAAATGGATTCACAGCAGATGTAATAATAATTGGATATACTCGTGTATATGTATAGGTTGAAACTTGTAGACACAACTAAGTGTGTGAGATGATAATCCAACAAATACACGGCTCAATCCTGGAAAATGAATGTACTAGAGCACACGAATGTAAAAACAAATCCTCATACAGCAGATGATTTAGTCCATGATAATGGTAAAGTCACTCATGAATAATTCAGGAAGTTCATATGAACAAAACCTCATGTGTGAAATCCCCAATTGAGTACACAAAAGTCACCCTCTCTGTGAGAGGAACATTGTTGCCTTTTAAGATGTTATATACTTGATGTTAGTCCCGAATAGGCAATCTAATGTGATAGTAAAGATCACTCATAGATAATTCAAGAGGTTCATATGAACCAGACTTCGTGTATAAAATCCCCAATTGAGTACACAATAGTCACCCTCTCTATGAGAGGAACATAGATGCCTTTTAAGATGTTGTATACTTAACGTTAGTCCCGAATAGGCAATCAGATGTCATGGAGATTGGTTTACTATCCCCATGTGATTAGAAGCACTGACTATATAGAGAAGGCTGGTCTGTTCTGATAATTACACCTCTGATGAAACGGCCAGAGTGCCGAGAAACGCGTCAGGTATTTGCTGGATTCCAGTCAGTGATTGCAACAGCGGAGTCACTAACATACCCCGGGGTTGAAGAAACTTCCTCCGTGATTTGAATGGTCAAACCTCTATATAATACTGCTTTGAGGCTGAATCTCCATGACATCTGATTGCCTATTCGGGACTAACGTTAAGTATACAACATCTTAAAAGGCATATATGTTCCTCTCATAGAGAGGGTGACTTTTGTGTACTCAATTGGGGATTTCACACATGAGGTTTTGTTCATATGAACTTCCTGAATTATTCATGAGTGACTTTACCATTATCATGGACTAAATCATCTGCGGTATGAGGATTTGTTTTTACATTCGTGTGCTCTAGTACATTCATTTTCCAGGATTGAGCCGTGTATTTGTTGGATTATCATCTCACACACTTAGTTGTGTCTACAAGTTTCAACCTATACATATACACGAGTATATCCAATTATTATTACATCTGCTGTGAATCCATTTAGGGAATATTTTATGTGCTCGGACACATCTAGAGTGTTGAATCTGATATATGCCAGTTTTTTGTTATACCCAATACTGGCTATTGTTTTATAAATATGTGTAATGGTATATTTATATCATCTTTAAATACATGTTATTTTATATAATAAATGAACTTGTAATTATTCCAACTAGTGGCTTACAGTTTTTTGCGCTCTCAGTTTTCTTTTTGTTTATGTTTATATCCTTAATCAGGTCCCAGAGCCTGTAAGGAGAGCTGCAACTGGCCATAGTTTTGTTAATTTTAGGTATCTAATAGGTTTTTAGAGCGCCCTCTTTCTATATCTAACTTTGTGTTGGTAGGCACAAGCCTGAAAAGTCTTGTTTAGCAACAGTGCCACCTAGAGTTCATACCAATGATGCTGTTCTTCTTTAGTAAAAGTGTTTTTAAAGACACATACATATATATATATATAAAGGCTTTAACGTTATACATTTCATATCAATGCAAATATTTTTCTACAATTATTTCATTTCAATCTAAATTAATTGCAATAGTTTAATGCTGCAGTCATCAGTCGATGTAAAAACTTAGAAATAGATGTGTTAAAAACAGAGTTCAGTGTTACTCTTGCATGTCCAGAGTATACAGGTTTAACAATACACTGGTTACAATAATAATATATGCCTGTATACTTTTAATTCTAATACTGTTCATTAATAATGTTATTGAAATTATTAATACACTTAACCATGACAACTTACCAAGTTGTTTCTTCATGCTCAGTATCCTGAATTCACTGACTCGGATATACTTGCAGTAATTGAGTAATTTATGAACGGGCGTTCAAGACTGAAATAATTTTCAGACAGTGAGAAAGAATGTGTTTTTGTTTTACTGTCGATGAATTAATTTGTAAATCAGTCCCAATTTGCCCAAAATCTGGTGAGTAATTAATGCTCCCTGTGAATAAGGCCAATTATAGTGCTTGTAACGTCTGTAACCTGTATAAAAGAGCCTACAGCAGCTCAGATACTCATTCTTCCAGGATTGCACTAGGGAAAAGTGTAGATACTCTCTGTCACTGTGACTACCAGTGGCTCAGAATGCTGGATACTCCTGTATGCATTGCATTTGCTACACAGCTGTGTAAACACTACTGTAGCATTGCCTGTTTGAGTTATCTTTTCTCTTGTTTTATTCCACATTTTATACCCTACCTACAATGACTGCTGCAAAACACAATTATTTCCTTTAATTTTCATTAGCGTCCCAACCAGTGTCTTCGTTCAAATGTGCCGACTTGTACAAAATAAATGAATTCTTATTAGCAGCATTAGTAGGTGTAGAATACATAGGTAATTCATTGAGATATTAATCCATGTCTTTGTTAAACTGCTATATGCGGAAATTGGGCAAATTTTGGAAAGGGCATCAATGCACGGTGGCTTAGTGGTTAGCACTTCCACCTCACAGTACTGGGATCATGAGTTTGATTCCTGACCATGGCCTTATCTGTGTAGAGTTTGTATATTCTCCCCGTATTCGCATGGGTTTCCTCCCACACTCCAAAAAACATATTAGTAATGGATGGATGCATATTAGTAATGAATTGGATGCTATTAAATTGACCTTATTCTCTCTCTCTGTCTGTGTGTGTGTATGTTAGGTTATTTAGACTGTAAGTTCCAATGGGGCAGGGACTGATGTGAGTGAGTTCTCTGTACAGCGCTGCGGAATTAGTGGCGCTATATAAATAGCTGCTAATGATGATGCTTGCGCACTTCTAAGAAACGCTTACAGAAACTCTTTATTCATATAGTAAAAAAAAAGAAAATAAGTCAGAAAGAAAATGTGTCACTGAACTGGCAACAAGCATAATGAAATTCAGCATATTGTCCCCACATCCCTTTCCAGGAAAAAACAATAATAATTAACAATGATGCAAGAGTTTCAGATAATAGAGGGCAGGTAATTGGCACAAAGGCATATAAGCGCCTAGGTTGTTTTAAAATAAAATACAAGGCTTGGTTGCTTACATTGATTAACCAATCAGGTCCCTCGTTGTTTTTGTCAATGTTTTTTGATTTGTGTTGTAATTAGTGTTTTGTTTGCAGCTTGACCATGGCGTGGTGGATAAGCAGGGCAATCAGCAGCCATCAATGATGCATTCGGGTGGCGATGGAGCACTCACCCTAAAAAGGGAGGTTCATTTTAGTAACATTCCCCCTTGGTGAGTTATGGAGCACAGCTTCTTCCGGGGAGGTTCCAGCTACTGAGCCAAAAGAGGGGATTGGAGCTCCGTTGCCTTCTAGAAATATCAGAGTATTTTTTTTCGCTTGGTTGCCATACATTGGAGCAGTAGTGGCTGGTAGCTGATTGGTCGTGCTTTTTTTTGGCCACCACTTTAATTGATTAATTTATTTTTAATAAATTTCATGACTTTTCTTTGCCAAGCAAGTCACATCTTTCCTTATTTATTTGTCAAGTTAAAGAATACTTGCTAAGGGCAATGGATGAAAAATATGGAATCAACCGCTAGGTGACATATTCATAAAGAGGATGAAGAGCCAACAATTCTGAAACTTTCTGAACAGAAATTGGTGGAAGCATACCTGAATCACCCTGTTGTACTTCCATCTGGTTATGATCTGCTAGAATATTGGCAGAAAAAGCTTAACTGGTGGCTGGAATAGTCAAAAAGTGTCATTGAAATACAACATATTCTAGTAAATGTATGTGGAAATCTGACTGAAAAGGACAGTCATTTATACCCCATAGATGTGAAAAGGATCAAAAATAGATCATTTCTAAATTTACTCCCTGCCTCCAGTGAAATTTACTAAATCAATAAGTGTGCCATGTAATAAATTTATTGAACAATGATATGTGTAACATTACATTGATTTGGAACATAGGAATAATCTGCACCAAATAGAAAGTAAACGCCATAAATTAATATACTGATAGTAAAATTATTTTTGCTGCAGTTTTGTTTAATTTTTCAACAATAGAAGTATAATGACTTCAACACTTTGGAGCTAAGTTACAATGAGCAAAACTGCAAAACCTCAGTGCAAAATACTCTTTTGTGGTGTCACATGCCTCAATGTGCCCTGGGGTGCTCATTGTTCATTAATGTGCATGGGTTCATGGGACAAGATGACGGTAAAGGTGTCCAAAGGCCGATGGGAGGTGTAAAGTGGAACAAGGACATTCCTTGCTGAGTATGGACACGTACCTAGTTCAATTTGAGGTGCAAGATTATTAAAATTGGATAAAGGGTGGAGAGTGTGCATTTTATTTTTTTGGGATATTCTTTACTTTGAAGGGCCAATACCACTTTTCAATAAATTACAATAGGTAGGAGCTATAGGAGATCACGCCTCATCCATATATTTATAATGGGGTACACCTAGTGCTGAAAAGAGGTAATAAGGCAGGGCTGCCCCAGTAGAGCCAGACACACTGCTGGATGACATTTGGGGAGAAACACATTTTTAGGCTCAACTTGTCCAATTTCATAAAAAAAACTTCAAATACTAAAAAAGAGCACACCTAGGTGCACATTTAGCTTGTTAAGAAGTTTAAAGACTGAAAAGTAGGCACCCTGCAGAGGGCTGAGCGGCCCAGTGCAAAACCAAAGCTATTTGTGATCACATTGTGTGCATTTTACATGTTACCTCCTTATCTCTTAGGGTTAGGGCTAGCCTAATATGCCTGAAGCAACAATCTGGCAGTAAAAAGCACGATTCATGAAGTTCAGTATGATTTGTAAATATTGGGTCCAAAATCTGGTAAATCGGTATGAACAGAATCTGTTTGGTTTCATACATCTCTAGTCTGCACCTGTACCCTGCCTACAATGTGCATGAATGTGCATAATGAAAACTGCTAGTCCTTCCTGGTACATATAGGTCAGAGTAGGCCCTGGATATAATGAGGTGCCCTTGGCGCTGGATGCAGGCTTAAAAGTTTTGATCAGAATATGAACTAATACCTCATGTTTTCATTTTGCTAGATACACACAGTTATGCAATGTTAAGGATAAGCGCTGACAACTTTCTTTCTGTTTTGTATGGCATGTTCCTTTATGTTGCAGATGTGCAGTTTTCCATAAGTGCATCCTACTGATGTTTGGATAGTATTGGACTGACATTGACGTGATACTAACACGTCAATATGTAAAACTTTTCCTCTGGAGTCACAGACTGTGCTGTCCAGGCCTCTCAAGGGTACTTGGACTAGATGTGCTGGGCTAGGTTATAGGTGTAAGAAATAGTCATTTCATAGTAGCATACTAAGCAGTGCTTTATAATTGAGAACATTCACGGTAATAAAAAGCTAGGTATTAACAGGCGTGGGCTGGGAGAGGGATGGCCGGGGGGCACACAGGCGGCCGCGTCTCATGAAAAGGGATGCGGTAGCGTCATTGATGACGCGGCCACATCCCCTGTCATGTGATGCGGCCGCCTGTGACATCAGATGTGGCCACGGGGGAAAGTATTGTATTTTGCATCCGGGGGGCGCCTGGCCGGCCTATCCCCCCAGCCCGAGTAGCGGCCTGACCGAGCGGCCCGGGCCAGCCTGCCCCTGGGTATTAACAAACAGTCAAAGAGATGAAAGGGCCCTGCTTATGAGCTTGAAATCTATAGGAATCTTGGGGCCTACCAGTAATTGTTTGAGTAAACCCAACATTCTAGACTATTTAGACCCGGTTATCTTACTTCATGTAATGTGGTTTTGTATGTGCCATTACAGGCATATGAAGTTTATTCCATGTGTGTATTGCAATAGCGATGAAACAACATGACCAAAATAAAAGTTTATTGAGTTTGCATTAGATATGATTGAATTGATGCACACAGGGGAACAAATGAAAAGGAGAGGCTTAGTCTTGTCTTCAGTGCTTTGACTAAGTGGCTTAATACTACATTAGATTATTATTTTTCAATTAGATCACTCAAAGCTTGTCTACTTAAATCAAACACTATTTTGCACTTAATTATATCCAAGGTATAAATTACAAACAGCGCACTGCTTACAAGACACACTGACAAATTACAAGCGATTTTAACTACTTGTAAATGTTTCCTGTGGATTATTTTGACTGACCTTGTGCTCAACTTTATATAACCCAGTTATTTGTCTTCTAGATTTTCCCCATGTGAGCTTGAATACAACTTGTATTAAAAATGATTGATGGCTGCAGTTTAACATTAATTGCGGATAAAAATAAAAATTAACCCTAAAAGTTTGAATGGGTTCAAGCTCTGTTTCAACGAAATGTTTTCTCAAGCAATTTTTCTGCAAACAAGGCTCGAATTATGTCTCTGAATTGCAGAGAAAGTGTGTTTTTGGCAATTGTCCTATAACTACAAATAGTTCTAGAAGACGATGAATAGGTATTCATTCAAAGTAATTGGACATAAGAAGCAAAATAGGTCATGTTTTCTGTTATGGAAACTACAACTATGCATTCTATGGATGAAATCACTGTATATTTTTACTGCTTGAGTGGATTTATGGACAATATGTTCATGGCATTCTTTACCTACTGACTTTTACATTTTGTACCTTATCATCAAAACCAAGTACTCAGTGGTTAAGAGCATCAGCATTCTATGAAAATATTCAGTACAAAGCAATTATTAAAGCAAATGAACAATATGGTTTTCAACATAATATAGTATAATTGTATAAAAGAAATTAAGCAATTCCTAACATTAAATGTTTTATAAAATGTTTCTTGGTAGACATTAGAACAAATACACACAGTAATGTTATTATGTATAGCTAGGAAGGACTAGATATGTGTATTGCATTAGAACACAGACCAAATTCCTAATATTCTTCCTTCTTGAATCAAATATTTCTTTATCCTAAAGGTAAAATGGAAATGAATAGAAATGTTAATCTGTTACTATGATACAAAACAATAGATATTTTTACACATCTTTGGTGCATGTACACATGGTAAGAATTAAATATTGAAATAACACTGCAGTAAAGGTTTCGCTATATGATTTAAGCAACATATGTTTTGTGAAATCTAAATTAAGAAAGTAAAATAAATTATTTGTTTCAAACTGTAATGTTAAATTCCACTTTCATATTTTTTCCTACTTATGTTGTTCAGGAAATCAAGATAAATGCACACTAAAATGCTATAATTATTGGTGGGGCAAACCTTATTTTCTCCAAACAACTTAGATAAAACTACAAGTACAAAGGCACTATCCACCATGATAGACTTGACTGTTAATAAATTAACGCTATTTATGAATGTAGAGGTAAAATAACTATACATACCCCATGTGCCATGCTCTACCATGTCTAGCCATACGTCTTCAGAGATACATTTTGGAATTATTATCTTCCAACATTAGCCTCTTGGCATTTAAACACTTTCTTTAGTTTATCTTTATCTCCATCATCACGCTAATTCCACAGATTTTTTTATATTGCTGAAATTTTTTTTGTTTGTCATTGCTCATTATACCTTGTTCTAGACTACATAGATATGATTTTCTTAATACATTTAGTAATTGTTTTGGACGTTTTTTTTTTTTATACATTTTAATATTTTTACTTTTTAAACTTCCCATTTTGGACAGTTTTAATTTTTTTGCTTGCTCCATTCCTGATCTAGTTTCATATGTCAGGGGGTGGAGCAACTTATTTTGAACTGTACTTTGTCACATAATTAGATCATGAGCACATAAATGTTTGCAATCTTAATCATCAACAGCTATTTATAAAGCGCCACTAATTCTGCAGCGCTGTACAGAGAACTCATTCACATCAGTCCCTGCCCCATTGGAGCTTACAATATAAATTCCCTAACATACACATACACAGAGAGAGAGAGAGAGGGAGAGACTAGGGTCAATTTTGATAGCAGCTAATCAACCTACCAGTATGTTTTTGACATGTGGGAGGAAACCCGAGCACCCGGAGGCAACCCATGCAAACATGGGGAGAACATACAAAGTCCACACAGATAAGGCCATTGAACTTATGACCCCAGTGTTGTGAGGCAGAAGTGCTAACCACTAGGCCACTGTGCTAACCCAAATCTTAATATTCTGTGCTGATGATGGTGTTTTAACCAATGATGCAATCAAGAATAACCAATTGATTTTAGCTGCAATTCTCCATTCACTGTTGTACCCTTTTCTACTCTATTCCATCAAGGTATCCACTTGTGTCTGCTCTCTCACTTGATTCTTACGTTATCAAGAACCCACTAAACAATAGCAATCCAAGAATCCAACATCTTATTTCATTACGCTTTGTATAATTTAGAAAAACATGTTAAAATTCAACAATTCAAGCTCATAATAAATGTATGGCACTCTGTGTCCTAAATGTGAAAGTGTGGATAACAATATTTTCTGTTAGCTAGAAATGAATTAGGAATAAGCAAGGAAATTCTAAAAATTATATATTGAATTGAGAGCAGATTCTACATGATCAGTTTAAGAAGAACTTATAATTGCCTATAGAAAGGAGCAGCGAAGAATAATAATGCTTACTTTGACAACGATATGTGTTAGAAGATCATCTTTTATATGGCATCATTTTACTCTATTGTGTTGCTAACAAAAATCTTAATTAAAGGATAATGCCATCGAAATTTTAAAAAACACTGGGCGGAGCTAAATGAGATAAATGGAAATCATTGTTATACTTACCTGTCCTTAATGGTCCCATATCAATAAACTATTCTCTAACTGCTTAACATGCCCAGTGGGAGTTCTTTCCAGTCCCTGTAAATTTTAGATGTGAGCAGATCCTGTGAACAAAATACACTAACTAAGTGTGAATTTGATTTTTATTTTCTAATTAAACTCCAAGCAACAGAATTTTCTTTTAACATTTAGGGGCATATTCAATTGTTGGCGCTACAGCCAAGATTAACGCACCACGCGCACTATTACCATCATTAATGTAATAGTGCGCATAAATACCGGTATTACAGTACTTTTCTCGCTGGATTTCAGCTCGCGGTTCAGGGAGCTGCGAGCTTAAATCCGGCTTACTATTACCGTAATAGCGGTAATAGTTTTTCCGCGGCGGAAACCGCGGACAATTGAACATGCCCCTTAGCTGGAGATTTTATTTACATCTGCTGATTTTAGGGTCTCCTATGCATGGAAACAGCAGCTTAGGTGGTTTTAGAGCTTCAACCGAATAACTTTCACAATTTTAAACCTATTGAATTCCAATGTGCTACAACTTGCCCTTTTGCTTCTATTACCTACGCCACACTGAAAACTTTCTTTAAAGAATAGAGCAACTGTAATGCTTTGTCCCAGGGATTTTTTCTTCTTCTCTCTAAATGTCTGAGTCAGTCCATGTGCAAGGGCTACAAAATAAAACTGAGAGAGGTAGCATTGGAATTCCAGGAGGAATTAACTGTTTGCTGCCTGAAGTCTGATGCACAGGAATAGGTTAGTGAGTACATATAGAGTGTGATCATTTGTATATGTACTTCCAGTGTTTGATTTTAGTGTTCATTTAACTTGCTGGTCTACTGTTATTATTGTTGTTATTTTATAGCAGTGCACCATTATAACTACTGTTCTTTAACTTTTCTTGCCATTGCTACAAAAACAGTGCATTGGTGCTTAATAATATCCCTCCTTTGAAGGGTTAATCATAGTATTTCATATTATTACATATTAAGTTTCTACTGTACTGTGTAGTACAGAAGAGAACCTTAGCTAGACATCACTTACAGTATTATTTTCAGTTTTAGTGATATTAAAAAATGGGAGGAAGGACAACTGAGGCAAGAAGAAAAAATGTAATATGACGGAAACATTTCCGTAAGTAAAGGTTTTAAACAAGTTTCAGGAGGGAAACGTTTTTAGTAACACATTCAAAACTATAAAAAGAGACTGTGTCAAACTTTTTTGGTCAGATGTAGTTGAAAAAATAATGGAAAATAAAGTAGAAGATATTTAGGATAAACATGTCAGTCGTGAGAATAAGCCAAAAATAAATAAAGTGGAATCCTAGGGATACTCGATTGACCAAAAGGTATTTTTTTATGTTTGAACAGTATTTCTATTATCTTTTATTTATAAGGCACCGTAAAATGTCCAAAGCACTGTACATGACATATACAGAACACAGGGATCCATAACACATCACATGATAATAGAAAAACAAAATACAACGAGCAGATATACTGAATAAACAAATAATATACAGATCAAATTATTTATGGGACAGTGCGTGAGAGTGATGGTAATGAGCAGCGTAAAGCAGGCCTGAGTTCAAGAACACGTCTAGGGAAGAGGGCCAAGAGGTACAGAGGTGATGGAATAGTAGAAGGACAACACAAGGAAAGAGGGTCCTGCTTGTGAGAGCTTACATCCTAAAGGAAGGGGGAAGACACAAATAGGGTTTACATAATAGCTTTGTAATAGTAACATTACTGATGCAGAGAAATAATTTGATGCTCAGATTGCTTGGTGTTGACCAAGAGACTGGTCTTGCCCAATGAATGTATGAAAGAGAGGGGTGACCTGGATACCTAACAAATGTAAAGAGGGGAGGGGAGGCTTACTTGTGGCAGGCAAAAAGTTAAGCCATAACATGATCATTGACACCTGAAAAGGTCATGCACCCGCATTACACTGGTCAGATAAAGCAGTGAAATGGTCATTATAAATCACAGTATTTGGTGTAGGAGACCCCAGCTTGTTAACCTAAAACTACAGTTTTGCCTCTAGCTCAAAAGCAAAAAGTGCCCTGCCTTGCCTTCCCTCTGTTTGAAATATGTGTATTATATATAAGTCAATTGTGGAAGTCCTTTCACTATGTTCTTTTTATTATCCACTCGATAAAATGTTTATTTTTATTTCACCAATATGAATGCTGCCCAAATTTTTGCTCACTTTCTATCATGTTGAACAGGAAATGATGAGTTAGAAGAGAAAACTGCAGCAAGTCTAAAAATGTGTCATATGGTTCAAGTGGCTCACTAAGGTTACTAGTTAGCCTTTTTGGCTTGTGAAAAAGCAGAACTATGGGGGTAAAGTAACAAGCCGATCCGCTAATCGGATTGCAGCAGGTTCACTAATCTTTCATAGATAATATTTTGAGTCTAGAAATGCAATAAAACAAACAAAAAAACCTAATTATTGCCTTGAACGATTACTATAAGATGTGAATGCCATAATCCTTTCTTACATGAGGGTTTGATTTGGGCACCTGCAAATAATTTATCTTTTCTCATTGTCATGGGATTATTCTAAAACTACATGTATTGTGCTCATTAGAATTGATTTTGTTATCTCAAATGTTAATGCACAATATGTTTCATTACATCATTTTGTCATTTCATACTGCAAGTAACCGCCGTATGATTATATTAGATTGTGCTTCTTATAAGAAAGTGAAGAAAAAAATCTATTGGAATTCTGAAAATATGTTGGAGTAATAAAAGCTCAGCTGGTAATAATAATAATATTATCTCCTACACTCATATTGTAAACCTTTATCTATATAGAATGGATTTCTCTTTCCTGGTTCACTTTTCTTTGTGTGTGAAGTAATATATATATATATATATATATATATATATATATATATATATATATATATATATATAAATATCTAGTAAGCTAAATAACAATCTATGTCAGCATACATCTACTAGTATTGTCTTAAATTATCTGTCATCCCTAACAAGGACTCAGGTCTGGAAGAAATTTTTAGCGACACCTTGCAGTCATGTCACTGGGATTTTCTATGACAATTCGACAGCATTCCAGGACTATTGCATTGTACAAACAGACAAACAGGGCCTGATTTAGAGTCTGACACAAGTCCTTCTGTTCAGCGCACAAAAGTTGAGTTAGAGAGCGCGGCTCCTTTCTATTTTTAAGTGTTGTTTATGTCAGTTAGAGAGCGCGATTCCTGTCTATTTTTCAGCGCACAAAACACTTTTGGCCAAAGATCCATCTCAGTTTGCACTCCAACTGAGACGGATCTCCCAGTTGCACCTCTCTGCGCTTAGAGAGGTGAAACGGTGGAGATAGTGGGCGAGCCTAGCAATGTACAGGCGTGTTCATGCTCTTTACATGCTATTTTGAGTTGAAAGCAACTGCAGATTGGTCTCTAGGAGACAGATTTTTAGCTGGTGCAAGAGAACTTGATGTATTAAAAAACAAAGTGAAAAATAATTAAATTTAAAAATAAGGCGTGCACCCCCATCCAAGCAGCATAACCAACCCCTTGCACTGTTTGGGGGGAAAAGAACAATTTTTATTTTGTTTTACACATTCTTGTTTTATTTAATTATCTGCTTTACAGGGCGCTGTGCATGATACACTTGCACGCCCACCATTAGGCAGATAAAGTGTTTGTGCAATTTGCACAGTATTCAAAGTCGCATGGAGCTACAGATCCGTGCCACTCTAAATACTGTATAAATTACAGGATGCAATTTACACTTACGATTTCAGTGTAAATTGTGCCCGACTCTAAATGAGGTCCTCTGTGTTCTGTTTGTGTATTGTTTTGAATGTTGTTTGTACAGATTGTGTTACTAGGAACCAAATTCAGTGGTTCCTGGCCCTGCATCTGATGGCTGTCATTGACAACCGTAGTCCAGGGATGGGTGAGTCTCACAAGAGTTCAATTCATCCATCTCCTTAATGACATTATAAACGTCAATCTGTGACGTGGCACCGCCATATGTGACATTTATAAAATGTAAAAGTTTAAATAATAAAGTGGTTATGCTAAAGTAATTGGAAGGACTTTGAAGTGATTGTTTTTTTTCCATTCCACCATTCTCATTTCCAGCTTGACCCACAAACAAATAGTCATACATAGAGCTTTTACCTGTACAGTCCCCAAATACATAATGTTCTGTGGACATTCTCCTTGTCAGATAGACTTATGGCTATATGTATATGACCTTTATTGTCAGCATTGCAAATGGTGCTAATGATATAATGCATATATGTTCTATTATTCATATTTTTTTTATGACCTATTATTATATTGTATTATTCAGCTACTATACATAGTTTTTTCATTGTTTTATTTAATCATGAACATTTGCATTTTGCAGCACTTATGCATTGTGCATAAAGCTCATATTATGGCAAAACTAGAGATATATCATAATGTCATTTTAGGCTCTCATTAGAGTCCTTCAATAGACTTTTAAATGGAAAGTTGGGTGTGCATTGCTAATTGCTGCCCCCTTGATCGCATGCAGACTTTTCTCTACTAAATCTACACAATAGTTACTATGGAAATGTTGATAAAATACCTGATTACTGAGGAGGAGGATATGACTGTGAAGGAGAAGAATTGCTCATGGTAGGACTATATTTTGCTCTGTTGCAGGTCTGGTGAGGCTATACTTTCATGATCTAAAGTATGTATATGAGATTTGACAAGGGGACGAAGCCGGCCATGCATGCTGCAATATTGAATGCAATTTTGAGCAATTGGGCTGAAATCGCATAGCATAAAGCCAAAAACATGGGTGTTCTGCCTGTTAGCGTTCCTATGGTAATCAATGGGATCATAATTGGGCATGTTGCTAAAAATGCAATCAGAAGATGTCCGTGGTCGGCCTATATGTGATTTTCTTTTATCATTGCACTAATAGGCCACAGTGAAACGAGATGGGATCCATACACTTGTCTAATTTGACCACACAATTGCACGCAGCAGCATCCAATTCAAGCTTTGGGCATCTCTAAGGTATGCAATATTTAATGCATGCTACAACATGTGTTTGCAATCAAGAGCAATTGTAAAAATGTATTTTATGTACAGTGAACATTCATAGTATCCTAATAAACGCATTTTATGGGGAACAAATTATAAAAAGCACTTTTTTATTTTTTAATGTTTTGTCATTAATGACTATATTATTAACAAGTAACATCAATTGAATATTTTTTTTTTCTGCGTGTATTCCACATATGTATTGGACGTATCCTGCAGTGTAGTGTTTGCTAGAGCTTGACCCAGACCCATATTCATTAACAGATGTTTATTCAGATCCACTACTTGTTGAATACGGACCTGAGCCTAACCGATGTATGTGCGCCTTTTAAAAATAAATGTACATTACGTTCGTTTTGTGTTTGTTAATGACTAAGGTCCTCTGTGTATACTGGATTCAGCTATGTAAATCTTGCACTAATACTACTTTAGTGGTAATCTCTTTTATACAAAGCAAATTTTAATTTATTTTTGTGATTCTTGTGAATCTTTGAATGAAAGAATGAAGGAAACATAATACCAATTTTCAAATATATTTTCTTTTTATATATGAAAATAATTTGAAACTAAAACTTCAAAGTCAAGTATTGTTTATCTGAATAATACAAAATATACTGAAAGGGTATATTTAAAATGTTGATTTCTAGTGGGTTATAGACTATGTAGTCATAGTATTGTATGAAAAGGGGTCTCCATAACCATTTAAAAGAAACACATTTTTCATCTATTTGACAAAAATCCATTAATAAAACAATCTCCTTTGTATGTCTAAAATCTTTCATCTTATTTTGTCATACCATTTGCTGTACCATTTTCATCTATTTTGTGATACAATTTATAACACTGAAAAAGGTCAGTTTATCAAAGTTTACATGTCTTTGAAGAAAAGTAACAGAACATTATTTACAAAGAGAAAGAGTTGGCTTTTATGCTTTTATCAAACACAGAAAAGCTTTTATTTGTAGACTGAGATTAAAAAAATAATAATTTCTCAGTAAAATCACTGTAGGTTTTAGCTTATTTTAAATAATGTTCAAAAATAGACTTTATTTCTCGGTTCTTTGTTCTTATTTATAAAATAAAGATAAATTAAAGAGATAATCAATTCTATTGTATGATTGTTTTTTTTTAAGTAGAACCTTTTATTAAATGTGCAATTTTATAGGAAAATAAATATAGTTTGTAAAACATTTCATAATAACATATATATTTGCATTACCATGAAATGATTCATGCAATTATATATAAACACTTGTGCATTAGACCCTGTGAAATTGCTACATAATATCTTAAAGAAACATGAGGTTTCTATCACAGATAAATGTGTGAATGTCCATCTACCACAACAAGGTGGCCTCTTTGAGATAGGTATCTAAATTAATAATTTCCCCTTTTTTTCTGTTTAGCACAAGATTGTGACTTCTTTCATTTTGTCCCAGTATACTACACATTTATTCATAGCAAATACAGCTTCATCTAGGTCTTACCGTCACTGACTATAAGTCATAGGCATATGCAACAGAGAGAAGTGTGTTGCCAGGATTTGTGCTCAGGAATCCTACCTTTGCTGCTTTGTTGACTGAGCTACTCTGCCTGTTGGACAGCTCTTTGCCTTTGCTCTGTGTAAACACAATCTTGCCTGATTTTTAAACATGCTCTTTCCCCACCCCCTGACTTCTGACATAAGCCAGGCTATGTCACTTCCTCCCTGCCAGATTATTACGTTCCTGCCAGTGATCTATTTGCTGCTGCTTTCTGCTTCCTGACATCCTCAAACTGTGTACCGACACTGGTTTTTTCTTAAATTCGACTCTGTCTGAACCCTTTTGCAATTATCTGCTTTACAGTGTACAAACCTGCCTGCCTCTGACCATTCATGAATCTGACTTTAGGCCATTTTGGAAAAATATGGCCTAAATATGGAGTCAGTGGGACTCCATATTTAGGCCAGTGCTAAGTTCACTGAATCAACAAAAAAAGACTTGGAAGAGCTTGCTTGTGTTTGTCAAAATAAGAGTAGGGAACTGCAAACCCTTGTTAACTCTAGCAAAAACAATAACGAATAACTAAATTACAGGAAGCTTTATGAAAAACTCATTCTTGTGCCGCTCAATTTCCACCAATGACTTCAAAGGTCAGTGGGAATCGTCGCCTTTACAGAGGTTTCCTAAATCAGTGCCCCATTTAATTTTATATTCAGCCTGCATAGGTCATTATGACATTACATGTCCCATTATTTTTAATCATGATCCTTCCATGAACTGGGATACCCATAATTCATGATTTCCCTCTGACCCCTATAAGCTTAACTTTGACCCAGGACTGTTGTCTCTAAAACCCAACAGGCCTCTGAACTTTCTTTTTAGATTTGAAGTCACTACCACAATACAGAAAATTTTGGGATGTCTATGAAACAAAGCATGCAGATCAATTACCTGCTAATCACACTTACGACGACCCCACTGAGCTGTTATCAGAATCATCAATACATTTTGGTCGGATTTATTCTCTTCTGGACCAAAGTTAAAAGTCCAATGAGAACACCTGGATGAGGGCATTTTTCGTAATTCAGTTTCTCCTGCTGGTGCAGCCTTATTCTTTGTGGGAAAGATGGACTCTAACTTACGCCCCTGTATTGAGTATAGCAAATTAAATAAGATTATAGTCAAGAACTGTTGCTCAGTCCCCTTAATTCCTGAATTGCTTGAGAGACTAGATAAGGCTATAATTTTTACCAAGTTTGACTTGCCTGGTGCTTACAATCTTTATATTCAAGTGGAAATGTATCTTCAGCACCAGATATGGACATTTTGAATATATGGTCATGCTGTTTTTGTGTAAATCCTCTAGATCTTTCCAGAATTATATCAATGATGTTTTTTTAGATCTACTAGATCACTTTGCAGTTGCCTATCTGGATGACATTCTTATTTTTTCTGGTAACGTTGAGGAACATTGCAAAATTTGTATTTTGCTTGAAAGACTTTGCAAAAATCAACTGTATATTCATTTGGAAAAATGTGAATTTAAACAGGCCCTAATCCAATTCTTAGGGTATATTTCTTCCCATGATGATCTTGTATGGATCCCAGCAAGAGTGATGCAGTTATTAATTGGTTTGTACCTTAGAATAAAAAATAAATGCAGCGGTTTATTGGCTTTGCAAATGGGTTGGGGACGGCTTAGCGATTGTGAGAATTCCGACAAGTGTCATACCTACAAAAAAAAACAGATGGCAGAAAAAGACAAACTAAATAGGAGCAGACTTACCTGAAAGACGAAGAGTCAAATATCCGATGGCACCGCAGGCTGACAGGCAGTGATTCTGACTGGACAGCTCACTGGCACTCCAGTGTGAATGTGCGAGATTTACATGAATGGTATTTTAAAGTGGCAATGTCTGGACCCCGCAGGCTAAGTGTTTCAACCAGTGCTGAAGGAACCAGTGCTGATTCAGGAAATATTCATGCATTACCAGTGATATAGTTTCAAATTTACTACTGGAAAAGTTCTGGAAAAGTTTCTGCAAATCTCTTGGAGTGAATATTAATCTGTCTTACTTCCATCCACAGTCAAATGGGCAAACTGAAAGAACTAATCAGACTATTGAAGATGAATAGGAAGGCATTTACCCACTGTTGAATTTGCTTATAGCAACTCTAAATGCAGCTCAATTTCCCAAAGTCCTTTGCCAATTTAGTATTCTATAAAATGTTTATTACGAATTTCGCAGTCTCCACACCAATCCCTTCTGTAACCAAAAGAATCATGATTTGATTTTAAGAGAAGCTCAGGAGCATAATAACAAAGTGAAGACAAAAATTGTAGAGTTATATCCAATTTCAGGTTGAAGGTCTGTCTGTCCACTGAAAACCTCAAGCAACCAATATTTTCTGTCAGCACAGTCAGAAAAGGTTACTTACCTTGGGTCAGTCATTGGAGCTCTCTGACAGGTCCCCCAATACATTCTGTGTGCCCGCCTATACTCCTCTCACTCCTGCACATTCCTGCTGGCAACATATTGTTGGTAGAACACAGGTAAGAACATTTAATTACCCAATCATCCAATAATCAAGTAATTGAAAGAAAGTCATCACAAAGGGTAGACTAGATACATTGACTAGATGCAGAGTATTTTCTACCACACATACTATGTTTAAAGCTATAGGAGAACACAATTTAACACAAAGTTTACACACTACATATATCTTTACAGCACTTTGAGTATTGGTGCTCATTATCTTCTGTCCTTGTTAGAGAACATAGAGGCCATGCAGGCACTATAAATTTACAATTACAATTATTGTATCCAGTATATAAAAGGTTTCACAAGCAGACACATTTGTAAAAAACCTTAGTCCTTTTCTGTTACATAATTGTCATAAATTGTCATACAAGGTTCTTCGCATTCTTGTCTATTGACTTATGTTTTGTTTCTTTATAGCTTTTTTACTGTCTCTATTTTTACTCTTCCATTCACATACTTTGTGTAGTGCCACTTGCTAGTCAGCACTTTCCCCTCTTTTCTTTTACAATGGTGCAGCATTTATTGATTTATTCTCCATATCATTTCTTCAGGTAGTCTACATTATTTGCAAGTTTTGTCTTGCTTTCATTACATGTATTATATCATTCACCTTTAGTCTTGTTCTTTTGTAGTTTGTATGTCACACATTTATTAATTTTACTTATATTATTTATGTTTTGATACTTTCCATAGAGACTTATTTGGGAACATGTATCTATGAAACCAAGTGAGGAGTAACTACTAATCCAGCAATTTAGACTGAGGAGCAGTCATTATCCAGTGGTTTAGCAGTCATTTTATCCTTGTTGCACCATTGTTGTATCTGAGAAATAGAATCATTTATTGACAGACTGCATCCATTATTGTAAATATAAGGAGTTCTTTTTAATTTAAGTTTTATACTGTCAATTTGTTGCCATTGTTGTTTTCTTAATAAATACAATGTTTTATCGTATCTTCAAATTGTACAGGACTGATGTAGTAAATGTTTCATCCTTTTATAGTTTACTTTTGGCTATTAATTTGTATTAATATTTTTAAGGGCTGGGAGGATGTAGATACAAAATTAAGCTTAGACCCATGATATGTACAATTTTTATACAACAGACTGGCAGTAAAGGAATTAAAGTTCACAAGTTACAAACAGCACTCTCAGAATTTGTAATGGAGATATAATAAAATGTGATTTTACCAGAACGCATGCTTATTGGCATTGTATGTGCGCTTTGCAAACCATGAGCTTTACTAAAGGCCAAACTGCACATCAATCTCCATCATTAAAATTACCATATTTGAAATCATCATCTTTCCATTATTTATACCTACATGGAAAGAAAACAAGCCATGTAATGTATCAAGTTATGGTTTGCTAAACTGCAAGTCAAACACCCATTAAAAAAAGATAATTAAGTGCATACTTGCACTTGTAGAGTCCAGCTAGCTCAAACAGCAAGCTATCTCATTTGTAATTAGAGATGGTCACTGACCCCCGTGTTTTGGTTTTGGATTCGGTTTTGGATCTGGATTACCGTCGTGTTTTGGTTTTGGTTTTGGTTTTGCAAAACCGCCATTGCGTGTTTTGGTTTTGGTTTTGGTTTTGTTTGGTTTTGTTTTGCTATTTTTTTGGAAAATCCATGTTTTTGGGCCTAAATTAACCCAATTTAGTGCTCCAACTGTTTTAGAGACAAGTAATCTAATTGTTGAGGTAATAAATCATCCAAAAAAACAGTTTAATTCTTCGTTGGTAGGCCTATTCTACACACAAAACAGATTGTCTTCCTCTCCATCTATGCATATTGGCAATGCAGCCATCGTCTTTGAATGTATATTACACCCTACACTTATAGTTAAATATGTAAAGAAATGGAAAAAGCCAGTTTGGTTTCTGTCTCTCAAGGCCCCCCTCCACTTGTATAAAATACCAAAAAATTCAGCCATTATAGACTGTACAATATTAATTGACATGGAGAAAGCCAGTTTGGTTTCTGTCTCTCTAGGCCCCCCTCCACTTGTATAAAATACTAAAAAATTCAGCCATTATAGACTGTACAATATTAATTGACATGGAGAAAGACAGTTTGGTTTCTGTCTCTCTAGGCCCCCCTCCACTTGTATAAAATACAAAAAAATCCAGCCTTTATAGACTGTACAATATTAATTGACATGGAGAAAGCCAGTTTGGTTTCTGTCTCTCTAGGCCCCCCTCCACTTGTATAAAATACTAATAAATTCAGCCGTTATATACTGTACAATATAAATTGAAATGGACAAAGGCAGTTTGGTATCTGTCTGCATCAGATCCTCTCTCCACTAGGAGTAAAATAGAAAACTATTCAGCCGTTATATAATCTAGAATATAAATAGAAATTGAGAAAGGCAATTTGGTATCTGTCTGCATCATAATCATCAACATCATCATTAGCGCCCTCGTCGCCTACACAAATCTCCCCCTCATCCTCTTCTAATTCCAAAGTGGCATCCTCAATTTGGGTATCACCGGCTACACTCGGGCTATTAAGGCACACATCAGCAGAATGCTCACGATTAGACATCCCACTGTTGGATGGACTCTCCACAGGGATTGTTGTCATTTGTGAATCAGAGCAAATATTCTCCTGTAATGCCTCACTGTTATCTTGCAGCTCGGCTTTGACGCGTAACAGTAGTTGTGCACCAATTGTAGGCTGGGTAACTTTTTGGGATCTGCCACTAATAGCCAAAGGTGAAGGCCTCATTCTCTCTTTGCCACTGCGTGTGTAGAATGGCATGCTTGCAATTTTTTTTTTATCGTCACTTAACTTTTGCTCAGTTACACTTCTTTTTCGCTTCAATACAGTAAAATTTTTTTTGGTTTTTGTTTTTTGCACTAATTTGAAAACACTCTGTTGTTTGACATCGCCTTGGCCAGATGACGTACTGGGAACATTAACATCAGGATTGGTGACAGAACCTGGTTGCTCATTCAGATCATATGTGGACTGCTTTGAATCCATTCTGAGCGCAAACCACTGGGGAGTGATAAAAATTATTTAGTAGATACTGCTGACAGATATGACTTTTGACAGCCAGAAATATTAATGCACAATTAGGGAGGACACCCCAAAAGCACTGAGGAGTGCTAAAAATTATTTAGTAGATACTGCTGACAGATATGACTTTTGACAGCCAGAAATATTAATGCACAATTAAGGAGGACACCCCAAAAGCACTAAGGAGTGCTAAAAATTATTTAGTAGATACTGCTGACAGATATGACTTTTGACAGCCAGAAATATTAATGCACAATTAGGGAGGACACCCCAAAAGCACTGAGGAGTGCTAAAAATTATTTAGTAGATACTGCTGACAGATATGACTTTTGACAGCCAGAAATATTTATGCACAATTATGGGGGACACCCCAAAAGCGCTGGGGAGTGCCAAATATGAAGAAAAAATAATAAACCTCTATCCTCCTCTCTGCACTAGCGATTTTGGTTAGAGCAATTGCAAGAACAATATTGTATTCTCTGTCCCTGCTCTAATTAGCCTATGACTACACCCTGCTCTCTCCCTCTGTCAAATGGCGATGGATTGCTGTGGAGGCGTGTATTTATAAAGTTGAAGTATCGCAAGAACCGAGCCCCGAGATCCGACGACGTCACAATGACGTTCGGCCTCGATTTGGATTCGGAATGGGCGGGAGAGTACCGAGCTGCTCAGCTCGGTACTCGGATACCCAAAGTCCGGGTGGGTTCGGTTCTCGGAGAACCGGACCCGCCCATCTCTATTTGTAATAACCATGGGCCTGATTCATTAAGGATCTTAACTTGAGAAACTTCTTATTTCAGTCTCCTGGACAAAACAATGTTACAATGCAAGGGGTGCAAATTAGTATTCTGTTTTATACATAAGTTAAATACTGACTGTTTTTTCATGTAGCACACAAATACTTGATAGCTTTTTTTGTACACTGAAATTTAAAAATTATATGTGTGTGCTCATGAAAAAACAGTCAGTATTTAACTTATGTGCAAAACAGAATACTAATTTGCACCCCCTGCATTGTAACATGGTTTTGTCCAGGAGACTGAAATAAGAAGTTTCTCAAGTTAAGATCCTTAATGAATCAGGCCCCATGTCTATAAAACCTGCCATTTTTTCTGTTGGTTTTGCCTAAACCCCATATGATTTAGGGATTTGAAAACTGCCACACATCGGTTATGGTTTACGTTTTCAACTTCTAAACCAAAGATTGATGAAACCTTTTGGTTTTGCTCATGCAATGTGTGGTGGTTTGCCAATCGCATAAAAAAACTCTATCTCTACCCTGGGTCTTATTTTGAGTTAGGGGTAAATCTAGCCATGGGACACAAATACGTACCTGGACAAACCTTGCTGTGATACAAAGGGTGCAAATCTGATTAATTTTGCATACAGGAACAAATACTGCATGATTCTGTGCAACTTTATTTTAACCCTTTGATTTAGAGCAGGGCGAGGATTTGCCCTCTGCTAGCTCTGTCTTCACGTTTTGATTTTTTTTCGTCTTTGCAGCCAGGGTGAAAAATTGCATAGCCTACTCCTTAAGTGCGTCCATCTGTGTCTACTACGTCCTTGTATGTTCCTGCAAATTTTTGTTTTACTTACACTATACATTAATGTGTGAGACAGGGTAGCACATTGTAATGGGAAAGTCTGCTGGTGAGATGAGAAGTACTCCATCATAGCATGTCATGTTCATAGATATTTTCAAATTGGGAGTTACCCTCAAGTACTGAATTGTGTTTGTGTATATAGTGTCATAGTGATTTAGTAAGCAATTATCTGGGAAACAAATTCAATGATGAAGAGTTGGTAAATAAAAGAATCTAAAAAATTCCACATTTTTTAATTAGTATTTTAACAAAATAAATGTACGGGTTTAATTCCCCTTTACTTTCCCTTAATAGCAAATGCAAATGGACGTTGCAATCCTGTTGCCTCATATATGTGTCTTGGATCTTTTACATGTATGTATGTTATAGTTATGTAATCAGTACAACTATTATGTGCTCATTACATAAGTTGTTGAGTATCTCTTGTGGCACTAAATACAGAATACATACATACATCCATTATTACGCAAATGTAATATGTACATTACTAAGCGAATAAATGTCAAAAATACATCTTAAAATGCTGCAGGTAAGACAGGAATAGTAGAATGGGAAAAGGATCTGTTATGTGCAAATACATTTGATATCACATTTGCTTAAAACAATGAAAAAAACTAATGCAACAAATTATTTAATTTCAAGAATTAGAGAGCAGCATGCGGTAGAATATGTTACTATATTATAGAAATATTTATAAGTCTGATATATTCATAAACCCCTTTTCCAATTTATAATGCGTATAAATGTCATATTTGCAGTTGTCATAATGTGCTGACATTGCTAAAGCCAACCTTGTCATTTATTGTTTCCATTCATGGATATATAATCACCACAATATACAGTTCAGCAGAATTCTGTGTTCCCATTGTAATGCTTTCTGTTGTCAGGCAGGAATTCCATTATTGTACTGATGGTGCTATTGGAATATCATTCATAGGTGAATAATCACTGTTGCATTCTGTGGACTTTGGATTTAATCGTAGTACACATGTAACTTTTATTATATTGGACCTAGTAATGCTGACATCAGCTGTAGTCCTAGGACTCATCAGATTATTGTGGGTTAAAAAAAGAATGAACAACTCAGCAATGTACTAATATGGTAGATATTGAATCTTTGGGACCATCTACTGAATCTATGTACTGAACACAGTAAGAGATCAGTTTCTGCCTTTTAAGCTGCGCTCCTAAGTTACAACCCATTCTTGTATTGTATCTACCTGGAATAGTCACTGCCAACCTGGCCTCAGATATCTGAGGATAACTCAGAAGATACTATAGAGATATAGGAGAATTTATGAATAGTTAAACTTACTTCATGCAGCGCACCTACATGCTGTATGTACCTAATTTCATGGGTCAGCATACATATGTTATTGCCCACATGGAACATGTCATAGTCCATCTTCACATCCAATGTGCTTAATGTGCTTATATATATTTCTTGTTCGAACCTTATTCTTATTTCATAAAACTCCTGACAGTAAGTGCCAAATATTTAAGTTTAATTCCCTTCTATTATTGTATTTTATCTGTGGAATCTATTTTGCCTCTGAGATGTCAGATCAATTTGTATAGTTTTAATAAGGGCAGTAGCCTGGTGCCCTATTTAAACTTAGTAATAGGAACTTGACAAGAACATGAGTGTTCTGTCTGTTTATTGTAATGACTTGTATGTGTCTTTATATTTCTATTTATAAGTAATCCAATCATTGTTTCATTGCATGATCAGGTGTGAAAAAGGTATCTGGAGTGAAGATCCACAACTTTAATACCAATTAGGGCTAACTGTAGTTTTAATTTGTCACTTAGAAATCCTGCAGCAAATAGCAAAGAAAAATATTGCCCTTGACTAATAACACTTCAATATTCCCATAATCTACTTAGTTCCAGCCATCATTTTCTAATGTATATTCACGCCCTGTTCAATAGAAATGGACACACAGTCCACAAATATATTTTTGCAAAGTCACAACTGTACTTGCAAGATGTTTATACTGCGTCACTATTTATTTTAGGGGGCTCAGCAGCAGGGGGCATATCTGGCTGAAGAAGGTGTTTAATGATAGAATATGAGACAGTCATGCTACCTTCTGATTCAATCCTCAGGTGCCTTTACTTGTCAGGTACACTTGCTGCTGCCAAGCTCCCCAGCCAATCCTGATAAATATTACAATGCACCTGGGGGTTTCCGTCCTCTGACCCTTAAAGTACATTTGTTTTTCATGTGATACCTGTATTCAGGATTCTGCGGTAGATCCTCCTACTTAATTGTTCAGCTTCATCATATGGAAAGAATGAAGTCAGTCTCTGTTTTAAATGCATAACATACAGGGTATATTTTTATGTTCATTTTATAGTCATGTCTTCAAGTCCCACCTTTCCAACCAATTATCCAACTATACTTATTTCTCTCCAGCTTTCTCCCCCAGAAGTACTTATTTGGGCAGTGGATGGACACATTAATTTAGATAATGGCAATTTTCTTTTTTCTGGCTAGCACAGAAAATGGTTGTGGGTATTGTTCATCTACCTACATTATTTCAGAATAACAATGGCTGATTCTTGGAAAATTCCTAAAACAATGTTATCTTACCTCTAAGGCTTTGCCTGATTAATGCATTCCTTAGTAATCATAAAATAAAATGCTGGTAGATGTTGCATCCAGATGTTTGACAATATTTTGGGTAGATGGGTTCACTGTTTTCAATTGCTATTCTGGTTATTATTTTATTTGTTTATAACATGTTCCTTATATTGTTTGTTGATATGTTTCGTCTTGATATGTTATGTCTTGTATGGTATTGATGTTTTTGTTTTCCACTCCATGTTTTGTTTATTAATTA
Organism: Mixophyes fleayi; assembly: GCF_038048845.1. Lineage (NCBI taxonomy): Eukaryota > Metazoa > Chordata > Amphibia > Anura > Limnodynastidae > Mixophyes > Mixophyes fleayi. The sequence goes on along the minus strand of NC_134406.1, from coordinate 226,870,807 downwards.
AGCACATGTTAAAACAACAATCAGGGGGTATATTTACTAAACTGCAGGTTTGAAAAAGTGTAGCTATAGGAACCAATCAGATTCTAGTTATCATTTATTTAGTACATTCTACAAAATGACAGCTAGAATCTGATTGGTTGCTATAGGCAACATCTCCATTTTTTCAAACCTGCAGTTTAGTAAATATACCCCCGGGTTGTTGTTGTTTAAAAGACAAAAATACTGCTTCTACAAAAAAGATCACCTGTGCACCAAAAGAGCAATTAATAGTTCTCTTAGACAGACTAAGAAAAAATTAATGCCAGAAATTTGGAATTGGTGTAGTTATACAGTTATTAAAAACTTTAGGTATAAAGTGGTTAAATAATGAATATTATCATATTTTTGCCATTTTGTAGTTAATTTATCAATATACATTTGCTGCTATAAAAAAAATATAACTCTAGTAATCAAAAACATAAATTTCTTTGTAACATGATCTCTGTAATTCCCACTTTATGGATGTCAAGTTATAAACATATAATAAATGTCTATATGGCGCTCTACAGTATAAATCTTCAATTATTTGAAACAAAGTTTCCAATAGTGGTCTTTACATTCTTTTAAAGTATGAAACTAGAAAGAGCTGTTGTTTCTTTAACTAATGAACCACAGTCATTCTGTGTTTTACTTTGCGGTACTTTTTGCAGCCCCATTGTAAAATAACATTCTGCCATGCACCTCAAGAAAGGTATTCTAATTAAATTAGGAAACTTCACTATATCATGTGATGCCTCTTACAGTTATTCATTTCTTGCATTTATTACCCTTGTATTAAAGGCTCATAAATGTTTGGTTTTTAAGATCTCTCAAACCATAAGTCTAACTTATGCAACTGTGACTTACCTATTATACATTTGCCAAATGCTCATGACAAGTAAATTACCAGGAAACAGAACACTACTAGTTGGTCTAAGTGTGACAAACATTTTTTCTTGACATATTTCAAACATTTTATACACGTCAGCTTGGAAATATCATGTATCCTATATCGTTTTCTACAAATTTGTTGACTCCTAAAAGCAGAAGGAATAAAAATGGTGAAACAACATTCAAATGTGTATTTTTTGTGCCCCTCCCATTGGAGCAGTAAACCGCACCATCTTGCTGTTGTTTCAATTGGGTGGGTAATGAAATTCATTGCTAACTAAGTACCCCCAATGATTCTGTATTGTCCCTTTAAGGTCTGTACATTGCACACTACTATTTAGTGCTTTTATTTCCCTGTGAGGACTCATGTAGAGTGTTTACTAGGAGACGGGGAGAATGCTTGGTTGAGATTCCATGACATCCTATTCTATATATAAGGTCACATATGCATACAGTAAGATATGTACTGTGGTCACCAACTTGGTAGGTCTGGTCAGGCTGGCTGCTAACTGGTGCATGGTTACTGTCACAGTGGTTTCCCTTCCCTTGCTCTGCCCATAAAGGTGTGTACGCAGTGGTTGATTGTAATGGTGGCATTTGGAACAGATGCCCATGTGCCACAAATATAAGGGGGGCCCAGACCTTACCCATACAAAGTCAGTACTGCAGGGTGGATTATCATAAAAGACAAAGTAAGTTTGCTTAGTAGCATGTTGTAAATTCCAATGAACTTGGGAAAATATTCTTGCACTCAGTTGCGAATTATTTGCAGCATAAAGCCTACTGAATATTATAGCGGGAGCTCAAAGTGTCCTTTAGGGATGTTAAAGAATTATGAATGTTTCAGTGGGTCAAGGAAAAGAAATGTAGACAGCATGAAATGATGGGGGCAGTGCCTTAAAGCAGAGGTCATTCTGATGGCAAGAATACATAACAGAGAACACTGTGGTGTCTAGAGTACAGAGCAGAGACTCTTCTGGTTCCCCCCAATACAAAGTTAAGCCCAGCTTGGTTACTAATACAATGCAGAGACCATTCTGATAAGAAGTGTAAAATGTAGAGCCCATTACTTTGCTCTTGTTTTTTATTATCTGCTGAAACTTGTGCTTGGCTGCTCGAGCTCCCTAGAGAAAATATGAACCAGGATATTATAAATTATTAGTGGAGACTGGATATATTGGCACATATATGAAAATTAAATAAACTATACGTATAGCTCATACGTTATATAAATAATTGTTTCTAAAAAATACAGAAAATCAAAACCGTCATTACACCACATGATATCAAAGTATCAAGTTTAAAAATGTTACATTTAGTCGGTATCTCAATAACATCACCTAACTTTGAAAGACCTGTGTGACAATGTGTGAGTGATTCCCTGCTTTTGTGCTTGTGATATTCTATTATGTAGGTGCCGTGGTTTTGATACTGTGGACTTACTGTATATATGGAACGTTCTCTGGAATACAACCAGTGACATGGAAATTACTGATATAGATTGAGTTTAGAAGAGTTTATAGTTATTTCTAGTATCATGACAGTGTGATTAATCAATGTGAAAGCCCCATGTAATGAAATACAACCTCACCCACATACTTCATTTACTGCTTTATAAATCCAAAGAGAATCTTCTTTTCTGCAGTTGTCCAAATGAAAATGACAAATAAATAACCTGAATAGATCGCTGCAACTTGATATAATATAGTCAAAATGCTAATGAATTAAGTGCTGCTGGTATCAGTTGGCATCAGCTGAAGGAGTCAATAGTAAAATAGCCAATCACAAGCTGATTGATAGTGTTGCTGGTGTCATCGTTGTCGTCATCATCATCATTATCGCCATCACATATCTTTACACCAAGGGCTAGATTTACTAAGCTGCGGGTTTGAAAAAGTGGGGATGTAAATGAAAGCTAGAATCTGATTGGTTGCTATAGGCAACATCCCCACTTTTTCAAACCCGCAGCTTAGTAAATCTAGCCCCAAGCCTTAAAAACCCACAAAAATAAATCTCCTAAGAAGGGTATCTTGGGATGCATCTAAGTCTCATTAGTTTATATATACTGGGGGTGTACTACACTTGTATAAACTTACTGTCCCAGTTCTACCTCTGAAATCTAAGATACATATAATTCTATATACAGATGTATTTTGGTAAGTATGCCCTCTACAGAAATGTGTATATTTTTTCTACACAAATTGAATGAATTCTTATTAGCACCATTAGTAGGTGTAGAATACATAGGTAATTCATTGAGATATTAATCCATGTTTTTGTCAAACTGCTATATGCGAAAATTGGGAAAATTTGGTGCAATTCTGAAAGGGCATCAATGCACGGAGGCTAAGTGGTTAGCACTTCTGCCTCACAGCACTGAGGTCTTGAGTTCAATTCCCGACCATGGCCTTATCTGTGTGGAGTTTGTATGTTCTGCCCGTATTTGCGTGGGTTTCCTCCGGGTGCTCCGGTTTCCTCCCACACTCCAAAAATATACTAGTAGGTTAATTGGCGGCTATCAAAATTGACCCTAGTCTCTGTCTGTTTGTCTGTTGGACTGTGTGTGAGTGTATGTTAGGGAATTTAGACTGTAAGCTCCAATGGGGCAGGGACTGATGTGAATGAGTTCTCTGTACAGCGCTGCAGAATCAGTGGCGCTATATAAATAAATGGTGATGATGATGATGCTGATGTACACCCAATGCTAAATGAGGTGTAATCTTGGTTATAGTGTTGAAATGAGCTGATTTCTTGTGAGTACAAACTTTCTACTGTCCATTGCCATGTATTTTCTGTGCCAATATGAGTTATAATTGAAGATTCATCATGTTGTTGTAAGGGAGACCAGTATAATAAAAAGTAACATGCATGGCATGAACTAAAAGCTACAAGCAACTGCAAGGACTTCCTTCTGTGAAGCATGCTATGTTACTGCAAAATAATGAAACCAGTAAATACAGATTTTAAAGCTCCTTGAAGACAAGAAAATAAATGTGCTTAACAACAATTCAATCTTCATTTTATAGAACAGCGTAACTTAATTAGTGATTATATCTTGAGAGTATAAAATTGTAGCTGTTATTAGCATAATAAACAAATACCTTTGTGAATTTTCTCTAAAAAGGTAATCACAAACTTAGATTGAGCTGCATCTTTAGCTCAATTTAGCTTTGAAAGCACATTTACAATCTCATTAAAACCCTGCACTTCAGTTTATTTCTTGCTGGATGGTCTTATAATATACATAAATTGCACATATTGCTAATTAGCTTAATTTTTTAAAATGTATAGTCACAATACTATCATTAACAGAGCAACAGAGTTACACTCCATTAGCTGTTGTTTGTAATAGAGTATCTATATTGATTAGTCTTTAAATGTTTATTACTTTTGTTATTGTAAAGATGTTTAGCTATTTAGTAGAATTTTTCACATAACTGTCAAAATGACTTATTGTTTTCTTAGTCTTGTGTTCCCACAAAATTAACTGTATTTAGAAAGCAGTTATTATTAATGCTACAAAAGTTTCATAGTTTAATGAGTATATGTTTGATTAATGCACTGTTGTTTTGGTGGATTAAGATAGATGTAATATTTTTTTAAAGGACTTGGTTGTAAGAATTTATATATCCTTGTCAATTACTTCTTATATACAGAACTTAAAAATGAACTTTATAATGGCTCATATAACATTATTTTATGTCCCTTTTGTTAGCCAGTTGCAAACACTTGTCTTCTATAATCCTCCATAAATACAACTGACATGATTCGTGTTGTGGCCTCAAACTATCATCCTGTGTTACAGAAATATAGTGCATCAACCAGTCTATTGCATCTGATTGATACATAGGTAGACAGACTCTGGTTCACCAGCTGTTGCAGAAACTGACAGAAACATGAGGTTCCACACAAAAATTAGACAGAAAAAGGTTGCTTACTTCTGGTCTAACTTGTAGATTGAGTGTCTATCCCTCCAATACCACCATAGGGTGGCTATGGGGCCCAGAGGTAAAAAGGACCTTACGATCTCAGAGGGCCCAGAGATGGAATGTTACTCCCCCACCTCTATCTGTGGGAGAACCACCTGCCAGCCATTCAAGCTATAGACTATAAGCTTGGTAAGGAGACAGAATTCTACTGCTTGTATCTGGCACCATAAGAAAGCCAGGCCTGGTCAAATGTAAGGGGCGGCGAAAAACATATAAAGTAACAGTCTCTGACAATTAGTTGTTATGTTGCTGTATTTCATTGTATGTGAAACCTTGAAAGTTCCTCAAGTCTAAAAGGTGTCAGGAGTGGCCACTATAGTATCCCACATCGGTTGTTCCCAGTGGGTTTCTATAGCTGTATACTTTTAACCTTATTCAGCTATCTTCTCTTAATATATTGTACCCTATTTATAATTACTGCTGTATGTGTTTCTTATTGTGTAGCTGCTAACAATTTGTGAGTATCCAGAGGATGTTCCGTGGTTTTTCACTTGTTAGAAACACCGCCAAACGTAAGCTTTAAATCACGCTGTCTACTGTAAATTAGGCAACTCTATGCTCCTGTAAGAGATTGACTGTATATATACACAAGTTTCGAGTTATTTAGTATCATACCTTAGATAAAGCATAACAAAACATTGAAACAATACACAAAAATAAATAAAATTTAACAAACAAAAGACAAATCTTTAATGCCATGTATTCACTGATGTTAAATTAGCATTTTTTAACAGATTTTTAGTTTGCTACTACCACTGTTACTAGTTCACTTTGGAGTTGGTGTAGGCTCCCATAATGCCTTAAATTAGTGTAAATGCATATGGGTAGAATAAGATGTGATGCAAAAACAGGTAAGTAAAAGAAACACTATTGCAATGCTAGCATATGGTAGTAAGAGTAGTATTGTGCATGGTTATAGCTGATGGTTTATAGTGCCATTACCCATTTACATGCATTTTACAAGAGTTAAAAAGCATTTAATTAATGCCAGTGGGTACAAGGACTTAGTAACCTCTCTCCTACAAATAAAATGTATTTATAAATTATGTTTTTGTCTCTTTCAACAGATAACAGAGTATAGAAAAATACACCCTGATCAAAGTGGAAATTTAGAAGTCTTGGTAGGAAAAATGCAATGGTAATGTAAGCGAATGGAATTTAATAGTTTCACAATGAAGGCAGTTAGAGAATGGCTTTATAGCATACCATCATACACCCCCACTTCGACATCTGCAAATACACATAAAAAACTGCCCCACCAATTAACATTAGAAGTGCTACAGGGGAGTGTGGGTTTATTGGAATTATGGCTTAATCACTAAAGTATGTAAAACAATAATTTTAAATTGATACAATAAATCATTTAAGAGAACACCTATAGAACTCATTGAGTGGTTATAAAAGGCAACAGAAACCTCCAAGACCCTTTTCCAAAATATACTAAATTATGGGATCTTGATTTAGCTAGATCTGATTCTGAGGAGGTTTGGCCTAAGATCTTCCAGTGCTCCCAAATGAGCTCTTCTAGTATTTTGGTCCAGGAAACCCAGTTCAAGGTGCTTTCCATGTGGTACAGATGCCCTTCACAGTTATCTAAAATGCATTCTGGGGTCTTGTGTAAGTGCTGAAGGTGTGGGTCATTTTTAAATATTTGGTGGAATTGCCCCAATCCTCTCTCATTTCGGCTTAGAGTAAAAGAAGCATCCAATAAAAATAATCGCTTGTCCAGTTCCATCTTGTCCGAGTTATTGGTTGCTTAACCACACAAGCATTCCGATATCCAAATACAAAAAAAAAAATCACTTCTCCAGACATCCTAATAATGCAGTTAAGCTGTGATTCCTGTTCACTGAAGATCCACTGTCCCCCTTCCTTTAAGGAGTAGATAACAAGAATTGATTTTTATATGGCGATGGATGATCTCTCCTTATCCAGTATGAACCATTGTACACTACAAGTTAACCCGTGCATGATACTCATGCATTCTAGTCAAATCAAGCTACTTAAGGTGTTAAAAAGGTTCTTGTCATGCATTTGGGCCTAGCCCAGGCCTCCTCAGGGGAAGAGCGTTACTTCCAGACGCAAGCGCCCTTTTTTAACATGGTTTTGTCCACATGTCACCACCTCATCATTTTTCTCAATCACCTCATCCTTCATCTTCATCGCCACATCCTTCATCAAGCTACTTAAGGTGTTAAAAACTCCCCACTGTCACCCCCGGCAACCACCAACCACTCCCAACTGTCACTTCTCCTTCAAGAAATATATAGGTCAGTGTATAACTCTGCCCAGCAGGTGGCGCTGCAGCTTGTTGTTTTTTTTTCACACACGCCACTAGGCATTTATATAGTAGATATTTCCACCTGGGCTAGCTGGTTGGCATTTAAAGACTCTCAACTGTTTGGTCATTGTGCGAGGGGTGAGTCTGAAATAGAAATGGGATTTTGTTTGATCTCTGGGTACTTCTGGGTCAGATTACTGGTTTGAGTTATGGGCCATCTCTAATGGTACTTTTCCACTACTGCATCTCACAGTTCCCACTGCATAATTTTTGCTGATTGGCTGTGGCACTATTTTGAGGATTTAACCTTTCCCTTTCCCCTTCCCATCCTTCCCTATGTTTGTTGTTTGTAACTGCTTTTACAATCTACCCTATTATGGAGTTTTTGTCATTACTTTGACCTCTATATCAATGTATAGGATACCTCTATGCAGTGTTTGTTTATTCATCTTTTCAATAAAAAGAGATTTTACAGAAAAAGACACCTGTAAGGATGAATTTGTGGTTGGTCCATGAGAACTAACTCTTTCACTATCATTTCTCCATATAGTACTGACTTTCTCACCATTCCTGATGCCAAAACACAATGGAAAGGGTCAGGACTTTGGCAAGAAAACAATAACAACAATTGAAACAATAACGATTTAATTAATAAGCAAATCACAGTAATTTATGAGTAGGGTTAGATTCAGCTTATATATGTTATATATAAACTTAATATCATAGTGATATTAAGCTTATATCGGTAACACACGACTTTAGTGTATTTATCATACTTTACAAATAATGAAATCAATAAAATACACATTGTTGAACATTTGTAGGCCTGATTCATCTTCAGAAGTAAGTCCCATTGCGTACCATACCATGCTCAGAACTTTACGCCAGTGAACACAAGTGCATCCAATTCAAGTTCAAACGCAAAATACACTTCAGACAGCCTACAATTTGGAAGGTGGAATAGGGAAGGCAAGGGGCGTATGCACATAGGCAATGTGTAGTAAGGGTCTGCCAAGGTTGAACACATGCACGTTCAAGCTCGGGGCATCTCTCAGGTACGTGATTTTTAGGCAGATCACTTGCACCACTTACAGTGCAGGTGTAAGTGCTGATTGATAGTGAATATGGATGCATATGCATGCCATAACATGTGTTTGAGGTTAAAAGAAACTCTAAAAAATGCATTTTAGTACAGTCGGCATTAATAACATTATGATATATGTATTAATAAAAAAATTGTTTCTAAAACTCAAATATATTTTTCTTATTGGTTACAGCATTAAGAGTTGTTAATGTATTTCATTTTTTTTTCTATGCCCTCTGATGGGACATTATATTGCACATATGTATTATGCGTATCCTGCAGTTCTGTCTGTGTGCATGCTGCAAGTACCGTATGGCCATAGTGTATTTATTCCAATGGAAACGTTTCTTGGGATCAACTTGTACTTAAATCTGGTCGCATGTTCTGTCCAATTTTAAAGAAAGCGCAAGTTGCATTCACTTTGCATTTCTTGATGCTTCAGGCCCTGTATATATACATTGATATATTCTCACTGCATATATGTTCTGATTCATTTTAGATTTATATGTGTTTCTTTGTTGAAAACCAGACAGGAAGACATACTTTTACATTCTCTGATCAGGGTGCCACAGATTAAAAATGATATAAGACTATTAGAAATTGACATAAACTGGCTAGCTTTGTTTTTTGTTCTGTTATCAGAAATAACTACAAATTAATCCTAATTATTAAATAATACATACAGTTCACATTTTATAATTTGTTAGTAAACTACTGCCATCTACTGTCCAATGTTATTATTGGTTTCTGATACTTAAGATGGAGCAATCAATAATTTAAGCTCAGATTGAAGAAGCTGTTTAAGGAATGCAAAGTAAAGGATTTATTTGGATCTCTCTGGTAAGTGAAGAAACCTGTACCAGATCTTCTCCATGAAGATTCTAGGATCCATGATTCAACCTGATCTCTAGCAGTTAAAGAAGATCCCTCATACAAACATCCTACGTATTTTAAACCACCTTATGGTTTGAAGTTAATGAAATCATTTTGCTATACATCCTTTGTGTCAGTTTATAATTTTTTCTGTGTGCTAGTAGTTCAGGATGAATAAATACTTCATTGGCTAAGCCTAAGTATCTTATTTCAAGGAGACTACATTACTGCTGGCAAGTACTTTGAAGGAGTCACACATTTGTTGAGTTAAAGTAAGAGGATATTGGTAAATAATGCCATGTAACTTTAAGCTGAATACATCCCTAATGGAAAATTACAGAATTTATTTATTTTTCCAGTGCAAAAATCACTAATTTGGTTGCTTTTATTAATATTTCAGTTAATTTATGATTGTTCATCACTGTACAATGTTTGGAAACTGAAAACCGGAGCAACCATTGATAGAGCATACAATCTTTTTTAAATAAAAAAAAAATAAAACAATAACATGCTTTATTTTTGTATACATTTTCTTTAAATCATTAATTTTGTTATACATTCCCCTTTGAGATGTCTTTTAAGTCATAACTCTATAATTGTTCTAGACAACAAGTAGAACCACAGTGTTCTCTCCCTTGAGTCATTTGTCAGATATTCACTAGGATTCTGTCCTTGTCCTTTCCCCTCAGACTTTGTTTGCAAAATTATCAAAGTGAGCAGGGCTGACATAGGGTGTTGTGTCCAAATTGCATATATGTTTCTTTTATAAAGTCAGAAACTTATTTTGTGAGGCACAAATCTAAAGACTGCCACAAGTGATTACTCCACATCACCACTTGGAGTCTAATATGCTTGAGGATATCAGGTTTATCTGGCCCAATTCTACCCATTTTTCACTGGCTGGCCATCCAGGGGTGCTTTATTAAGCCAGGGAAGCCTAACCTTCTAAGTTTCCTATAGTCACTCAGCCAAATGTTGTTAGAAAAGTACAACAGTACATTTATTGTAATAAAAACAATTACTAGAATATTATATACAAACAGTAAATAAATGCCATTCAGGATTACCATATTATCTGTCCCTTACGCCACTAGCTTAAGGAGTTACAGTCACCTGGATATCCTGACTTGCAGAATCCAAGACCCATGGAGCTCCTCTGAGCTGCAGATGTACCAGCAGGATGCTCAGTCCAGCAGAAGCCTATACTTCAATGCTGGACTTCTTCCCAGGATCACATAAAAAAAAAAACACACACCCCTGTGTCTTACTCTATTCCCTATACCCTGCAGTTTTCCCATCCTCCAGGGGCTGAGTCAGGGGTGGCCTTATATAGTGAGATCCTCTGAGAGTGGCTGACTGTTAACAGGGGCGTTACAGAGCTGTCCCTTCTCATCTCAATACATCCCTCGGTCCCCTGCTGGGCTGATTCCAAAGTGTCTGGTGAAAACAACCTGAGACAATGGGGACATACTCAGGTTAATTAAGGGGCAAGGCCAAAATGATTAAATGATACTCCCAGTATTAACCCCTTACAAGCTTTTTCAGTCATACCTAGCTTTCAGCTGATCAGGATGAGATCAAATAAAGGAGAGGGAGAATGAATACAGCTTCAGCCCCCTCACCTGTATCCTGGACACCACATCCTTACCCATAACCCACCTGGCTTCACTTTAAGAACAATGAATAACAGTTTCACTGCAATATCAAAATAAAATAATAAACAATAAAAAAAAACTTTTATTTTTTTTAACTGTTAAGAGTTAAAGATGGAAAATGTAAAATGCCAATGTACTGTTTAGCTTTCACTGGCTCCTTTAAGACGTAAATATGTGTAACCAGAGAGCACTCGGTACTTTTGATTTTTCATCAGGTTATTTTTGGTAATTGGCCTATTCCCTATCACATTCAATATAGACTCCTATATGTGTATTTGGACTGATAGGAAGTGATATGTGGTATATCTATTTACTGTATGCAGTGGGTGGATAAAATTGAATATGACTTTGTAGTTCCCAGTGGTTACTTAACTGCACATTTTGCTTAAAGGAAGGATGTATTTCTTCATTTCTTTTACATGTATAATGTAACAATTTTTAAGATTTGAAACAGTCATGTATGGAAAGTATCATGCAGCCATATGCTCTCATAGCACTAACCACTGAGCTGCACTGTGCTCTTACAACTCTCTATTTTATTTTATTGTTCTATAAATGCTGTAAGCAAAAGTATATGAAGAACACAATGGTGATTTAATGTCTATGCATTTCAAAATATGACACCCACACATGATAAAACTGCTATTTACAATGCTATCACATGGATGTTAATCAGTAGTTTTATTACCATTTAAGGTGTAGATTTGTTATCCAAAAATCTCTACATCTTACCATAATGCACATACTGTAAGAGAAAATACTTTCCATCTGTTCATTTAAATGTCTTTGTAATGAAAATGTAAACCTAAAGAACTATATGTAGTAGTAGCAATCACTTTTTATATTCATATAAAAATGAGTAACTGCACTGCTTGAAGGGGATCTAAAATAACAGTGTAAGCTACAAATGACACTGGGTGAGCTAAGAAGTAGTAAAATAAGTAGAGATGTAGGAGAAGAAAATATAACTAGCAAATAAATTGTATGTAATTGTATATTGACAAAATAAATGTAAAAAATAGTACTGTTTAAAAATCCCTCTCTACGAGAGGCATTTAGCCCCACGCTGCCAGTGCATGTTGCAGATGTCCTGGAAATCATCCAAGGCTGACAAGCGTAGGAACTGATTTTCAAAATTACAGTAAAACGGGGGGGTCATTTACAAAACAAGAAACAGCCCAAGCATAGAGCAAAACCCTAGTAGTGCCATGATACACAGGTCCATCTTTTCCATTGGGCACAATGGGCAGCTGCCCGGGGGCCCCACGGGCAAGGGGGCCCCATAGGCACAGCTCTTAATGAGAATAAATAATCCTGCAAAAGAAAAAAAACCTGCAGAAAAAACCTACAAGGGTCACTGAGCAAGTACATCTATCTATCTCTATCTCTATCTATCTCTATCTCTGTATCTGTATACATCTATATAATCTCTATCTATCTATATCTATATCTGTATACATCTATATATCTATATCTATATTTATGGGCCCCGGTGCACTGCTTTGCCCGGGGGCCCATAATGTTGTTAAGATGGCCCTGATGATACATCTCAATTTCTGACAAAACACATGGGCTTAAAGGGCATCATAGCAGTGTTTGAGTAGCAACAGCGATTTGCATTGGCCAATGTGAGTAATATGTGCAAAGTGTAGAGTAGGTGCACTGGTACACCTAATTTTGTAGTGAGTATCAATATGAAATATAATTTTAGTGAGTGAGAATACAAAGATTAGGGGTCATATTTTTAGAGGGTTCCTTAATTTGCACTAGGGATTACAGGCAGTTCTACTCTGTAAAGCTACTTATATTTTGCCCCAGCTCGGAGTTGAAGGAGACCAGGTTTTGTTCTGTACTTATAATGAGAATGTTTTTTCACCTTCCAGGTAAATAAATGAGGCTAAACTGAGCAGCACTTTAGGAGAAACAACAGAAAAGTGCTTTGGATTTCTCAGTCTTTTGAGAGCGGACAGCAGATGACGAACTGGCGCATAACCAAGGTGTTTTGTGGAGCACATCCAGTGTTCTTTGTATAAGAAGTCCATTGTGTGTGGGTGAAGAATTAAAAAAGAAAAAAAAAACTTTTGGAACATAACCAGCATTATTATTAAGCATGTTCTATTTTATGATAAAATAAGTAGTGCATGTCAAAATTCTATTAGTCAATAAGTGATACAATTATGAATAAGAGGCCAAATAAACACCACTGGTGTTAATAAATTCAGCCCCACTGTCAGACTTGCATAGAATGGCACAGACTGGCATTATTAGGTCTTCCTCTTTAATTCCCGAACCTCATTGAGCAACGACCTGCATAAGATTGATCACTGCCAACAGACTCTTTGATGCGTGCTGTATGTGATCTAACTATAAAACTTGTGCTAACACTACTGCCTTTTATCACACATCAGGAGGCTGGCGTAGCGTTAATCAAAACAAGTGTAAATAAGAAAAAATCCTATCAGGGAAGGGCATTAAAACACCTTGATCTCTTACTTTAAAAATTCTTAGCAGTCATCACAATATAATGAAATATGGTGACCAGGAAACAAATTGTTATGAAGAGACTCAGTGAAAAAAAATGTTTAAGCTACTTTTTATATTTTTAAAAATATACCTGTTTATGTTTTTATTATGGATCACTTTATGGATTGTTTATTCTTTTATTGTTAATATATTCTACTATACTCTTGCCATTTTTTTTTGTCGCTATTACCAATCTGTAATTATCAATTTATTTGAATTTTTTAGCTCTATAAGAGTGTATTATTTAATGTCTTTTTTCTTCATATATAATTTATTGTTCTGCTTTGGGTTTAAAAATGTAATAGTCCAATATATTGAGATTTGTTTTTTTATACTTTAGTCTTTGCACATTGTGATAATTATGTATGAATGCAATTATATATAATTGAGAATGAGCTGCTCTGTAACAATCATTTCTTGGTCTCTATATCTGATTATATTATGATGCATGACAAGGATTTTAAAGTATGAAATCAATGTGTTTTAATGACACACAGCCACACTTTCCTGATTATTTAATGATGATGGCATATTGTGAGTTTGCTCTAAATCCTGATAGGTATTTTTCAGTTAGTTTTCTTTATTTATTGATACAAATATGTGAAACAGATTCCTCTTCAGTCAGTGTTGAATACTGACAACCAGTAGTGGTGGTTATTATTCTGGTATGTTTGTGAATGATTTAAAGAACAGTCTGAAAACTATATACGGTGTGTCATGGATTTAGTGAGACTATAATTTAATAGGTTTGAACTAGGTACACATTATAATTTAGATTAAATATTGAAACGTCAGTTTCTACTCTCTATGATTAGTTTAATTCTAAAATGCTATGTAGTATGTTTAAGCTAATTACTTTTTGTTTGGTAGTCTTTACTGATTATTATGATATTAAGTCTAAGTCTAAGTCAATTACTCTCACCTGATGACTTTGATATCAACCTTGGCTTGATTTCAATTAACTTGATAAAGTCTAAAGCCGATTGGCTTATTACAAATACACAATCTACTATGATTGGCCAGAGGAGAATACTTTATACTTGCTTCCTCTAACACCAAGCAAATCTCCTAAAATCTCTCCCTCTGTGTGGCTAAACGAGAGAGTCTAAGTTTTGAAGTTGGATCACTTACAATATGGACCAAAGTCTCTAGTTGTTTATTCTTTTTAACTGAAACCAGTTTTCAATGTATAAACAAGAAGCTTAATGAAATAAAGTACTTATATGCACTATGAAGCACCCTCTCTGTTTTTATGACGTTATGTTTTATATCTGATGATTTATCTAATGGCTTTATGAGGCATAAAAAATGAATGAGGATAACAATGGCAGAGTCACAGGAAACAGGCTAGAGGTACTAATCATTATATTGCTTCAGCTCAGCACTGTATTTCCACATAAAAGACAGTACATGTTAAATAAACCTACCAAAACCTGGAAACTGTGTGACTAAATTAAATGATCTTTTCTTGCAATTGAAAGCTATATTACAGTACATTATCACTCCAGGCATCTTTATTTATAGTGAGCTGACACAAAAGCCTATAGTAGTAAATTTGAATCCTTTGCCACCTTTCAGCTGTGTACTCACTCACTATTGGTGGCCAATCCATTGCGTACCAGCCTGAAGCTCCACACACTTAATTACGTTCCCTGGCATGTTTCAAGGATGTCACTTCTCTTCCTCAACTGTGATTTATGTTTAAGGGAAATTGTTTCTAAGAGTTCTCATAGTGATCTCAATACATCATTAACTTGTCACTCTTAACATACTCCAAGCAGCAAATTATGGTTAGAGGAAAGAGCGGTCGGTCCCCAGTAATATTATGAGGGATATAAGATCTTCCCTACTGCCCCCATTGGGAATAATCTTTCCACTGCCATACTGGTTTTAACAATAGTGAAGATGAAGGCAGAGAGCTGGACTCCAATTATTATTATTATTATTATCGTAAATTTGTTAGGCGCCACAGGGCTCCGCAGTGCCGTACAGTAGCGAAGACAAGGACATACATAAAACAGAATATATGTAAAACAAGACAGACAAGGCAGACAAAATAAATGGAGACATGAAAACAAAGGGTATGGAGGAATCTGCTCATTAGAGAGCTTACATTCTAAAGGGAAGAGGGCACAGCTGAAACAAGAGGAGCGAGTGTGGCTCAGAGTGGAGATTGGGATAGTTGTGAGGGTACTTTAGTGTGAATAGTGTTATCGAGGATAAGGTCACCTCTAAAAATTAGATGGGTTTTCAAAGAGCATCTAAAGATTTGAAGGTTGTGGGAAAGTCTGATTGAGAATGGTCAGGAATCCCATAAGTGGGAGAAGTATTTTAGGCAGAAGTGAAAGGTGGTTATCAGAGATGAGACAAGGCGCAGGTCAGAGGTAGATCTAAGAGGGTGGGAGGGAGAGTATTTTGATATGAGATTTGAGATGCGTGCAATGATGTTGTTGTTGAGGGCTTTGTAGGTAAAGGTGAGTAATTTGAATTTGAATCTGGAGGACAGAGGGAGCCAGTGTAGGGATTTGCAAAGTGGTGCAGCAGATGTGGAGCAGTGAGAGAGTAAGATCAGTCTTGCAGCAGCATTTAGGATGGATTTAAGTGTGGATATATGGGTGTCAGGAATGCCAGATAGCAGTAGGTTGCAATAGTCAAGACGGGAAATGATGAGAGAACGGATAAGAGATTGGTAGCATGTTGAGTAAGAAAAGGGCGTATTCTGGCAATGTTTTTAAGATGGACTACAGGACTAGTTGAGAGTCTGGATGTGAGGAATAAAGCAGAGGGCGGAGTCAAATGTGACACCAAGGCAGCAGGCTTGGGAGACTGAGGAAATTATTGTGTTATTGACAGTGAAGGAGATTTGAGAGCAGGTGGTGACTCTGGCAGGATGGAAGATAATAAGTTCTGTTTTGGACATGTTGAGCTTTAGTTAGCGTTGGGACATCCATGTGGAGATAGCAGAAGGACAGTTGCTTACACAAGATAGTATAGAATAAGAGAGGTCAGGAGAAGAGATATAGCGAATGAGCGAATTAGTGCCCCAAGAGAAGAGGTGTACAATGAAAAAAGTAAAGGGCCAAGAAAAGAGCCTTGTGATACCCCAACAGATAGTGGGAGTGTAGGGGTGGACGTGCCAGAGGTAGAAACACTAAAGAAGCGGTTCGATAGGTAGTAAGAATGTGAGACAGGCGTTTGTACACTAATCGCTTAAGCAGTTTGGAGGCAAAAAGGAGGAGAGAAATAGGGTGGTAGTTGGAGAGAGAGGTTGGATCGAGAGGTGGCTTCTTTAGAATAGGTGAGAGGAGCGCATGTTTAAAGGAGGATGGAAATGTGCCAGTGGAGAGAGACAGGATGAAGAGGTGAGTTAGAGGTGGGCATGCAGGGGAGTAGAGGGAGCAGAGTAGTTGGGAGTAAATAGGGTAGAGTGGACAGGTTGTAGGGTGAGATGATAGGATGAGTGCAGAGACTTCATCTTCAGTTACTGGAGAGAATGAATTAAGGGTTGATTGGGGAGTGTAGGTAGAGTGAGTGGAGTGAGTGAAATTTGGCATGAGGAAATAGCTTGTCGAATGGTATCCATTTTGCCTTTGAAATAGGTGCCAAAAACATGGACAGTAAGAGAGGAAGGAGGAAGAGGTGCAGGTGGGCAGAGAAGTGAGTTGAAGGTGGCAAAGAGGTCTGGGTGGATATTAGAGATTTGAAGAATGTGTGTTTGGCAATTGAAAGGGCAGTGCTGTAAGATAAAAGGATGAGTTTATAGTGGAGGAAATCGGGATAGGAACGAGATTTCCTCCAGTGGCGCTTTGCAGTGCAGGTAGCGGCTCTGTTTGCTGTGCCATGGCTGGGGGTTTGGATTGTCAGAGACTATATATAGTAGCTGGAGCTGCATTGTCTAGGGCTGAAGTGAGTGTTTTGTTATAGAAGGAGGCAGCCTGAGGCAGACTCCAATATATAAATCCTCTGGCAATTCTGAAAACACTTCACATTGCCCGCTTACTACAACACATATGTATAATCTCTATACAGATGGAGTTGTTAGTGTGATTAATTCCTGTCTAAAATCAATTACAGTTTTAGATCAAAACATACAATGTATTCTGTGAAGTGATTAAGTAATTAAAGATCATTTAACCAACATCTTTTACATTCCATTAAAATATATTAATCTTCCAAAACTACAAAGAAATTAAAATTGGCATTAAAACCTTGGGGTATTAAGGTATTCAACATATAAATCCACTTTATCTCTTTTTTCCACAAACTCGCAAGGGACCCCCCTGTTAGAGACTTGTTTAATCCCACAGAATCTTACATGCATTGGTTCTGCATGATGAACATCTGAAAAATGGCAGTATAATGCATGGGTTGTGCTTCTATTTTTAATATGCCTTTAATGTTTGTATACACTTCTTGAAAAGCTTGAATACTTCACCCAATATACTGTGCACCACATGGGCATTCCAGTAAACAAACCACATATATGGAATGGCAGCTCAAATTGCCCCTAACACAAAAAGATTGTCCTGTATTATGAGAACTGGAAGTATCTAATTGTTGAATGTCCAATTTACCATCTAACACTTACCACAAGCTTTCCAAATGTTGGAAATGAAACAATACATGAAACAATAAGACCTTAGACACATTGTGTCAGCAGTGTTATGCCATCTGAATCTGTGATACATTTTGATACAATAACATTTATATTAACACATTTTGATACAGTTCCCAATGCTATTTCACCCAATATATTACAGTGGAGGCACATTGCATATCATTAGAAAGTCTAACCTTATTACCTCTCAGATTACCTGTTGACCTAGCTAATTAACATAGGCTGCCAGCTAGTTGACTCAGACATTGTTCTGATTACAAACCAAATCTAAGTTGCACCTCATAACAATGGGCAATTTGGGACAAATGATAATTACATTAGCTAACACAAGCAAAATGACCAGTGCTGTCCTATCTTTATTTTCACCCAAAAAAGGTACCAACTTCAAAATTGATTTTGTATATTTCTATGTGCCTAGTTTGCCTATTTGGTAAATACAGCCATAAATTAGGTAATGTTGTTCACAATACTACAGGCACAATTCTAATTGAATGTTTTTATTTCAGATAGCTCATTTCCAAAAGGAATTAGTCTTTTGGGATTACTGGATTCATCTTTTACTTAATCACCTGAGTCACATTTCAATTGCAACACAAAAACAGCTTTTGTGTAGAAATACATGACAAAATAATGAGAGTTATGATAAAAGCAGGTTATAATGAAAACCTAGCTATGTTCTTATGAACAGAAGTTTCTTCTTGCAAACACATTGACATTGTGTGCATTGCGCTTTTGTATTTTATTGATTTATGATTTTATAATTTATAAAGGCTAAATGTTCTTATTAGAAATATTTGCTTTCCCAATAGTTGATGTCTATGTCACTTGGGCTTTGTATCTACCTATGATGGATAAATTGATGGACTGTCCTCAAATGTTTTTCAACTTATGAAGGGTATACATTACTTGAAACATGTCATGTTAAGTTTAAATAAACCCCAACATCACCATTTGGAATCTACTTACGTATTCAGTAAGTAGAACTAGTTTCTTGGTGGGCTCTTATTACTTGCTATTTTTCTAATTTCCTCTGCTGTATGTACAACATGCTGAACTGGGGATAATTATATTTCACAATATATTTCATAAGTTTACCTGAACGATTTATAGACACATATAAGATTTAGTGTTTCCCTTTTAACAAAATAGAGATCTGTTAGCAACAGTCCATGTACAGTGTTTATGGAAGGAGTCTTTTGTTCTGATTGGGTAATAAACTCCCTGCCATAGCTTCCACTTCCCATCTTGTGGGTGAGAGGTTTTCTTACTGCAACTTAATTTGGAATATTTGCAGCAGTCAGTCAGTAAAACCTGAATTGTAGAAGCTAACCGGTTTCTATTGGATACTCAGACCACCATATGCTCAAAATTCAATTAAGAAAGATTATTTTACATAGAATACTTACACTTTGCACCTTCTTTGTGCACAGCTGGTTGAATAGTGCAAGTCTCAGCAATGGTAGAAAATATTATGAGAGTAGAGCGGTAGCTAAAGAGAACACACTAGAATAGTGTGTCTAGTCAGTCACCAATCTAGACTCAAACCCCCCAATGGCGCTAGAGGTTGTGATTAAGTGTTGTGGACAACACAAAGCTGCAGTCACACAGGTAGTGGATATACCCAAACACAAGGAAGGTAAAAAAAGAAGTGTGTCTGCGCTAAAAAGTAATATAGATTTATGGAAAAAGGAAGTCACATTCTTATGCATAAAAACAAACATACACATTTATTAATCAAATACTTGTATATAGATGCAAGTACTGGATAATTATATATCAAAATAAAGTTTAGGTCAACATGATAGACATCCAGCAAAAGAAAAAATAATAAAAATTGCACAAGTCCCGATAGCAAAGAAAAAAATAAAAAGGACAATGAAGGTAAAAAATACAAACAATGAAAAGGCTGAGTCAGTACTATAAAAGTCAGCAGATGAATACGTTGTTCAATATGCTGGAGAGTGACAAGCTACTCACAGTTGATGATATAATGAAAAATACAAATTAAACACTGCAGTGTATAATGGATAATGGCATGATCCAAAAAGATGAATGAATCCAAATGTCTGTGAATCAGCAGAAACCTCCAGTAAAATGAAGTGATGATAATATAGTAGAATATAAAACCCTCTGAAGCACTCTCACGTAGCGAGATCAGAGATTAATAATATATAATAAAACCAATGTTAGTAGCGTGAGACCCCTCTCAGCAATGAGCTGTTTCCACAAATGACCTTGGGCCTGATTCATTAAGGATCTTAACTTGAGAAACTTCTTATTTCAGCCTCCTGGACAAAACCATGTTACAATGCAAGGGGTGCAAATTAGTATTCTGTTTTGCACATAAGTTAAATACTGACTGTTTTTTCATGTAGCACACAAATATCAACTTTAAATTTCAGTGTACAAATAAGCTATCAAGTATTTGTGTCCTACATGAAAAAACAGTCAGTATTTAACATATGTGCAAAACAGAATACTAATTTGCACCCCTTGCATTGTAACATGGTTTTGTCCAAAAGACTGAAATAAGAAGTTTCTCAAGTTAAGATCCTTAATGAATCAGGCCCCTTGTTATTATATACTAATATCTCAACTGTTGGCTGCACAAGAAATGAGGCAGGTTGGTGGTGACAATCAGGGGAGGGCTGGCAAATGTTAGCCCGGGGGCAAGACTCGCCTATTAGGAACATTTTAAAGGGAAAAAATGCAGGTAGCTCAGTAAGCCCAGTAAGTCCAAGGTAAGCCACAATGGGACTGGTCCGGGGGCAGATGCCCCCGAGCCCAGCATGCCCCTGGGGACCATCCATGCTTCATGCAGTGTCCTTAACACATGCTGAGGATACTGGAAAGATCCACAGCAGTTAACTTTACTCTCATTCATAATCCCTTCTACTCTTACTAAATTCTACTTCCCTTATTCATCCCATGACAGATCTGTATCACTGGTCCCTACCAATGCAAAGGGTTTGGGATTGACACATTTTTAAAATTGTAAAGAAAAAGATATGGGAAGGAAACGTATGACTATCGTACAATCTCTTAATATCAAAAGGACTGACCGATTTAAGAATGGAAATTCAACATTTCATTCATTTATAAATATATGTACTTTTGCCTACTTTATTAAATAAAGTTATTTTTCTTTTCAATATATTAATAGATGGTGAATGAATTACTGTCTGCTGTATGGTTAAACACACTTTCTATAGAAATAAAGACATTTTATATAACGCACACAGTGCACACATTAATGCTAGTATTGTTATGTCATTTATATTAAGGTTTTTTGAACATTTAATACAGTGCAATAATTTATAATGTGGGCTCTCACAGCATCCATTTAGCTACCAAACCAGCTGTGCAAAGAATGAATACAGTTAGTTCCAACAATCACTCTATTGTCAGTCTGTGTAACTTTTCAGTAAGTAGAACTAGTTTCTTGGTGGGCTCTTATTACTTGCTATTTTTCTAATTTCCCCTGCTCTATGTATAACATGCTGAACTGGGGATAATTATATTTCACATTATATTTCATAAGTTTACCTGAACGATTTATAGACACATATAAGATTTGATGTCCCCCCTTAAACAAAATAGTGATCTGTTAGAAACAGTGCATGTACAGTGTATGTATATATATATATATATATATATATATATATATATATATATATTTATATATATATATATATATATATATATATGTATGTATATATCTATATCTATATCTATATATATATATATATATATATATATATATAGAGAGAGAGAGAGAGAGAGAGAGAGAGATATAGATATATACATATATATATATATATATATATATATATATATACAAGTTAACCCGTGCATGATACTCATGCATTCTAGTCAAATCAAGCTACTTAAGGTGTTAAAAACTCCCCACTGTCACCCCCGGCAACCACCAACCACTCCCAACTGTCACTTCTCCTTCAAGAAATATATAGGTCAGTGTATAACGCTGCCCAGCAGGTGGCGCTGCAGCTTGTTTTTTTATTTTTTCCACACACGCCACTAGCCATTTATATAGTAGATATATATATATATATATATATATATATATATATATATATACAAGTTAACCCGTGCATGATACTCATGCATTCTAGTCAAATCAAGCTACTTAAGGTCTTAAAAAGGTTCTTGTAATGCATTTGGACCTAGCCCAGGCCTCCTCAGGGGAAGAGCGTTAGTTCCCGACGCAAGCGGCCTTTTTAATGTGTGTTCATGAGGTAAATTTACCTCACGAAAATGAGTTTGACCCCTCAACTCGTAAATTTAGCCTTTACTACCCCTCCCATGGGGGGAAGGGGGGATGATGGAAGTTAACTGACTTGACTATTCTAATTTTTTTGTCAAATAATGTCAGTATACCAAATTTCGGGTCAATTGGATGAGCCCTTTCTGAGAAAATAGTTTTTTCCACACACACACACACACACACACACACACACTAACGCACGCCTCTACACATGTGTGTTCATGAGGTAAAATTACCTCACGAAAATGAGTTTGAGCCCTACCAAATTTCAGCCCTATTTGAATTTTTTTTCCCACACACACTAAGAATTTAGTAGGTCAGTGTATAACTCTGCCCAGCAGGTGGCGCTGCAACTTGTTTTTTTTTTTCTACACACACACACAGACAGACAGACGCCACTAAGCATTTATATATTAGATATATATACAAGTTAACCCGTGCATGATACTCATGCATTTTTTTGTCAAATAATGTCAGTATACCAAATTTCAGGTCATTCGGATGAGCCCTTTCTGAGAAAATAGTTTTTTCCACAGACACACACACACTAACACACGCCACTACACATGCAGGGACGGATCTAGAAAATGTTTGTTCCCTGGGGGGATGTTAGGGCGGGGCGATTTAGGCCCCGCCCCCTTTTCGACTTCTGAGGCTGCCGGGGGCTGCACAGTATGTGCAGGTCCGCTCGGCAGTGACAGGCAGGGACAGTGTGCTGCCCGGCTGCTCTGATTGTGTTTAAAACACAATCAGAGCAGCCGGGCAGCACACTGTCACTGCCAAACGGACCTGCACATACTGTGTAGCCGTCGGCAGCAAACCCCTGCTAGGGGGGGGGGGGGGGGCGATTGCCCCGATCGCACCCCCCTGGATCCGCCACTGTACACATGTGTGTTCATGAGGTAAAATTACCTCACGAAAATGAGTTTGACCCCTCAACTCGTCAATAATGTCAGTATACCAAATTTCTGCCCTTTTTGAGGTTTTTTTTCCACACACACTAAGAATTTAGTAGGTCAGTTAACCCGTGCATGATACTCATGCATTCTAGTCAAATCAAGCTACTTAAGGTGTTAAAAACTCCCCACTGTCACCCCCGGCAACCACTAACCACTCCCAACTGTCACTTCTTCATCAAGAAATATATAGGTCAGTGTATAACTCTGCCCAGCAGGTGGCGCTGCAGCTCGTTTTTTTTTTTTTTCACACACAGACAGACTAACACACGCCACTAGACATTTATATTATAGATATATATATATATATATATATATATATATATATATAGTTAGAGAAAAAATAAAAAAATTAGGGTAAGTTAAATGACATTTGGTGAAGCTGAATTTATTTTACGATTAGATAAGCTGTTCTGTGTTTTATTTGCCAAATTCAGTTTCTTTTTAATGTTTGAATACAAAAACTTTTAAATATAAGCAATATAAAGTTGTACAAGACAAGTGACATTTTCAGTCCTTATGTCACCTCCCCTTACTTTCTCATACTACACTACTATAAATATAGTAGATTACATTTATATAGGGAGTGATAGGTACCAAACTGTATGTATCAGGATATATCACCCAGTAGTTCAGTGGCCAGGATCTCATTTACACCATTGGAACCTATAGGCATACAACCTTTGGCACCCTGAGCCACGTCCCAACCACTAGCAACACCTCATTGACATAGAACATTCTGCGACGTCCTAGTTCTATAACAGATCAAAATATAGTGGTATACATATACTTTTCTCATTTCACCAGTTTATATTTCAAGCTTTTAACATGTGCACAAAGAACGATTAACCATCTTCTGCCCATATACAGTATGCAGGCCTACTTTATCTAGTGCTAAATCCAGCAACATACATGATAACATCCGAGTACAAAGGAAAAGCCATACATTGTTGTTGGCTGAGCAGTATATTTTTTTTTATCCAAGTTAGTGACTTGTAAAGTGGGGCAGATGTTAGCAGAAAAATGGCAGTGCACAAAATAAGCTTCTAAATGATGTTTTGGAATAAACAGGGTTAAAGTTTAAGCAAAGCAGTAAAGTCCACTTTTCATTTTTTTTGTTTTTTCAGATTGATATAAAATATAGAAAATATGTAAACAATTCCGATGCACATTTGACCACTAAGACTTAAATTGCATACAATTTGTATTTTACTTTCTGACTGTAGCAATATCATCAGTGCTCACTATATGGTGTAATGCCATACTGCCACTATTCCTACTGCTTTCATTGTAAAACTATCAAATTCCATTCACTCATATTTTCCATACTGCCACTTCTACAGTTCCACTCCAAGCAATGAGTATCATATAAAATTAAATGAAAATATTCTTAGCATGAGGTCTTCACATTGCTAAAAAACAATGATTCTTGCCAAAAATTGTTGTGACATTCCCAGAGTCCTACTATTATACACTGATTCACTGGAGCTAATGTTAATGGATGTAAATATAAGCTTCACTTCCATCAATGCTAACATACATATCTGTTCAGTGTTAGAGCTAAACATACATGTTTAACTTGTTTCAGTCATAGTAGTTTATTCAATGTTTACTACTGTGAATATGACAATATTTTCATTTTGTGAAACATTTAGTTTATACTATACCATGTATCCCCAAGGGTTATATAAACTAGGGCATGTACAAATTACAAAAGCCAGAAACAGACTCCTTAAAAGCTTTATATAACCAAAGACACTGAACATCTGCTTTAATTTATCATATTATCCAAACAGTTCAAGTGTAGTGTTCTTGTGGCAAATCAAAGTTACCATGAATGACAGTTTAGAAACAATAATGCTGTAATAATTGTAGAAACAAAATTGAACTGTGTCCAGTGCTCAATGTTACATACTCTCATAGAAAGCCACATTCACTTTCTGAAGCAGTGAGACTACCAATTAGCTGGTTGTAATTATCACCCACAGCCTTTGTATTCTTATTTTGTTTCATCTGTGTTCTAGAAGGGCACTTCTGAGTTTCCAACAATTATGTCTATACAGAATTTTCTATGTGACCATTGTACATTTATTGTTCCATATTTTACAATTAAGCAGGAACTGTTAAAGTCATGTCCGATAAATAAATCCATCTAATCTAGCCAAATACTATCTGTTCTTACAACACCATGTTAAAATAACAAAAGACAAAAGTGCAAACTTTAAATGAGAAGTGAACAGAAAAATATGATAAACCAAAATAATATGTTAATCAGTTAGAGTAGCAAAGACAATTCAACTACCTTTACATTTTCTACTGTTCAGTTTCTGCAGTGTACCGGGCCCCTAAAATATATATATATACCATATATACTCGAGTATAAGTCGACCCGAATATAAGCCGAGGCACCTAATTTTACCACAAAAAACTGGGAAAACTTATTGACTCGAGTATAAGCCTAGGGTGGGAAATGCAGCAGCAACTGGTAAATTTCAAAAATAAAAATAGATACCAATAAAATTACATTAATTGAGGCATCAGTAGGTTAAATGTTTTTGAATGTTTTTCTAATTACGGTACATCTTCCAGATATAACAACAACATACGGGTAATCCATTATATACAGTTAATGGGGGAAAATACCAACAAGACATTTCACATCCCCTTGTTAAATCCTAGAGGGATATGGGGGAATGAAGTGTTAACACACAACACAAGACATTTCATTGTGTCTTTTTTGCGATAATACAACCACCAATCGTTGATGGTGACTGTATTCAACCTACCAGGACCACAATGCACGATTACAATTCCACGGACACCATACTGAAGCTAAAAGGACTACAACTAATAATATACCGGTACTTATTGAACACTCAAGCGATGAGCGAGTTGTTCTACTGATGGCATGCAGCAACTTCTACATTCATGGTGCCTGCCTCCATAGCTTCAGCCCCTAAGTTCCACTTAAGGGCTGAAGAGAAAGAGAAAGAAAATATTAACTTACAAGTTTGGTGAGAAAAAATCAACTTTCAAGAGCTTGGTGCCTGTTGCTGTAAGTTCCGCAGTGGAACGCATGTGCGTTCCACCGACCGGAAGTTCCAAATGCCGAACTTCCGGTCGGTGGAACGCACATGCGTTTCACTGCGGAACTTACGGGAACAGGCACCAAGCTCTTGAAAGTTGATTTTTTCTCACCAAACTTGTAAGTTAATATTTTCTTTCTCTTTCTCTTCAGCCCTTAAGCGGAACTTAGGGGCTGAAGCTATGGAGGCAGGCACCATCCTCGTTACGGCCGTGCATTGGTGTCCTGGGGCATCACCCGAGTATAAGCCGAGGGGGGGCTTTTCCAGCACAAAAAATGTGCTGGAAAACTCGGCTTATACTCGAGTATATACGGTATATATATATATATATATATATATATATATATATATATATAAATAGTGTGTGTGTGTGTGTGTAAAAAAGATATATATGTATGTAAAAAAAAACGTGATTATATATATAATCACTTTTTTTTTTACATATATATATATATATATATATATATATATAGGGGCCCCCTTAACTTACCTTAAGTCTGATCCTCTTCTTTTTTCCGCGCCGCTGAGTCTCTTCTGCCCTCTTCCGTGCTGTGGTTGCAGTGAATGCTGGGCGTGACATCCCGCCCAGCATTCACTGCGAGCACAGCACGGAAGAGGGGACCAGGGAGGGAGCCGGATCACCGCTGATGTGACCGCAAGGTTTTAGGATTCGGACGGGCCCCCCTTGCCTGCAGGGCCCCCGGGCACCTGCCCATCATGCCCAATGGAAGAGACGGCCCTGAGACTACGGTCCTAAGACTCTTATACTGCTTGTGCTACTCTGAGTACTCTAGATGAGCAGACAGATCATCAAGACCTCCAGATTTTATTTCAATCCTGCTTCAGCTAGGCCCAAGGGTCCCGAATTGGAATCAAGAAATACAGATGACCCTGACAAAAACATTACAACATTACTACCATCCACCATGTCAAGATAGATCATTATGTTATCTAACTACTAGCCTCCTTCCCTATTCATGTCAGAGAATCCATATCAGAGAATCAACCCATCAACTTAGTAGATATATTTCTCAGATATGCTGATTGTGTAGCAATTTGGCTAAATTGGGAGTGAATGTTTATATAATGTTGTTACTCTTTTATTTATTCTATCAAACCTTAGAGATAAACCATTCATTCTACCCTTGTTGTTTTTAGCTTTTTTTTCTGATTCTGTCCTACGGTATATTCTATGTTTGATTGACTATACAAACAGGTCCTGGGTACAAAGATGGATGTTAGATTTGTGCCTTTATATGCCAACATTTTTTTAGGGGGATGGAATTGTTTTTCACATTTTGAACTTTATGAACACTTCCTTACTTTTATTGTGAATGATTTCTTTCTGTGCTATGGGCATTAGAATTATTAGCATATGCATTTAATGTCTCACATTTCTACTTCAACAGCTGAGTCGAAGTTGTCTTCCTCAGCGTACACATTTGGATAGATCTTTTGTAAGACAATGGCCACAAATGAGGCCACAAAAAGAGACATACCTGTTGGCCAATTTATCAGTTTAAAAAATCGAACTGTTTTTTGGAGGTTGACTCATAAACTATTCCATGTCCTTATTGTTGTCTCAAGAAATATGTTGTCCAAGTCGGTGGTAATCTGATTACCGATTACCACCATGCCGACAACTGTGATTCCTACATAAAAAAGCCTAAGGGAGAAGAAGACGAATGAAATACAAGCAAACTTACCTGAAAAACAATGAGGGAGATGTCCGAGGCCAGCGCAGGGTGACAGACCGCGATTCCAACTGGAGACCTGTCCGGCACCGTAGTGTGACGTGGATGCGACTTACTTCAATGGTAATTTAAAAGGGCAGTGTCCAGAACCCGCAGGATAATTGGTTTAACACTTAGCCTGCGGGGTCCGGACATTGCCGCTTTAAATTACCATTGAAATAAGTTGCGCACAGGTCACACTGCAGTGCCGGACAGGTCTCCAGTCGGAATCGCCGCCTGCCACCCTGCGCTGACCTCGGACATAACCCTTGTCTTTTTTCAGGTAAGTTTTCTTGTATTTCATTCGTCTTCTTCTCCCTTCGGCATTTTTATGTAGGAATCATAGTTGTCGGCATGGTGGTCATCGTTCACCTGTACCCAACCCATCCAAGCATATCAAAAAGCTAAAAGTATAACATTATTTTTTTCCAAAAGATGTACCAAGGATGCTAATATTTGTATGATCACTGCTTACAAAAAACTTTGGGAATCAATGTGAAACACATCTCACTGAATGGACTTTATGGAATCTCCTGTCTCCATGACTACTTTTGACAGGCAGAAAGGGTGATTAGAGATATTGTAGAGATATTTCAACTAAATGTCAGTACACATCAACTGCCAAAAAAATGGTTTCTGGCGGGGTTTGGGGTAATCTGTTAAGTTTAGTAACGCATTACTTAGGTGCATGGAATTACAAGTATCAGCAAGCAGGGCATCCATTAACTGCTTTGGTATGCTGTAAAATTGCAAGTGGCAGTATGCATGTAGTTTCACAAACCCAAGTAATAGAAACATAAACACACACAGCAATTTGTAAACACGTTTCAATTGAATAAAAGCTCCTCTAGGCCTCGCTAATCATTTTATTAAATGCTTTATTCCACTTAAATCTTCTTCTGGAATCTTCATCCATGATGTAATCCAAGGGACAATAATGTAAAAAAAGTGTGTAAAGTGTGAATGCAACCGCTCCTTATAGAGTGAATGGTACTGTAAGTGTAGTTTTATGTGCCGCTTAAGACACATCTTTGCTCCTGACACAACCGTACACCAACACCTGCAATAGTGGTACAATTTGACAGTATGTCTGTTTATGTCACTTTATGCACATGCTGCTTTTGAGATATTTGCTGTACATGATAGCTCAATGTCATTGAACTAAATTAATTTGTATGCATCTAGCAGTGCAGTGTTATGTTCAATGTTATGTTCATATGACAAATGTTTGCACCAGGTGCAGTCAAACACCAGCATCTACAATACAGTGTAGAGCAATTTTACAGTATGAGTTTTTTATGCTGCATTGTTATCTACCAGTGCAGTGTTAAGTATCGCAGATTAGCCATTTTTACTCCATACATAGTAATAAGCCAGCATTTAAGAATAAAAAGATGTAAACAGCATTTGTATTAGATCTAACTAGATGATAGATATACTGTACAAAGGCCCAATTATTAAGATGAAATAAGTACTAATTCAATTTTATGCATCATTCGCCATATATAAACATAACACTAATAAAGATATAAAAAATAGTTCAACAAATTGACTGTAATAGGCATGTATAAAGCATGTAAAATATATAATTCTGGTGGAAAAGATACCAGCTATTATTTGGCTAGAATAGCAATCATGGGCTGATAGTAATAGAAGTGTATGTTGGTTGAATGTATTACGATACAGTAATCTCTGTTGCTTAGGAATGACATGTCCAAAGTTTCTATAATGAGGCAGTTGTTAAAATTCTGGAGAGCAATTTTAGTTAATGAAATGGTTTTACTAGATTTATAAACATATTAGTAGAGTACATCAAAACCTGGACACCCCATTATTTCAGGTATAGGGTCACTTACAGTAAATCTTTCCTTTTTTGTGTATCAATTTTATTATCTCACACTTCCTATCTGAGAACCCACATTTATTTACTTGTGATGAGCACTGTACACCAACATACCTCACAAAAATTGTATTTCCACAATGGATATTTTTTTTTATCAAAAGATGTGTGGATATCAGCATGGGCTTATTTTAAGTTCTATTGTCTTTATCATTTCGCTATTTTTTTTTAATCACATTTACTTTTGTCAGATTCTTGGCACCAGATTTAGTTTTTTCTACCTTTACGTGGCTTTTTTTGAGGTGCACTTGGGGAGCAGAATTTTGGTAAACTGGAACTCTAAGAGAAATATTTACATGATTTAATTTTTATTTCAGTTGGGACAGTCTATTTACTAAAAAGTTTGTTATCTTAATAATACCACATTTAATCTCATGCTCATCAGCTTTATGACAAATCACAGATTAGTTAAGTGGATATCACCCTTTCAGCAAAAGGGGACATATATTTTATAGAGACATATAGAAAGGATGAAGATTATAACAACTTTTTATGCTTTAAACGCAATCACCATACAGAATGGTTTACGACTATCCCAATAGGACAATTATGTAGGTTTAAAAGAAACAAGAGTTGAATTCAATTTTGAAAAACAAGTTAGAGATATTTTAAAAGCCTTTAAAGAGAAAAGTTATCGAAATGTTTTATAAAAAGAAGCTTTTATCAAATCTCGAATTTTAGATTTTAAATCTATTATCTAAAAAGACTATGAAATTTGATAAACCACTTTATGAGAATATTTTATCATTCATCTATAAATACTTTGTAAGAGGGAGAGCTTTTGGATTTTTAATTTGAGAACTCGATCACCAAAGGGCATTAATAAAGCCATGAGCTCTTTTGTTTATTTTGAGATTGTGACCAATTTCTACCAGTCAAATTGTTATTATATGATTTATTTAGTTGTTCTAAATAAATAGATAGAATGTTTTATTTGAAATCATTGACTACTCTTAGGTGAGGTCAACAATTTCAAAGAAATTATTTGTTTCCTGGTAATAAGTAGGTAAGGTATATTTGAGAGAAGGTTTACATTTTATTCTTGATCAGAGCTGCTTGCGATATAGGGATATATGGTCATTTAATTGTATCCTTGTGACCTTTTATATTTATTATGGTATTTTTTTTAAATTACAATGATTAAATTAAATATTTAATATCATCTATGTCCTATGTTTTTGCCTTTATTTTGTAGTCACATCACATTAGACCAAGTATTTGACTTAGCAGATCTAATTGTTTAACAATAAGAGTTAACTTTAATAATATATAAATGTCTTTATTTCATTTTTATGTTTTAGATTTAGACTTTTTTGATTATAGTGTTGAAATCTAGGAGTATAAATTTCGCTCTTTGTTTCCTATAAGCTGTGTCCCTATGAATTAGCGACATACTGTATGATTTCTTAATTGAACTTACGATTTAGAATTCATTTTGATCAGATCTGCCTTGGATATATTGATATATAGTCAGTCAATTGTATTTACAATGGCTGCATGTTTTTATGCATTATTTTAGGTCTGTCTTTTGCTTTCAATTTGTTTTAATTGTTTGAGTTATAATTTTTACTTTCTACCTTCTCTCTGCCATTTATATAACTTGCTGTAATAATTTTATTAAAAATAGAACAAACATCTTAATGGCAGCTCTCACTATATAATGCATGAGGTTAACTTTAACCCAAAAGAGTGTATACAATTCCCTTATATATATTTATCTCTAAAATGTTAGATTGCTATGATAATAACATTAATAATATGGATGTGCTTTAAAGGGGCTCATAATTTAGCTTGATTAGTGACTGTTTCAGAGAAAAGTTGCCAATAAGTGATAGCAACATATGACCGCTTAATAGATTAATGATCCATTTTCCCTTTTTACTAAGTGAAATCATCTATATCTATAACATATTTGTATTAAGACTGACTGTTATGTATTAATTCCAAAATATCCAACAGTAGTTAGCCTGGTATTCTCTGTATTGTTTCTGCTCTACTAGATCCCCATTGTTACTTTAAAACTAGTTTGCAACCAATTTTGTACTGTTAATAAGTAGTGTGAGATCCTCAACTGCTGAAACCGTCTTGTAAGATGTTCTGACTTTAAATAGCAGAACTCTGAGCCAGACAGGCAATGGTTAATGAAGAGTAGTCTGGCACTTGTTTGGAGTTGACAGCTCACAGTAACAGGTAGTGAGCAGCCAGAATGTATTTGGCAGAACTCAGAGTCAGCCAGACAGGAATCAGGAGTAGAGAAGACAGCATAATCCTAAAACAAGTCAGGGGTCAGCGCAGGTAGAGATACACAGTTTTCGGTGGTAAGAACGCAACCAGCCGCTAAACAGGAAGAGAGTGTCTCTTGTCACTATGCGTCGAAACGCAATGCCCTCCGTATGTGTGCAAATCAGGAGCGGAGAATGTCCCGTCGCTATACAACAGGACGCTGGCATCGCAAGAGGGCAGGCATCCATCTAAAGGCAGAAGCAGGGCGGCACCTGACAGTACTCTCTCTTCTTAGTCAAGGTTTGTAAGGTAGCTTCCCTCTCCTTGAACTTAGCCAATAAGCAAGGAGCATGAATCTCTTGCACATCGACCCAAGACCTCTCCTCTGGGCTATAATCCTTCCAGTCGATGAGATATTGGTGACAACCTCTGGAAATCCAGAAATCTAAAATCTGATTGATCTCACAATTCTTCCCATAAGGATGAGCAGATATACCAACGAAATGTGAAAGACGTTATGAATCTTGAGTGACGGAGGAAGGTGAAGTCTGAATGTGACTGATCTAATGACTTAAGTGATCTGAAAAGGCCCAATGTAGCGAGGAGCGAGCTTCATGGCAGGAACTAGAAGTTTTAAATTCCGTGTGGACAACCACACTCTGTCTCCAACTTGAAGACTGTCAGGCCGCCTGTTCTTCCGCATAAGCCTCCGCTCGGCCGCCCGGCTACAGGTTAGAAAGCGTTCCCGTTGCTAGGCAACGGGAAGCTGCATGTAGGTAGCGCTACGGCGCTAATGTATGACAAACGCTACGGCGCTAGGACTATGACAGCACTACAGGCACTGAGGCTCATTGGCTAGCAGCACTATTTAAGCCTCTCTGGATCCCACCTTCTGTGCCAGAGTTTCAGGTCCTTTCCTGTCCTCCAGCATTCCAGTGTTCCTGTGATTGTTGTCTCCTGACCTTTTGCCTGTCTCCAGATTATTTGCCGTTTTGCCTGTGACCCTTGTGACCTGGATTGCCTTGACTACCCTTTTGGATCTCCCTTCTGTACTACGCTACCAGAACGCTACTAACCCGGCTTGCCTCACTACCCCTTTGGATTCTCCTCGTGTACCTGCCTTGCCCGCACCGTTGCCGAACCGGCCTGTCTGATAACTCCTCTTGTGCCTCGCTATCTGACTTGTGGAAGGACCACGACCTGCGTGTTCCTGCAGCTAAGTCCATACCTCCTTGCGGGGGTCCCTGGTGAACACCAGGGGCACGTTAGACTCCGCGCCTTCCTTCGAGTAGTGCCAACAATAGCAGGTACGCTATACTCAGTCGTGACAAAGACTAGGAACTGGTCCATGGTGATGATCAGCGTTGGACTTGTAGCGTTGGGAGAATTCAAACAACTTGGATCTAGCCTGAGACCATATTCGGGAGAAATCCTGGATGAGATTCTGCACTGCCGGGACAGCTGAACCAGGTTGAGACAGCTCAGGAAGGAGGGGATGGAGCCTGTAGGTAAGAAAAGATGGAGACGAACCAGTAGATTCGTGCACATGGTTATTATGAGCAAATTCTGCCCAACACAGAAAACTACTCCATTCAGACTGATTGCTCAAGGAATAAGTCCTGAGAAACTGTTTCAAATCTTGGTTGACCCTCTCAATCTGCCCGTTTGTCTGAGGATGGCTAAGCCAGAATTAGGAACCAAAGGAAAAGTCAGGAACAAGTCAGGGTCAGAATCTAAATGAGCAGGAGTTAGACAGGAACAAACGCTGGAGCAAGGCTAAAGACCAAATATTCTGCCACTCTAATGGTGTCCGAGTGATTAAATTGAGTGAAGTGTCTCCTGATTGGTGCTGCAGTTTTCGGTGGTAAGAACACAACCAGCCGCTAAACAGGAAGAGACTGTCTCTTGTCACTCTGCGACAGAACGTGATGTCCTGCGCATGCATGCGGATTGGAACTGGAGAAGTCTCTTGTCGCTATGCAACGGAATTCCAAGCTCTGGGTATGCGTGTGAATCATAAGCGGAGAATGTCCCGTTGGTATGCAACGGGACGCGAGCATCGCAAAGGGGGCAGGCGTCCGTCTAGAGGCAGAAGCAGGACGGCACCTGACAATGCTCAGTCAATCAAAAAGCCCATCAAATGCTTATATGACATGTTTCTGGTCTACTTTCATTACACTAAATAGACATTAAAATGACCACATCCATCTCTGTTTCTTTTAACTTCATTATATGTAGGGGCACAGTTCATTACATATTTATTATTATTATTATTATTATTATTATTTATTGCAGTATAATGGTAACCTAACTCAGGGGCGCACCCAGGGGGGGTTTCCTAGTCCCCACAAACCCCTGTCCTACCTGGGTGCTGTATGATTACAGTGGCCCCTCTCCTGCTTGTAGCTTGGGAGGATCGTCTCCCAGTCAGTCCCCTGCTGTGTGAGCTCAGCTCTCTGCCGGCAGTGTGGCCCTGCCCCTTCCTCCCACACAGCCAGCATGGGTGTTATACAGGAGGCAGCAGAAGAAGGTAAGAATGTGTGTGTGTATATGATAGCTTACATGTATGTGTGTTTGATCCTGTGTGAGTCTGTGTATATGGCAGTTTACATATCTGTGTTTGTGTGAGTCTGTGTTTATCTGTGTATATGGCAGTTTACATATCTGTTTTTGATCCTGTGTGTGTTTGTGTATGTGTGTGTCTGTGATTATCTGTTTATATGACAGTTTGCATGACTGTGTGTTTGATCCTGTGTGTGTTTGTGTATATGTGAGTCTGTGTATGGGACAATTTACACGTCTGTGTGTTTGACCCGATGTGTGTTTGTAGCCACGCCCCTACACATGCTGGTCACGCCCACTGGTATCGTGGCGTGGAAACCCCCCTCATCGAATCCTGCGTTTGCCCCTGTAACTGTACATATTTCTATTACTTTACAATAATTACATTTATTTAAATATAACATTTTCTTCAATGTTCTCAGTCTGTCTAATTTGGTAAATTTTAATATGCATAAAAGAAGCCTAAAAATGATGAGTAAGTTTTTTAGGAAAATAACCATCAACACCTCTAAAAATTTCACCATGCAGAACACTGATGATGCTTTAATCTATATAAATATGAGTAATGTTGTGATGACATTAGCTATAGCTAAAGTATAATTATGGCATGACATATTGCTGATTGTGTATTTTTTCTAGCAAGAAACCAACGACACACCACACTACATTAGAATGAATGATCTATGAACAGAGGCATTTGGCATGTTCAAACCATTTGGGAAGGACAGCTGTCTAAATAAATTTACTTTGCATAATACTTTCTGGGCAAAGCCTTCAGTTTTTCTCTTGCGATTTATCTGCCTAGAACCTATTAATTTTGAAATGAAAAAAATAAATAAAATAAGAGCATATTTTTGTAGTCCAATATTTTGCTTGTATATCAGAGTTCTTTAGTGTAGTTTAGAATAATTAAACATTGGGCAAACATGGGGAATACAAAGTGTTGTCCATGTTTGGGCAGTATGTATATCTGGCTCCTACGACTAAAGTGGGAAAAAAAATAATGTTAAGTGTATACTACACCAATGCAACTCTACTTTTCCAGGGTGTGTAATTGACTTAAAGCCTTAAAGCTGGAAGCAGAGCTTATGAATGGATAGTTGAAAGCGTGTGATTTAAAACAGAAATATATCTATTTCATTAAATATCTAATGGTGATTTTATAGTTGAATAAAAGCAATGTTACAACATTATGAACATGGATATTATAATGGTCAATCAGAAGTTCAGTGGGTATGAAAAGATAACCCACCAAAATAATATTTTGTTTACATGTTCACGTTTCAGTTTGATCACTTGTTAAAGTCAAGTAAAGCCTTCCTAAGGGCTTTTTGCAGCTTAATAAATTTCATAATACTGCTCGCCGAGAGGTCTAGTAAAGTAAGACGCTAGTAAATAGGTTAAGGGCAGATAAATCTCTGATTTCTCAGATGTCAACCAATTGTTAAATTAGAAACAAAAGCATTGAAAGAGTCTATGGGGTATATTTACTAAACTGCAGGTTTGAAAAAGTGTAGATGTTGCCTATAGTAACCAATCACATTCTAGCTGTCATTTTGTAGAATGCACTAAATAAATAGTAACTACAATGTCATTGGTTGCTATAGGCAACATCTCCACTTTTTCAAACCCGCAGTTTAGTAAATCTAACCCTAAAAGTTAATTACATAAACAAACTAACAGCTGCTGCCCTATGCATTCACATTTATCTTTCCACAATATCTTTCCTCCTTTCAGTTACGTATAAGCTGAGGGATATTTATGAAGTGGTGCAAACTAAAACAATAGTGATGCTCATAGCAACTTATCAGAGGCTAACTGTCATTTTTCCAGTGCTTAATACTACGTTAATAAATGACTGTTAGTGGGTTACAGCCTAACTCTGTTGGGGCCAAACAGGAGCTTTATTGTGATGATCCACAGCACAACACAGTAACACACATGAAAAGCAAACCAGAGCGCAAAGTTCAGGTTATATCCAGTGGAAGGGTGTGAGACTTCCACCCTCCCCAGACACCAGCCCAGACTAGACTGAATTTGAGCCTCTAACTTGGCCTAAACTCCTCCCCTAGGAAGAACCTGCTGACTCCCTGGAGGTTAGTCATTTCCTCAGAGGTGCCAGTTTTTTTTACCCTGCCACAATGACCATGAAGTCAAATATTCACAATATGCCACATTAATTTCTAAAAATAACTGTTGTCACTAAATTTACTTACCCATATAGCCAAGGGTTCAACAATATGATATAACAATATGTAAAGGTGACATAAACTGTTTAATGCACTTAGATTTATTTTTTTACTGCAAAAATAGTTGGAAATGCTATTTTCAGAGGACAACACATCCCACAATTATAATTTAAAAGGCAGCAATAGACACAAATGACCTTCAAACATGTCACTTGAGGATTCAGTGCCTAGCAGGTAACTTTCTGTTTTACAACTATACCTAATTATTCTGAAATCAAAATTAAGAGTAATCCATTGTTGCTAATGATTAAATATATATTAATAACCTGCTACTTAATTGTATAACTCAACCTTTACATTGCAACATCTCTGTGATTGGTCATAGTAAAAAATATTAATTCACTTATTATTCACTTATTCCTCTTTGCTTTATAATAGGCATTGCTGTTTATTATTTTATACACGCAAATTGTTTATTTACAAACTGTATGTTGACAAATAGCTACAAATATCTTGTTCCATATTACAACATAAAACACCATTTTAATTTTAGCTATGACATATTCTGCATTGCCAAAAGTATTATAGTGTAATGGTATTTTAAAGTAATGTAATATGTCATTATATATAAGAAATATTTTATGAAGATTAAAATACTCATGGAAATTTTAATGCAAACTGGAAAAGAATGTTGTAAGGTTCTTGAGTATTTTTATGGGGAAGTGTGGTCACGGAGTTAGGAAGTAAAGAATTTTAGGAAATTGTTCTAAAATAAGGCTTGTTAAATATTCATATGTTTTCATTACTAGACCTAATAGTAATGATTTTTGACAAATCTTAGAACATTCTTATTTATTATAGTCCAATATGCTGTAAAACTTTTATTTCATAGACAAAGTTCAAGCTATAATAACAAAGGATCAGACTGTTGTTGTAATTTATTGTTAATAGGAAAATATCTCTATCCCTAAATCACAACATCAAGCATTATGCACCTACTGATCATCATCATCATTTATTTATATAGCGCCAACATATTCTGTAGCGCTTTACAATTGGTATACTGATATAAATCTCCATATCTATCTCCATAACCTCTTTGTCCGTTACCAAGGGTTGCCAATCTTCAGTATGGCTCAGATGCTAAAGACCAGAAGGGTTGTTCATATTTCAAATCCCTTTTGGCAAGGTGAACATTGGCTAGTTTGCAGTCTCTTGCAAAAATTAAATTATGTCCTCGACTCAGGAGAGAAAAAGTCAAGGGACATATACAAGCTTATTCTCATTTCATTTTTGTGACATTAATTTCAGCAAAAGTAATTGGAGTAGGAATCATGATTTTATGGCCATGAAAATTTAGGTTTTTTATTTGCCTTGTAGCTTCTCTGTCATCATCATCACCCTGCCTCTGAAGTGTACTAAAGTTTGTACTATTACCTGATTATAATAGAACTACAACTTTACATTTAGGACTTGATTCAACTTTGGACATAAGTCCAGTTGTGTGCAGTATCTTGCATGAAATAGCTCTGCGAACACTCAGAAACAGAATTTTTATGCAATAAGACAATTGCATGCAATTCATGTCCAAATGCAAATTACATTTTCGACCGCCTGTGACTTCAAGGGCGGAACGTGGGAGGGAAGGGGTGGCCGCACGTAGGCTCATACATAATTAGGAAGAAGTATTGATGTGTTTACAATATATTTAGAAAAATTAACAAATATGTATATAAACATTCTGCTTAGAGATATATCGATTGAAGCGATCCTATTCTGAACTTATAAGAAGAACATATAGTAGAATTCTAAACCAATTTTTATTTTGTTCTGATTATTTTGCAGAAAGGGATATATTTGATATTTTTTTAGACAGTTTGCTGTATGATATGTTTTTTTGTTTTCTCCTTTATGCGATTCGTGGAATTGAATATGGAGAATTGCATCTGAATGAGAAAAAGCAAAAAATAACTTTTTAATAGCAACCATTTCTCGTTGAAATTTTACACAATTGAATTGGGAGAGACTGTTTGTATTTTTTGTGCAGACTACAAGTGCTTTATGTAGCGTGTTCACATACTTTTTGTTAATTTATGTCTGTTAGTTTCTGATCATTCGTTAGTGCCAATTCTTCACTTCACTATTGTTTTCTTTATATTTCAAATTTGGGATTTTAGGTGATGAGATTCTAACTGTGAAGGGCTGCAAGTGAGTAGTTGTCTAACACCTTAGACAATTTTTCTTTTTTTCACTTTTGGTAAGTTACGTATAGTCTGAATGTACTCACACTCATATTCAAATGGAAAAGTTTTGATGCAATTGAATACAGATGTACGTGCATGCAATTTATATCTGATGTTAAAAAGCACATATTGCGTTCATATTGCATTCTAAGCTGTGTCATGCCCTTTATCTCTTCCTCTTCCTATGATATTCTTTGCTCTTCCTATAAGTTTGCATTCCTTCCATCACAAATGCCTGGATTCCCTCTGGCAATTTGTTTCCTAAGCACATCTTGAAGTTGAACCATCCTTGATAGGGAAAAAAAGAATTGGCTTAGATTTGATTGAGATATATATATATATATATATATATATATATATATATATATATATATATATATATATTCCCTCTAGTTCTCTCTCTGAATTAGTAGACACACCCTAGAAATCTATGGTAGACATAAAAGCCTCACTAAGTATCATAATAAATTAAGAATCAATAGTGTACATCATTCAAATAAGAGAAGAAAACATTCTACCCAACTATCCACAAAGACCCCAGTCAGAGATTAATGTCCAAATGAAATGATTATACTTCTCCAAGAGATCTCCTGAGATTGAATAGGAGAATGACACCTCTAATCTAGGTGCAAGAAAAAAAGTAAAAAGTAAATTAGTACATTTTCCAGATCTTTTTTAGAAAAACATCCAGACAAAAGTCTGTTCTGTTGTGGATGTTACACCTCTATGTTCTCTCTGAGGGTGTGATGATCATTTAAGTGTGCTGGTTGTTGTTTAATATTTGCAGGTTCAAGTGTTGAATGTGTTGATTTTTATTAATTTAATAAATTAAAATATTCACTTCATTAAAATGTTTTATTGTCATTAACGATTCACAAATTGATTATTTTTTTTTGGCTGTTTTAAGTAACTTGATTTCAAAGTTCTATATGTTTTTTCCTTGTGTCCTATTGAGTTTGGTAGAGGCTTCAGAAGCCTCCTTATTACAACAGCTGGTATCAACTTCATTAATATACGTAAGTGCTGTTAAGGGGGCTTCTCTTTCTTCTACTATGTCTGTGTTGTCTGTGTCTTATTCAGTGGCATCACTGTTTTTCTGGTAATGTTATAGTAATAAAGCAAAATTAAGACCTCTCTTCGAAGTCTCCTTCAATGAGTTAAGGCATAGAGCTCTTTTCCTTTGCATTATACACATAATGTCTCAAGGATTACAATCAGGTGCCACACAATTCTTCCCAATAATAATAGCTCAGAATAAAGACCAAATACCTAATACATGAAGAAAGGGGATCTCCATGTCCTGAATATGATATTAGTTTGTCTTGTCCACAAGACAAAGGGGGATTAGGTCATCCACTAAATCTCAGCAAAACATTCATTCTCTACAGTTTGGCCATTGCAGCTGTTCTTTCAATTTATCAAGTGGTTAAAGCAAGAGAAATCATACATTTCTCCTGCCTTAACCTATCTAACGCTGCTCACGGCATAGACTTCTATGGAGACTACCATGTGACCCAATTTAACAAACGGTGAAAAGCAAAGTGTTTCACCACCAGCCTTAAAAAACTAATGCCATCTTGAGATGGAGTTAGCTTACCTTTTAATGGAGCCCTCTCTGTTCAGCCCCAGGGCCCAATCACAATGTGCATGCGCGACCTTGGCTGCAAATGCGCAGTAGCCACTAGGGTCTGATACTCCATTCACCAGCATCATTATGCTGCCGGTGAAGGAG
Source organism: Mixophyes fleayi (assembly GCF_038048845.1). Taxonomy (NCBI): domain Eukaryota; kingdom Metazoa; phylum Chordata; class Amphibia; order Anura; family Limnodynastidae; genus Mixophyes; species Mixophyes fleayi. Next base: position 226,829,966 of record NC_134406.1, on the reverse strand, counting down.
GTTTTCGTTAGTTTTGATGGAAGAGGGGTTCTCCAAGGCTCGACAACCATTCTCCCTGCCGCCCACTAACCACTAATGATAAATAGACCCCTATCTGAGTAGCAGCATTGCAACTTTAACTGTGCTGCTATTAAACATATTAATTGGAAAGCTACTAAGGTCATAGCGACAATTGTTTAGATTTTAAGCCATATATATGGTTTATTATTGTTGGTGTTGCACCTTTATTATATTTCTGTGGGTGTGACAATCTTTACACTGTTGGCTGATTTTTAATATGTGCAATTATATGTGTTGAATGTGTTGATTGTATTATTAATTCAATAGATTAGAGATTCTTGTAATTTCCATTAACAATTCACAAATTAATGAAACTTTTATTTGGGTGTTTTAAGTAATGTAATTTCCAATATTGTATGTTTTTTTCCTTTGTGTTTGACTATGTTTGATAGAGGTTTTTGAAGCCTCTTTATTTTAGCAGCTGGTATCAACTTAAGTAATATAAGTAAGCACCATTAAGGGGGTTACTTTTTTTTCAATTGTGTTTGTGTTGTCTGTGTGTAATACTGGCGTGGGACTAGAAGTTGGGGAAAAACCCTAATGGCTTTTTCCTAATAAGACAGAATGTTGGAATTATCCAGTGTTGAACTACTATATGGTTTCTACTAATGCAAACACAATAAAGGTCTTCAGGAAGAAGACTGAGAGTGCATATTTACATTTCCTAACTGAAAGAAAAAAAAACATTGCCATAAGAAATGTCAATTATATTTTGCTAGAAGCTATTTGTTTTGGTACTAGTAATAGTACTGTATTTTCATGTTATAAGGAAGAGTCTTTTTTTGAAGGTCACCTATGTTTTGATTTGCAGTACATACAAGTTGTTGCTGATAATTACATTTCAAATGAGTATCTGGCATTTTCTATGGCCGTATCCAATAATGCAGCCCTTAGGGGGAATTATGTACTATAATAATCTAAGCTTGCTGTCTGTAATTGTTTACCTTTCATTTTTTAACTTTAAAGTCCTGAATCGTAAGTTGGTTGGATGAAAAATGTGGGGTATAAGATTAAGAGCCTCAATTTCCTCAAGCAGTCCTGTAGATGACCTTGGTCTTGAACTTTATTTAGAGGTAATGGGGTAGACGCACAGGGCCTGAATAAGGCACAGGCCACCATAGGCTAATATGGTAGTAGCACCCCCTCCTCCTCCCCACCAGGCTAATATGCGTTAGATAAAAACAAACTTGTCCTTAATTTAAAATCCATTTTCCTTCACCCCCATGCACCTCTCACCATCCAAGTCACTCCTACTCACCTACTTGCCCATCCAAGGATGGGTAAGTAGGTGATATGGAATATGCCAAGATTAAAACCTTACTACGTCTTTCTTTCATGTTTTCTTTTTACTTTAGAGAACAGGTCTTCTCCTATATTTTTAAATTAATTTCAGTTTATATCTCTCCCTTTCACAATTTTCACCCCCAAAATTTTTACAACCCCCAAAAGCCTTGTGCCATAGGCTGCAGCCTAGTTAACCTATTGGATAATTAGGCCCTGTGGGCACATGTTCAGACTATGTAATTCACTGTCTTAATTTGACTTTCTTCTCACAAGTATTCCACTTTCCTCATGTATTTAACACTTTGTATATTTCCCTGTTGTTATCATTAGAACCACTGAGATTAATGGATAATATTCCTGATATATGTCTTTAAATGCTTCCTAGGTGTTACAAACTCTACTTGCTGAACTCATGTTGCCATAGTGAGCCATTGTTTTAGTCTTTTTCAATAACTACTTTATCGCCTCTCCACCTGCCTTACTGTTTTCTTTTGTGTATTGTCTACTGATTTTGATACTTTTAATATAATTTAATTTAATGGTCCATTTTTTATTTCTGTATTAACATAATTTTCTTTTTCTTCTATACAAGCAATTTTTGACCAGTTGGTCAATATGTATTAAATATGCAGATTTACTATTATATTATTAACAGGTGACATTAATTGAATAGAGTTTCTTTTTTTCTGTGCATCCTCATATGCATTGGTTGCATAATGCAGCATCCAGAGCAGAACTACACCTGTGTTCATCACCGCATGTATCTTCACACCCGCTCCTTGTTGAATACGGACATCCATATAGCTGTTTCATGTGCGTTTTTTAAAAACGTAGATTACATTTGTTTTGCATACCTTAATGAATCAGGTCCATATTGTCTATCCTAAACTGTGCAAAAGGCATTATATTGAAAGTAGTGAATGAGTTTACATTACAAACTTCCTTTGAAATGTGGTGTAAAAATCTGTCTATTTTGCACATCTAAAAATGATATCAGGCAGATATGCAATATTATGTTTTGAATACTTCAATCCGGCCATTTTGGTCAGCTCCATCCATCATTCTGTGCAAAAATTTGGTCTAATATTAACTGATGTTATCTTACTACACTAATCCATGAATATGGGCAGAAAAACAGATGCAATAGTGTAAAGATAGATTTAGGAAAAAGAAACAATGAACCACTGTTCTGCATCCACCTTTTATTTGTGATTCCTAAATGACCCCCAAATACTTCTCTTCAGTTGTTCTGTTAACTTCAGGAGTTTCTTCGAGTTGTCTATTAGCGCCTATTCATTTTTCTCTGTTTACTCTCTCATTTGATGATATTTGCTTCTGGATTTAATTCATTCAGTCAAATTCATTCCGAAATCTTAGGTTGTCTCCTTGGGTTTCTCTGGGATGTCTGCTTGACACCTCAAATTAAATAGGTTGTCCACCTAAGGAAACCCAACTCTTAATATAATTAATGTAAAGTCACTACAAAACATTTCACAGGGCTGGAAGACTCAGTCCATCCACCCAGGACTAAATCTGCCTAGTCCCTTTCAATATTGCTCCATATGGAAATACTCTGCTGTGACCTAAAACGGTGCTGCAGAGAAAGTGAAACAGGATATTAGTATTTTCCTTCCCAGGCCCGGCGCTCCCATTAGGCAAGGTTAGGCACTTGCCTAGGGTGCCGGGCTCTGGAGGGTGCCTGGAGGGCGCCACAGAATTCTAAAATACTTTAAAACTGTGCGGCGACCGCTGACCATACCTGTCATGGCCGCCGCACAGCATTCAGATGGACGGGGAGGGGGGGAAGAGGCTATTTTGTCATCACCGCCGCCTCTCTGCTCCGTCTCCTCCACTCCACTTACTAGTGTCAGTGAGTGGAGGGGAGGAGACGGAGCAGAGAGGCGGCGGTGGTGAGACAAGGTAAGGAGAGGAGGGAGGAGGGAGGAGGGCGGCGATTTTTGCGGTGGGAGAGGGCGGCGATTTTTACGGGGGGGTGCCGCTTTTTTAAAAATGCCTAGGGCGCCGTGGACCCTAGCACCGGCCCTGTTCCTTCCACCAAAATATTACTACTAATGCCCTCTTTTCAGCTCTCACACCACAACTAAAAGCCTGATGTTGCAGTTTATTACCTATTGTGCTTCATTTTATGTACAATATTTTTATTTTATTTTTTGTTTATATAGTTGTTCTGTAAAGTGTTTCTTTTGGCACTAAATAAATTAAAATCCTACATATACACCATAGGAAGTTATCAATGTTAACAGTGTTATCAATGTTAACAAGGCCTTATCACTAAATCATCTATTTTCTACAGTACAAACAGAAAACTGATGGGGTCCACTATTTCAATTACTTAGACCTGAGAAGTTTCCATTTTTTAGACCATGGTGATTAGAGAATATTGACACCCGTAACGGGATAAATGTCCTGACCCCATATATAGAGTCATGGGCAACATAATTTGTCCAATTGGGTACAGTTATCTAGTTTGATTGTTGCTCCCTGATTTAAAATTCTCTAGACATAGATTCCAGAAGAGTTTCTGAAAACTTGGGGGCCTGATTTATGGAAACAGTAAAAGTTTCAAATGTGTCTTAAGTTCTAACTTGTTCATATACTTGTTTGAGATGGGAGATAAGTATTCCAAGGTGTAAATGTATCAAGCTGAGGGTTTCTGGCGGGTTTGAAAAGTGCAGATGTTGCCTATAGCAACCAATCAGATTCTAGCTGTTATTTTGTAGAATGTACTAAATACATTTTAATTAGAATCTGGTTGCTATAGGCAACATCTCCAGTTTTCAAACCCACCGGAAGCTCTCAGCTTGATACATTTACCTCCAAAAGTACACACTGTAGACAGATAAACACACTAAGGCAAACACATATGGAAATGCACACAGACACACAGAAACACAGACACACAGACACAGACATACACACATACACACACACACACATACGCACACACACACACACACACACACACATAATGTTATAATAACATTATCTCAAATAATGCATATTAGGAGTTGTCTTTTTGCTAATAGTTAGATTTTGTGGCTATTACATTAGTTCTCATTGGTCCGTATTCACTCTTTTTGCGCAGAATATGTTACATTTTACACAATACATTTTGTGAAATGTTTTAAGACAAAAATGAAAATGAATTTATTTCATTTCAGTTCAAGATGAGTTTTTGAAGCACAAAAGGAAAATACAAACAGAAGGTTCTGTAGTGATCTCTGTTTGTTCCTTTGTTAATATCTTGCTCTGTTAGGTTTACAGATCCTAAATAAATAGAAATTAGTGCTCCTTAAGTTGCAGTCCATTTGCTTTAGATGTTTGCCTTGAGGGATATTTGTGTATTTTACTAATAGCTGCAGCAGAGTGCTGTCTCATTTTCATTCTGGCAAAAAAGATTGTCACCATGGTTACAGTTTCACTTGCTACGGAGAAACCAATGAATGTTAGTGATCCTATCATAAGCAACTTCTGTTAGATTTCATATCAAGGAGACATATTTTGACAAAGTGTAAGATAAAACCATAATAAAAAGTAGTAAGTTGGCACTCTATTTAATGAATCATTTAACATTAAATAAAATGTGAAATTCTTTTTTTTTATTTATAACCAGCAATTTTCAGGGAAGTGTTGTTATGCAGAAAGCAATATATTTCATATCTCAACATTTTAATTCATTATTTAATTTATATGAGCATGAAAAATTTAGCATATATTGTTCTGATTGTTTATTTTAATGATGCAGGGCTGTTAATTATTTTAAAGTTGACTAAAGTTAATAATACTATCATTGTGCCAATATGCAATATTGCCAAACATAATGACATTCTCAGTGGCCACTAATCTACTAGAACCATTGACATCAATGATCGTTTGTTTTTATTGTTCAGTAATTGCTTGTTTCTCTCTTAGAGAGTGTTTGTAAGATGCCCAAGTTAAACATTTAGCATTCTATGCTAAACCATATCTCTGTTTAAGTCCTGTGATCCGGCAACCAGTCTTAACACTGTACAGGTACAGTGCTGACATTCAAGGAGATTGCCAAATCTCCCAGAGAAATGCCAGGTTATCTAGTACTGCTAAACTGTAGAGTACTGCTAAACTGTAAAGTACTGCTAAACTGTAGAGTACTGCTAAACTGTAGAGTACTGCTAAACTGTTGAGTTAATTTAAATGGCAGCTGATGTGGGGGAAGTGATAAGTCAAGAAATCGGTCTGGGAATGGATTTAATGCTTCCTCTATGCAGAGGTTGGCTGGAAAGTATTTGCCTGGAAGACAAGTAGACCACACAGGCCCATGAACTGGTAGCTTTAGGTGTGAAACTCAGGGGCTTATTTAACAAGGGAAAAAGCCATTCTGTTAGTGAAAACTGGTGTTATTGCCAGGGAAAGAAGTTCTTTACACTTTTATATATATATATAATGGGGTTGGCAGAGCCTATTTATCAGTTATCGAGTCTGTACAACCTGTTCTGCTAATGTTATGGCCAGGTGGCATTAACGGAGCAGTACAATTAAAAATGCTGGATTCTCAGAATAGAACATTATTTTTAATGCAGTACTGTTTAAATTAATATTATGTTTTTATGTGAATAAGTGAATAAGTAATCATGTCAGCCAGATGGAGGAAGATTTTAAAACAGCAGTTAAAATGGAAGAAGCAGCACAAACAAAAAGAAAATATAAACTTCATTCATTTAAATACAAGAATAACATTTTATATAATATAAGTTATATTATATCTATATTTTTAATATACTCCGCCTGAAAGGGTATTTTCAGGCACAGAACATTACATCAGGGGGCCACATGACAAAATTTGGTGGGTGAGAGGAGACAAGTAATGTAGTCCATCTTCTCGCGAGCCTTGCTCAGCTCTTTTGAGCAGGTGTGAGGTTTCACTGTGGCTTGCTCTGTGATTTAAAAGCTTACAGGCACTGACAGAACTACCATCATTGCAGGATATGTAGAGGCCATGGGCCCCCCTCACCGCTATAGAGCAATGTTCTTAATGACGCATCTGCGATCATAAATACCTGGCAAATGAGGGCCTGCTATTGCAGCCACATTATTCACCATAGGAACAATGGTACACATTGAACTCTTATGTAATGTAATTGCACTGGCCTATTTTACTAACTTATCAATAGGAGATCAAAGAACAATTAAAAAGGGACTTGTGTGACATTTGTTGCGGTAGCCTGTACATATAAACACATGTCTGTTAAATTGATTTTGGAAAAAGCACATGGATTATTAATTTAGTTTCAACATGATATCATTCAAAATAAAATTTCATTTGAGACAATCCTGTATATAACTGAGAATGGAGACTGTAATTTAATTTTTTTTTTATTAGTTATATAAGCCAGTGGTGTTCAATATGTTTTAGTGGGTAACAGAGATAACCAACACCCCCCTCCCCATCTTTAGTGGGAGGACACATATATGGTGATATATGTAATTTAAGTAAACAATCAAATAGTCTGGTTCTGTCTAACCCATGCAGTACTTTGCTTATATCGGGGCTCTTCCCAGGTTCTATTTAGTCTGCTTCTTTTCTCTAGACTTTTACCTCTGCTTCTTCTCCTTGCTTGCTCCTCTCCTATGACAGTGTAGTGTCGTCATCAGCTGCAGGGTGTCAACCGTCTCTCTTCCTGGATGCGGATCTCTTTCCGGAAGCTGAGCAGGTACCGTCCTATAGTGCTGCCCCTTGGCACCGCATGTATACCTGGGGAACTGGGCCTGGAGCAAATAGTGACAGCCATGGTGCATCTTTGGCATTACATCCTGAAAGCCGCATCTGCCACATCACCCTCCTTACAGCTCTGGTTTGGAATACTATAAACCTTTGCAGGTAGAAGGACTTGAGTAATAGGTTGATAGGTCTATGCTATTAGGAAGGGGGTTAATTTATATTTGATGGGAAGCCATGACTATTTTGTTATTTGACACATCTCACCATTTCACACAGTCACGTGTTTAATGATTATAAGCAGGCCCAGCGCTCCCATTAGGCAACCTTAGGCAGTTGCCTAGGGCGCCGGGACCTGCAGGGCGCCGCTGACTAGATTTTCTAGTCAGCGGTTCAGGAGAGAAGGGCAGCGGCCATCTCACACTAGTCACTAGTCACACTGACGTCAGTGATCATGTGATAGTCTGTCCGGCGGCGCCTCTGAGTTCTCCCCTCCCCTCTCAGCATGCATCGTGAGGAGCAGCTAGAGGAAGAAAAGGTAAGTAACATTTAATTAATTATTCTTTTATCTGGTGTGCGGGGGGGGGTGTGCGGTGAGCTGTGAGCGGTGAGCGGGGGGCAGGGGGTGAGCGGTGAGCGGGGGCGAGCGGCGTTATTTTGCCTAGGGCACCGTGAACCCTAGCACCGGCGCTGATTATAAGGTGGGGGGTAGTTATTCAAATAGGCAGAAATTATCATATTTTGAGACTGATATTTCTTAAATACTTTTATATCATTTAAATATAATGTAAGATATCATTTCCACATACCCAGTTTTTAGTACAGAACATTCTGCACATTTATAGGAAATATGTATCTGAATATAACCAGTTCTGTAATTTTGAATCTTTACAAAAGCAAAACATAAAGTAATATTTTTCCTTATTCCAGGACTAAAAGCATAAAAAAATCCTAACTAATAAAATCTCAGCACTGGGCTGATTAGATTTAGAACAAACTGTTTTCCATTCTGGGCTGTAATGTTCAATATCACTCTATAATTAAGTTCATAAATCACTACTGTCCATTTATTTCTTATAGAAAAGCATCTACACCATACAAATAACAGTACAGTTTTGTGGCTATAAATAATTTCGGTGATATATAGAATGTTCAGGCTCAAACACACACAACTGCTTTTTATATGCAAGAGTGTTTAACTTTGGGGTTCCATGCAAAATCTGAATTATCCTGTTCTGTATCTATTATCACACATTATAGTCAGGATTCTAGGATATGAAAATAGCAAGATATAAAAAGCTACACATTGCCCCTTATTGTAGATGTATTATATTAAAAAATTAAAGGGGATTCAACAATCAGATCACTTTTAATGTATTGGTGGTGCACACCCTCCTGTAACTTTTACTAAAACATTACTTTTTTAAAAAAATGTATATCTTATACACTTGGTTTGACAAAACCTATTGTACTTATTGCAGCATAATCGTGAATATTTAACATGCAAGTTTTGACAAAAAGGATATACTTTTCAGATATAACTTTGACAAGGAATATGAGGATTAATCCTCTAATTAATCTGTTCAAAGGGCATCCCCAGTTGCTAGCCACAGAGAACATTCACCCAATATTGCACAGAAATTTCCCCGAAAGTTGGCAGTGTATTGCCCAAAGATTAGCCATATTCCAGTGTAACAAAGCTCCCATCCCTGTACCTTGTTTCTCGAGGTCACTAACACTCACCACTGTTTAGTCATTGGCTGTAATGTCAGTCTATGAACAGAAAGGTGACAAGCAGATGCCAGCACTGGAATCGATATGGGGAAGGGAAGTGTACTGGGCTGCCTCTTCCTATGCCATTTCTTGGCATAACTACCTATTCCAAGTTTCAGCCAATAATTTCTATCAGTACCGGTGCAGGCTCCCAGACATCCCGTTGGGCCCTGCCTTCTTTTCCTTCTTTTCCCACTTTTATCTTGTATGGAGTGCGGGTGGAAAAACCTGTTCTCCTCTGGGAAGTGTAGCGCTGTGACATCATAGCTCTGTGCAGCACTCCCAGTCCATTACCATCATGCGCTGACCATGACAGTGGCCAGCGCATAGTGAGAGGGCACCATGGTGACAATACAGACACGGAATGAGTAACATTATCACACTGCCCACACTGCTATGTTAATAAACTGGCTGTAATGTCAGTATATAACCAGAGGAATCACCAGAAGATGCTAGGTATGGAATAAGTACAGAGGATGGAGGTATGATGCACCACTACTGGTTGCTGCAATGTTAATATACTAATATAGTTTGACTAGATTTGTGCTTGATTTTCTGATGCATTAAAAAGTTATACATATAGCATTTTTTTTTTCAATGGGCACAATATTCCGGCAAACTTAAATATGGATACTAACTAGACATGTGCGCAGAGTTTTGGTTTTGGTTCTAAAACCATGGTTTTTGGTTCTGGTTTTGTCCAAAAATCCAAATTTTTGGTTTTGGACCTGGATTTAATGAAACATTGTGACAAATAAGTACAATTATGTGATTTTGAGCTGTTTTTGTTCCTACCAGGGCCGGACTGGCCATCTGGCACTTCTGGCATTTGCCAGAAGGGCTGATGGCTGTATGGGCCGGTCTTGGTGCTTCCAAGTCCCGCAGCTTTTTTTTTTCGTTCTTTTTTTTTTTTTTTTTTTAAACCTTCGCGCGGCCGCGCGATGTGACGTCATGACGCATGACGTCATGCGCGGCCGCGTAGGAGCCTTCGCGATGCACAGTCTTTTTGAGGTAAGTTGGTGTTCTAAATTTTCTTTTCATTCCATTTGGGATATAGGAAAAATGGAGCAGGGAGGATAGTGACAGGTGACAGACTTGACCTTTCATGCTCTGTAATGTGTTTAGTACGTGTAAAATACAAGACTTTGTTGTCCTAGTCTATGACAGAAGTTAATTTGCATCACAAGGGTTAGAGAGTGTTTTGTTTTAAGTGTCTCTCTTCATTTATATATGATTTAACCTTTTAAACATAATCCTGCTCATTATAGCTTTAATCTGTACATTTGAAATTACATACATGTTTATTTCTGTTTATATACATCTATGATATGTATATATAAACTCCAGTGAATGCTTTATACTATATATAAAACACTACATCAAATGAAAATATGTGTTGGCTTTAATGTTCACTTATTCTGGATCCTCATTACTGCACACAGATGTAGGAGAATAAGTAAAAATGACTGCGCCGGGGAAGGGCGGGGGGGGGGGGGGGGGGTTGGTGAAAATGTCTGCAGGGGGAAGGGGGGGTTTGTAAGAGTGAGTGAAAATGTCTGCAGGGGGGGTTGTAAGAGTGAGTGAAAATGTGTGCAGGGGAGGGGGTGTGAGTGAAAATATCTGCGGGGGGCAGGGGGAAGTAAGAGTAAGTGAAAATGTCTTTAGGGGGAAGGGGGGTTGTAAGAGTGAGTGAAAATGTCTGCAGGGGGGGAACAAAGAGAAAATGACTGCGGGATGTAATGAAAATGTCTGCAGGGGAAAGGGGGGGTTGTATGAGTGAGTAAAAATGTCTGCAGGGGGAGTTGTACTAGTGAGTAAAAAATTTGCAGGGGGGGTTGTACGAGTGAGTAAAAATGTCTGCGGGGGGAAAGAAAGTGAAAATGGCTGTAGATGGGGGAAATAAAAATGGCCAATGTGTGTGGGGGACAGTATACAGGCGCGGGCTGGGAGAGGAATGGCCGGGGGCACACAGGCAGCCGCATCATATGACAGGGGATGCGGCCGTGTCATTGATGATATCAGATGCGGCCGCGGGGGGTAACCTATGTTTTTTGCATCCGGGGGGCGGCCGGCCTACCTCCCAGCCCTAATAGCCGTCTGACCCAGCGGCCCCCCAGGCCAGCCCGCCCCTGACAGTATATGACTATAATCTGTGTGGGGGACAGTATATGACTATAATGTGTGCTATTAAGTGAATGTGGGGCTGTTTGGGAAAAAATGAGGTCTAATTATTAAATGTGATTATGAATTATTTAATATCTGGGATGGTTGTGGGAAATGGTTATTTTTATTAAACGTAAAAGCTATTTAATTTCTTGCTGGGGCTGTTTGGAGGGAGGGAAATAGGTTTATTTATTAAATGGAAATACTATTAATTTAATGTTGGGAATGGTTGTAGGGAAATAGGTTTATTTATTAAATGTATATACGATTTAATGTCAGGGCTAATTGGAGGGAAATAGATGTATTAATCATATGTGAATACTATTATTTTAATGTTGGGGCTGGAGTGAGGCCTGATTTTAAAACGTAGGTGCTATATTGATTTAACACCGGTGCTGGTTGGAGTTTTCTAATTTTCATGTACCTATTTTTTTTTTTAAAATAGGGCCCCCAACATTCCAGGATCCAGACAAGCAGCAACTGATCTAAAGACACCAGCAGCCACAAGTGGTGACAATGACAAGACAGGTAGGAGAGAGCAAGACAGTCTGCCAACTGTCCAGAATTTGGTGGGTGACTATCCCGCTTAGTCAGGATTTGGTCTGACTGCAAGGACAGTTGGGAGGTATGTCCTACTTCACATTGTACTGCTTGTGAAGGCAGAACTGTGCGCACCTAACAGTAGTGCTCACAGTATTGCCTGTGTATTCGTTGAAAATGTATCTAATAACCATATTACATTATAGGAGCCCCCCTGTCTTAAGTGCCTAGGGCCCCCCCGATCCTTAATTCAGCTCTGGTTAGCAGGAGGAATCTGATAGTTGCTCCCAGTCCCCGAACAGGACACAGCCTGCAGAACAAGCCGAGGAGCTCTGTCTCATGAGATTTATTAATCTTGGGAGACAAATAGCTTCCCTGCTTACTCTACAGGAAGTTCCCATCCTGATGGATGTTAGCAGCATCAGAAGCATAGATAAGTACAGTGGACTGGGGGTGTTGTAATGTGTTTCTGGGCTAGGGGGTGGCGTGATGTGGCTGGGAGTGCCTGATTAATGTAATGTTTTATTATAATGTATGTATCAATACCCCATGTTGACCACGCCCCCAACATAATGTGACCACGCCCTTGGCGCTGCCGCTGCTGCGCAGTAGCACACAGTTTTTTCCTGCTCGTCAACAGAGGTGGGCCTGTATGCTTCAAATGCCAGGGCTGATTTTTAGTCCCAGTCCGGCCCTGGTTCCTACATTGATATTTATAGCATTAACATTCATTTACAGTCAATTACAGACTATTTCTAATGATCTCTTCACAACTGTCAGAATTTTCTCCAATTCTGGCCAAAGGCTGTAGCAAGCTGACTGGCTAAAATTAGTGACAGAACAGCAGCAAAAATACATGGCAGTTTAATAATAAATGACAATCCTTATGAAACATAGTGGCCCAGCACTGAATGCTAAAAATGGCATAACTAAGTTTTTCCAACAGATTGACACTACTATGTTTCTTAGTGAAACCAGCAAAGAGTAGCTTGCCTCTGATTGACCTGGCATAGTGTGCTAGCACTACTATGCTGAAAAGATGAGGAGGATAAAAAAACACATTTTGTGTGCAAAGCATGCTACAATCCATATGAAACATAGTAGCAGAGCACTGGCTGATAGGATTTCCATTTTAGACAAGTAAATAGATGAAGGTAGACTGTACCGAGAAGAAATACGAGTTATGTTGAAAGGCCACATACATTATATTTTAGACATCAGACAGCATGCATCATAGAAAGTGAAGTGGCAGTAAGAATTAGATGTGATTCAATGGATAGCAGCATGAGTAGACATTTTCACAAGTAGATAGACATAGGTAGGCTGCACCCTGAAGGAAACTTGTGAGAGAAAGACCACACAAGCTATATTTTTAACATTAGACAGCATATCTCATGGAAAGTGAAGTAGCAGTAATCAGAGCTCATTAGATGGACAGTGGCAGCATCAGTAGATATTTAACAGATGATAATAAACCAAGGTCATAATGTTAAATAGTGCAAGATGGAATTGTCTTTGGGCCCACTCACCCATATGATAAAAAGGACATGCACATAGTTTAACAAACCAAGCACTTCACCAACAGGGACTGCTACTTTTGTGGCTGAAGTGCATGATTTGTATGGACCTCCACAAAAGTGAACCTTCATCATCATCATCATCATCATCATTAACATTTATTTATATAGTACCAGCAAATTCTATAGTGCTTTACAATTGGGGACAAACACAGTAAAAAACAATACTGGATAAAACAGATAAAAAGGTAAGAGGACCCCGCTCGCAAGCTTACAATCTGTAGTTCAATGGGAGTTGGATACATGAGGTTAAAGCTACTTACTGGTAAGGTAAAAAGTGATTCGTATGCTATGTAATCAAGTCACACAGCAATGTTGGTCTGGGGTCAGAGGGTTGTTTTCTTGTGGAAATTCTGTAAAGGGTGTTAATAGGGTAACCTAGTAAGGTTAAGAGGGTGGTTGAGGAATATTATAAGCTTGTATGAAGAGACGGGTTTTCAGAGAACACTTGAAGGTTTGTAGACCAGAGGAAAGTCTTATTGTGCAATGGAGGGAATTCCACAGAGTTGGTGCAGCTCGAAAAAAGTCCTGTGAATGGGAGGATGAAATGAGAGTGGATGAGAGAAGCAGATCTTGTCCAGAACAGAGTTGTCGAGTTGGGAGTTATTTTGAGATAAATGAGGAAATGCATGTTCGTTTAGTTTTTTTGATGACCTTGTATGTTAGTAGAAGAACTTTATATTGGATTCTGTAAAAAACAGGCAACCAATGTAGAGACTGACAGAGTGGCTCGGCAGAGGAAGAACGGTTTGCAAGGAAAATCAGTCTGGCCATTGCGTGCAAAATAGATTGTTTTGGTTTTAGTCTGTTTAGGGGAAGATCAGTAAGGAGGGAATTGCAATAGTCATTGCAGTAGATGATGAGTGTATGTAATAAACTTTTTGCAGTGTCTTGTGTAAGATATGTGCGTATTCTGGAAATGTTTTTTAGATGTATGTAACATGATTCACATATACAGTTGATGTGGGGAACAAAGGATAGTAGTCAAAGATCCCAGCTAGGCAGCGAGCTTGCGGGGTGGGGTCAATGGCCATATTGTCAACAGAAATAGAAATGTCAGGTAGATAACTTCTGCTGGTGGGTGGGAATATTGTTCATCCAAGATGAAATGGCAGAAAGACAGTCAGTAATGCGAGACAACACAGATGGCGAGAGATGATACTGAAATCCAAAGGAACTTATTTGTGTTCAAGAGAAGTGGTATAGATAGAGAACAGCAGAGGACCTAGTACTGAGCTTTGTTGGAACTCCTACTGATAAAGGAAGCAAAGCATAGGTGGATCCAGAGAAATAAACACTGAAAGAGTGATTAGAATGGTATGATGAGAACCAGAATAGGACAGTGTCTTGAAGACTAGGGATTTTAGCATTTGTATGAGAAGAGAGTGGTCAACAGTGCCGAATGCAGCAGAGAGATCCAGGAGAATTAGAAGATAGTAATGGTCCTTTATTTTAGCAGTGATCTAATCATTGAGAACCTTAGTCAATGCAGTCTCTCTTGCTTGTTGAACTGGAGAATATAATGAATTTAAACCATTTAGTAATAGGCATTTGGCAGTAGTTGTCTTCCTCAATGGTTACAATGTCATCACCCTCATCATCACCATAATCACAGATGTTTTTTATAAAAGAAGATACGCAATGCAGTCATTTGCTTGACTAGTACTGCTTGTCCACATATCAATAGTTAATTGGATAGTTTGTACAGTGGTAGCTTCTATGGACCAAATTGCCTTTCTTTAACCTCGCGGTAAAGCTGATGAATTGCTGTGTGGGGGAAATGGAATTGAGATGAAATTTTGTTGTTTGGGCACATGACCACAACTAATCAGCTAAAGCTTGATGCATTGATGGCGGAAATTGGATGCACATTCAATGCTAACATAATTGTGTTGCTGGCTGCCATACTGGGTTCTTCTTGAATACGCTTGCTTCATAGATAGTTGTTGTTTATGCTTACTATGCTTACTCTTCTTGCTCTACTTCTGTATAGAAATATTACACCCAGCAGCAACAGCTGTAGCGCGCAAGGATGCCTCTTGGGAATCATGGATTGCATTATGAGTAAGTTGGAATTGAAAATTGGATGCTGGACTACATAATAATGAGGACGCTGATGAGGAAGGCATTGACTGTTAAGATTGCATGAGATGTCTATCCATTCAGCTGCAAGCTGAGGCTGGGCTGCTTGTTACAATGGACAATTCTGAACAACCAAGTTTTGTGTTAAAAAATATGCTACAATCCCTATGAAACATAGTGGCAGAGAAATGACTGGTGGATAGATGAAGGTGGGCTGCACCCAGAAGAAAAATGGTTAGAGAAACAACATGCACATTTTATTTTTAATGTTAGACAACATGCCTCATCGAAAGTGAAGCAGCAGTAATCAAAGCTAATTAGATGAACAGCAGCAGCATCAATAGACGATTTTACACAAGATGACAGACCAAGGTCATCATTTAAAATATGGAATTGTCCTTGGAATGTTAAAAAAGAAGAGGAGAAAGCAAGCACTTCAGCAACATTGACAACTACTTTTGTGGCTGAAGTGCTTGACTTGTTTGGGCCCCCACAAAAGGGAAATTTTTGGTATTTGGTTGATAAATAGGAGAATAGATAGGGATTTAAAAAAATGCTAATGGGCATTTGGCTTACAGTGGTCATCTTTCGCTATGTTAACAATGTCATCACCCTCATTATCATCCTCATCACTAATGTCAAGATCATCATCATACAATATTAGTTCATCCAAATGGATTGTATCGTTACAGATTCTGGTTGTAATTGGCAGCAAGAACGGTATACCTCAAACAATTTGTAGTTCATTTTGAAGAACACCAGTTTTACTAAATTTCCGAGAAGTAGTCTCCTCCAATGATCACTCACAATGTTCCTGGCTGTGCAAAACACTCTTTCCGAGTACACACTGGTGAGTGGGCAGCTTAAGTACACCAAACCTAGTTTGTACACAGGCTTCAAATTACTTTTTTTTCCTATCAGAATTCAAAGGGACTGTCTAAGATGCTAATTTCTACTTTATCATCAAAGTAATCCTCCATCATTCTTCTAATATAAAGTGTATCAGATCGAGGCATGGTAAAGGTGTCAATGTATTTGGGCATTTCTTTTAAGTCTGACCAGATGTCATTATAACCTTTCACATTAGTAAGCTGTGTTGACTCATCGTCAGTGTGACTCTTTATTCTGGCAGTAACATTTTTAGGAGAAGCTGAGGGATGTGTCATTTGTGACTTGAGCCTACTGCTTGCTCACAAGGAACTGTATGCACCTGTGAAGATTTTTGTCACCCTCCACCTTATCTCCTTCTAAAATGACAGATGAAAAGAGGAGAGAGCTATATATATATAAAGATATAGATCCAAAACTTGCGAGATCCCACATTGTGCCGGAAATTACGTTTTGCTTAATTTTTAGATCCAAATTTGGTGCGAGAAATCATGACTCTATACTCAAAACTTTAGATCTGTCGGATTTAACAGAATCTGAATGGCTCATCTCTAGTACTTACTAGTTGTATTGCTGATCATCTCTGGGTTTTTTTTATATCAAAAGTAATATTCTTAATTACAGAAGGGTTTGTAATGTCTAAAAAACATTGATATGTAAGTGGATATACTCTATTTTTGTTACCTCACACTATTACATTCACAACTAGATGGCTCAGAAGATAAAAAAAATGAAATTAATTTTCTGATTTATAAACAACTGTTCTGGAGTTGCCAGAGCAAAGTTACATAGTAAGAGAAGGATGATTGCCACAGTACAGTTATAGCATATCAAAAAGGATGTCCATTATTCAAATCAACTTGTATAACCCTGTGTGCCTTGAAAGTTATATGTACTTTGATTTGAATAAAGAAGACATTGATTGTTATGTTGTATTGGCATTGTGGTATCCATCCTTTATTTGCTATATGGGTGTATGCAAACTCTCTTCCTGCATGCATTGAGTTAGACGATGGTAGAAGTGGTGTAATCCTGTTGCACTGTGAGATCAAACATTTTTCATGTGATTTTTGAGTGCTCAGTAGGATTTAATTGAATTAAAAAACTAGAGACCTGTAAGTACTTATGCTTCTAGCATAGTCAGCACTCACATTATGTCTGTTCTTTTTTTATTTAGTTATTTTTATTATTCCCAAGGCTTCTAATGCAACCAATAATTGTAACAAAACCAGCCCTGCTGGTTTATATTCAACCTGACATCTAAAATATAGTTTTTGCTTGCAATTTAAATGATTTCATTTAAATGTACATGAAAACAGTATTTTCCCTTTATTTATATACATGTATAAATTACATTCATATTGACCTCTTGTACTCTTTATACAAATACGCTAGAAGTAGCATTTTCGACTTCTTAAACATTATCTTTGCACCCCAAAACCCAAGGGGAGCTGGTAATAACTTTGGATGCGGCTACACTGTCATTTTAACCCCTTTTACTCATATATTGTAAGCACTTAGAGACCAACAATTAGCACGCAAACCCAAAATGCTTTGGGTAATGATATTAATAATTATTGGAAGCCTTGCACATTGTGTAATAGCCAAAAGGCTTTTCACATTTATTCACCCTCTTATTATTATTTATTATGTATTTCTAATAGTAATGATTTAACTTGGGTACAGTAGTATTTTGCACAATGTTATCTTCTGAAATTACTATAGGTGTGTTACCTGAAATTATACTAGATGCTTGGAACAAACTTCCAGGAGATTAAATTGAAAAAAACCCAATAGCAGTAAAATCATCATCATCATCATCAGCAACATTTATTTATATAGCGCCAGCAAATTCCGTAGCGCTTTACAATTGGGAATGTGAACACGTTTGGGTTAAATGTAACATGGACCAATTGGTCTTTATATGTCAACACCATTATATGTGTCTTCTTACAAACGATTAAGATTGACAAACATCCCATCTTTAGACGCTAAATATATCATGATCCTAGTAGTCAATAATATGTTTACAAATCCTTTGTTTTGAGCTTGGTGTGGAAATTACATTTAAATCAAATTGTAAAAGTCCTTTTTATTTTCAAAATCCTTTGAAAGATTTCTTTGTATTCAAATTCTGTAACCTGCATTTACAATACTATATGAGTACTGTTGTGATAGGTTAAATGGAAGTGGTAGAAAGTCAGTCACTTTCATTTTTAACAATTTCATAAGTTCAAACACAACATCAATTAAATTGCAATACTTTATATTATGTAGTAGTCACCCAATAGGAAAAAACTATGGCAACTTTGGTGTAAAGAACATTACTCTAGAGGTGCTATTAGAATGAATAGACAAGTCTCCTGTGGTTGACCACCTAATTCCAGGACCAGTGCTTCCTAATAGCTGGTCCCTCACCCGGGATCGACCAACTTACTGTATGCAGTTCTGATCTGCTACATTGTTCCTGTCAGTGTGTGCCTTCTCCCCTCTCCCCTGCTAATGTCATGTCACACATGTCAACATGATATGTTCGCAATCCCAAGTGTGAAGGCAGCAATTGCGGCAGGACTGTGGGCTAATAATTAAATGGTAGGGTGACAGTTCGTCATTAAATGGTGGGTTGATTTATTGGACAAAAACTATTAAGTGCCTGCAAGAAGATGACTGTACTGGGAAGGCTCATCTACTCTATTCTTGAAAAATTTGTTGCAGTAGGGAACAGTTAAACTAGGCAGAAAGGACCACCTGACCCCTCGTACCTTTCAACTACAAACACACTAATCTGCCCATTAATCTGTCATAAACTGCATATGACAAGAATTCTATGTCTATGAAAATTATGGAGAGATAAGTATTTGTAAGTACATGCTGTTATACAGTGAATGTTCTATAACATCTAACAAGTCAAGATTGTTAGGAGAACATTGAATGTTCTATTGTAAAACTGTCTTTTTTATAAGCTCAGAAATATTCTAGATTACTATACTATATTTAGTTGCTAATTGACTAAATATAAAAAGTAACATTTTTGGAAAAAAGCATAAAAAATACAATATATCAAACTTAATCTATGAGAGGGGTAATGGTGTGAGCTATTTAATATAATTGTGGCATCATGTTGATGACTATTAATTAAAAGTGGGGTGATGGGACTATTAATGTAATGCTGGTCTGGTTTGGGGGCTATTAATTGAATGTGAAATGGCTGATTGGGTGGATATAAGTCTATTAAATGTGAATACTATTAATTTAATAGGGCTGGTTGGAGGTAATAGGTCTATTTATTACATATGAAAGCTATCAATTTAACATTGGGACTGGTGAGGAAGGGAGGCCTACAGTATTCACTCATTGCTAGGCTTTCCATATTTCATGTACTTTTACTTTTTCCAAGCAGGGCCACAACGTTCCTGACTCTAGACAAGCAGCAATTGAGCTTAGGACACAAACAGCAGCAGGTATGGAAACGTAGTATAGAGCAGGACAGTCTGACAAGTTTCCTGATTCTAGTGTGGCAGTCTTGGCTTTGCATGACTGTACCACTCACTGAGAACTTTGTCCCAACTGCAGGGACAGTGGGAAGTATGACTTGATTCACACTGCTCTGGTTGTGAAACCAGGAAGCTGCATGTACTTAACAGTAGTGCAAAAAGCATTGCCTGGGTATTTGAAGTGGATGCAAAGGGGTTGGAGAGCAGCATATCATGGGCCAAAATGATAGCCATGCCCTTTCATGATGGTCATGACCACTCTGGCAGCCCTTTAAAAATACTGCATTTGCCCCGTGCATAATCAGTCTATAGCTCAGTTTAAACATCACACTACTGTAATTGTCTAAAGATCAATTAAAGATTGAACAATGATATAGCACTATGAGGCCACTTACCTGTTCTGCCTCTCCAAAAGTTGCTTAAATAGTTTTGTTTGCCCACTCTGTCTGCTATCTCTCATATTACTGGACTGTTCAAGACATGGGCAACTACCCAATGATGTCTTCATTGGGTAGTTCATTGGTCTGTTTGTTTGTTTGTCTGTCTGGTTCTGCATTCAGACACCCTTGCATTGATTGGGATGAAACCAATGCGAGAGAAAGCAATATAATAGATAACAAAGAACAGTTCACTGGTTACCAGTTGACAAGCACAGGATGAAATCCTTATTGTTAGAGAAGCAAATACAGGTAGTATACCAGTTACAAGTATCAGGTTTAAGGATTGTACATCCACAGTATAGCCAGGTCAGGATTTACGATTAGGAAATACACAGTGTAACCAGACTGGATCCCAGGTTAGTGAATGCACAGGAGTGACAAATCAAGATCAAAGTTACAGATGCACAGGATTACCAGGTCAGAATCAAGGTTCCAAGGTTAACAGACAAACAAAATACCAGGGACTGTAGATCACCTATGGGAGAGAGAGAGAGAGAGAGAGAGAGAGAGAGAGAGAGAGAGAGAGAGAGAGAGTAAAGATGACATGTTCTAAGGCTACATATTCATTGTACTCAATATATAGTGCGGAACATTCAGACTTCTCAACGGGTGCTGGAAACATCTTGGGTGGTTTTCTCTACTATATCTCTCAAAATAGATATGATGATACACCACACATGGATTTGATTGAAGCTCTTATTTAGCTCATATTTATTATGAAAGATGTGAAACAACACAAAACTTTGGCATTCTTACTCCTCCACTAGCTGTTAATTACATGTTACAAAAAGCTTTATGTAGATATGTCTAACATACAGCATCATATAATTTTTAAAATCCAATCAACACCAGCCTATGATTCAATTACTTAACTAGTGTATATATTAAAAGCAAAGAAATTAAACTGTCTTTAATACACTTAAAGTGCATCTTATATAATTATCCACAGAAATGTAAGACACAAGTATCAATTTAAAGGTAAACTCAAAAGTATAATATCAGCATTCTGTAACTGAAAACTGTGTTTATACATCAGTATGTTTTAAACACCTATGACATTTTTATACATGTAAAAACATTTATGCTTTGCACCAAGCTTAATGATACATATCCCAATCTACCAATAGAAATATATATAGGAACAACTTAATGAAATATACACAGTTTTAAGTTTAATAAATCTATATACAGGGAGAGGCTGGACTGGGGGGTAGGGGGGCATCTGCCCCCTGGGCTGATCCCATAGTGGGCTACCTTGGGCTGGATCACTGAGGCAACTGCATTTTTTTTCCTTTAAAATAGGCTGCTGAGTTGAGTCTTGCCCCCTGGGCTGAAGTTTGCCAGTCCTCCCCTGTCTATATCTGTAAAAGAAGAATTTTGTTTGGGTGTTGGTGAATATCTTCCCCAGCTCTCAAGGTAAAGCTGTGAAATCATACATAATTATTTAGTGTCAGAAAGTAACCTATTAGACCACGTAGCGACAACACAACATAAAGACAAAGTGACAAAGCAACAAATTGTATGTACTAAATAGCATTTTTGGTTTATTTATCAAATAATTGACTAATATATAAAAACTACTACACATTACAAATCGGACCCGCGCAACGCTGGGTGACCCTGCTTGGCTTTTATATAAAATTCATTGATATGTTTGTTTGTTTGTCTGTCCGGTTCTGCATTCGAACACCCTTGCACTGATTGGGATGAAACCAATGCGACATGGTTCATTTGGATCATGGGCAGGTTTTAGGGATTTAGGGTCCCCGTCAGACCCATTGCTGTACGTTGGGCAGAGCTTTGACCCGGGGAGTCTGTTCTGAGCCTTCCACTGGATGGA
The DNA here is from genome assembly GCF_038048845.1 of Mixophyes fleayi. Classification (NCBI taxonomy): domain Eukaryota; kingdom Metazoa; phylum Chordata; class Amphibia; order Anura; family Limnodynastidae; genus Mixophyes; species Mixophyes fleayi. Next base: position 226,808,109 of record NC_134406.1, on the reverse strand, counting down.
GTTGGATGAAAACTTCACAGACTGGTAATATTGAATCCCAGAAGACATACTAGGGAGTTGAGGTCCCAGTTGGATCTTCCGTTGGTGTACACTGAGCAGAACTTTGATCCAGGGTGCCTGTTCTTGGCCTTCCTTTGGATGGATTTGGATGAAAACTTCACAGAGGGGTGGCAATTGGTCTGGGGTGCCTAATGGAGTGGTTGGGGTCCTGGTTGGACCTCCCATTGGTTTATGCAGGGCATAACTTTGACACAGGGAGGCTGTTCTGGGGCTTCCACTGTATGGATTTGGATGACATCTTAGCTGCTAATTATATTTAATATGTTGATAGTTACATCCAACTCATTGATAGCTTAACAACTTGAAGATTTAAACCCAGGCAACGCTGGGTACTTCAGCTATAAAAGCATGGCACATAATGAAAAGCATACCTATAGATTAGTGACTAGTCATACCATTGTTTCCCCTGTATCGCTAAGAATAGAACAATATAGAAAAAAAAGATCAGTCAAAAAAGCAACTCAAACCATATAGTACAAAAAGTATAATATATCAATATATATGGGTAGGTTGTTTCAGCATAGACATTTTTAAGACTAATCAATATAATTCCATAAAGGCAAAATAAATAAATTTATTAGTTAATAGAGTTTATTAAACAATTTGAACAAATTGCATGACACATAATTGAACACCCATATATTAGGCATTAGTCCCAAAAATATGAAAAAGATCAGACAAAGAGGCAGCTCAAATGAAATTGTTTATTTTAAATCCTAGTAAATAATGTATCTAATATATAACTTTGAAGAGAGGTGAATATTTATTATTCTCGCAACTGCATTAAGTGTCAAAATACATATCAGATACCAATTTTGACATGCATGGTAATTAGATATTCAATTATACCAATTTTTGCATAATATATAGCTTATTTGGTAAAAATAATAATAACCATAAGTAGTTCATTATATAGATTAAATAGTTTCAATGAAAACCATTTAATAATTTAGGCATCAGTCACATAATTAGACTTGTAATATTCCAAGATGTATATATAAAAAACAACTCAAACTCTCAATTTAAACCTCTAGAAAACAGTGTGTCTAATTAATAAATACACATGGCTTCAGAGTTCAGAAGAAGCACATTTTTAACACTCTCTCTATTTAATATTTGTATTTGCTCTAAAATCTACCTACATAATTGAGCAATTGTCTGTTTAGTATCAAATCAATGTTTTGCCAAAATGTCATTTTTGTTAGAGATTTCAAAAATCTCAACCTTATAATTCTTAATCTTACTTTTATGCTCAGACAGGTGAGTTTTATACTTGGACTCATCGAAGATAACATAATAAGATAAATTGCATCTTTAAGTTCACATGTATGAAATCCATGTATCTTAAAAGTAATATCATCATTAGGGTTAGTAGTGTATTCACCTGTAATGATGAAACTACAAGGAAATGTGCTTAGTACATGCTAGAAATGTTTGTTTCCTTTTCTTTTTCTGTCTCAACTCTTTGATATGTAACCATATGAACCAAAAAACACAACTTACTGTAAGATTCCCCACCATTTATTAATACATTTAATTTGTTCACTATTACCATTACTATATGTTAAAATTACAGACATTCTCTACTTCCCCCCTCTAACAATTTGTGGATCTTTTAACACATTTGTTCTCCGTATAGCTGTGACTTCTTCTATAATAACAGTAACTTGGTTCTTATTATATTGTTTCTCAGTATTAGTCAGTTGTATTGGTCAGTATATGTAATAACACTATCTGTAATTCTTTTAGGCCTTAAATATAAAATTATTGTCCTAAATTATTACATATTAAGGTAGGTGGATGACAACTGTCTGCCCTCAAAAGTCATGTGCAATCGGTAGCCTTAGAGTACAAGTCAGTTGCCAGTGCTGTAACAGTATTATTGTTCATATCAAAACAATTAACCATTATTGCACGTACAGAATAGCTACATTTCATAGTGGGATGTAATGTTTTTACTAACTTCATCAAGGACTCAAATCTGGTATTCCCAAAGTCCATATAAAAATCATCCATGTAGCAGTAAAAATGCTGTTATACCTTGTTTATTTACTGCGTGTTCTAAAAAGAACATTCTATTCAATGCCAATCCCGCAAATATCAATCTGCATGTGTGGAGGGAGGCATTTAAATTTAAAGTTAGGTGAATTCATGTATTATGCAAAATGTATATTAAGGATTAAAATAGACTGATTGAGTTGTTGTTTTATTTACTGTCCTTTTCTCCCCTCTATTGTTCTATTTTTTGCTATATTGGCCACTATGGTAGGACTAGTGCTTAATATGTGAGTATGTTTTCCATTACGTGCCATGCAGTTGAATACAATTATGGAATTATCTTTTTTTCATTAATTTTATGGAACCATATTTAGTAGACTTTAAAATATTTAGTAACAGAATCATAGGATGGTTTTGATCATTTTTTAAAGATTATGTGAAACTGTTTAATTATTAGACATTTGTAACAAGTGTTACAAATGTTAGCATCTGAGTAGTTAACATCTGATGAAAGGGTAAGAGCCCCCAAATGGTGAGTTTTTTAGCTGCTTTACAATAAATAGCCCTGAACGAGAGCTTGAAACACATTCATGTTTGCTGTATACTATCACTTCTATTTGGAAGTTTTCATAAGGTACCATATAGAGCTGGACATGGACATGACTATTTTGAGATCATTATCTATTAGTCTAAGACGTCTAAGCCAGACAACTTTTTCCTCTAAAATAAACTAAACTATGATCTGAAGTCGCTGGTACATTGTAAAATTTAATTATAAATCATTTTAAATAATGAAGCATTATATATCATTATTATTATGTCCACTGGTCGAAGTGGAAATTTAGAAGTGGTGGCATTGGTATTTAGAAATGGCAGTATGGAAAATGTAAGTGAATAGCATTTGATTTTCTTTTACAATGAAGGCAGTAGGAGAAGTGATGGTATGGCACACCTCCGTCGACCAGACCAATTTGACCACTGATTATAGCATTATATATATTGAATAGATTTATTAGAAAACAAACAATGATAAGGCCACATCTCCACAATTTATATGGAAATCTGTAAGTGTCCCTTACAGATTAAGAATAAGGTGGCAGCTTTGGATGATTAAATCTGTTATGGTACAGTTTACCAGTACATTATATTGAGTTAGTTGCACATTAGTTAATATTTGTTATGCTCTTTCTTCTTATTACCTTAATCGCAGAGGTCCTGATTATGGTTCTGCTATTTAGACAAGGGTGTGTTCAGCTGCCATTTTTAAAGAAATTTTAGCCCTACATATTGTATTTCTAAGGATGCATTTTTCTTACTCATATGCTTGTTACTATTGAGCCAATAGTTCAGTAAGCAAAGGTCATGTAAATTACTTGTTGCTTTGATGTCCTCTCACTTGATGTACACTCCAAAGACATACTGGTAGATTAATTGGCTTTTGACAAAATAAACCCTAGTGGGACTGTGTGGCAGGGAATACAGATTGTCAGCTCCACCAGGCAGGGACATAAGTGAATGTTTAAATATTCTCTGTAAAGCACTGTGTAATATGTCTGTGCTATAATAATAAAAGATCTCCACAAGTGATGTGGTTAAAGTTTCCATCACCAACAAAAACATTTTGTCATTAAACATAATGCAGCAAAATATTACAAACAATTGGTTAAAGTGTAGTTGTCTAGACAAAGACATGAAGGACTAACAAAAATAGCATTATAAATGACCGACTATTTTAATTACTGACCACAAATATAATAAAATGCTTAAGGATACAATTACTTTTTCAGACTATAAATATAAAACACTGGAGGAAATATAAAAAATCCTGGAACTTGGAAAATACTGCAAATGAGTCTCAGAAAAGTTACAATAATAATAGTCCACTTTTTTTTAAAAAAAAAAAAAAGAATTCTTTTTTTTCTACCACATCACCCACACCCATAGATTCATACACAGCTATCTTGGAAAACCTGAAAAATCAGTTTGGGGTAATTAATACTCAATTACTACTCTATAAGGGGCTTATGCTAAGTTGAAAGCAAATTGCGTTTCTGGCATATAATACGCTTTGTTTATTTCTGCGTAAGTGTACAAAGCACTAGTTCCAAAAATAGTAGTGTGTGTGTGGGTTCAGATATAGAAAAGTTTATTATACACAATAAATGCAATTTGCATTCAACTTAATATGAGCCCCTACATTGTTAGAACGAATTCTATCTGGAAAAAAATCTCCTTCTAGGGCAATACAGGACAGTTCTATCACATTAATTCATGTGTTTCCGTACTTAGGTCTTTAAAGTTTGACAATTTTCTAACTTGGCACTTAAAATTGTCACAACAGAAATTTTCCTTGTTTCTGAGATTGAAAAGTCAAACCTAAGAGTATATTTTTAGGCTTTTGTAAACTCCTTTTTTTTACCATTCTCATACCTTATTGAATTGAAATACTGTTTTTGAAACCAACAATAAATAACTTAATTATAAAAATAATATATCAAAACTAAATGAATTATTAGATAAATAAATCTATTAATTAAAAATGATATTCTGTCCAGTACTCATAGCAATGCTTTGAGTTTACTGAGACTCTGAAGAAGAAGAGGGTCCACCAATATATCCTGAATTAGAAGTTCATTAACATTAAGAAGTGGCACCTAGCAAAGAAGGAGGAATCAAATGATAAAGATAAATAAGAGAAAATCGTTATTTCCAAAATTTGTAAACAAACTAAAACAGACTTTGAACTTCAACTGAGTGTTTCTTCCAGTTAATCTTTCCGTTTTTCTCATTCTGGGTCTGATCAAGAGTTGGACATAACAATTTATGTCAAAATATGAAAAATTGATCACACTACAATTGCCCATGCCCAAATTACCCCCTTTAGAGATGTGTCCCATTTTCACTTACATGTATACTTAAGATATGCCACTTTTCTATGTAGATGATGATGAAGATGATGATGAAGATGACAACGTCTCATATCTGCAATGGATATATCTCCATGCTATATATCAGGTTGCATGTATCTAAGGGAAAGAGCAATTCAAAATACAGCATGTTAAGACAGATTTTTACATGTATACAATGATCACTTCTTTATGTCTAACCTTACATCAGGACCTTGTTCTTCAATATTAAATTATTTTCATACATATGACTCTATTTGCACTCTCCTTTCTTTTAACTTTTGTTTAGTAGCTTGGATCCATATGTGTCACTATTTTTGACTATATCATATTTATAAGTAAGTAAAAGGAAGGAGAGTGTAGCCAATGGCAGCTGTTTTCATCTCCGTTGGATTTTTGCCAAGGCTGGATATAAGGGCTTAACGTTGGTTCAAGTTGTGTGTGCAAAGCTAATGAGTCAATCACATTTACTTTGCCTTCTTCCTTTATATTAGTATTTTAGAGATGTGTGATCATTGTTATCTTAGTTATCAATCAGTGATACTGAATTGTGGTGTCTAGATACTATAGCTGGTCATCGAAGCTTAATAAATGTGATGAGTAGGGCAATAAACCCACTCTGTATTAACGGCCTAATTAAAGCCTACAGTATCACTCATTTGTCGTTAAACATGTTAATTCATGACTAAATTTATTTAGCCATGGATTAAGCATGTTTGCAGAAAGACTTTTCAGATTATGATTTTTCTTTTAAATTCAAGTTATTTTTTTTTTTCCAATTAATTTTTATTGGTTATATAAAGGTACAGCTTATGTGAATGATAAAGTGAACAAATTATTATAGTAATGTGGGATATTTATCTCATAATATAATAAAGATATTATATGCTCATGTTTACAAGATTAGAAAAAGGAATCTTCTTAAATGAAATAGCTGTAAACATATACAGACATATATTAATAATCTAGGATTGTTATATTATTTAAACTGTACGGTAGGATAGGGAATGTGGGGAAAAGGAAAGCGAGGGAGGAAATGTAAGGGAAAGATGGATAGGAACCGGTGTGTGTTAAACGAGGATATTGACATAATATTGGGACAATGCATTTTGGAAGGAAACAGGTTTCAATTATTCCAGAGGGTTTTTAAATAATTATGATGGAAGAGCCAATTTAATGCAAGTTGGTTAGAGGCAAGTCCTCATGATATGTGTGTAGGTGTCTGTTCACGTGTATGCATTCTGGGTTGGATTAGTTGCTGTTTCTGGCCATTATTCCCATAAAGGTATGTAATATGCAGCAATATTTAAATAACTTCCAGTGATGGAAAAGGTGTGGCCAAGAAGATAAAAAAGCTGAACGATTGTGTAAACAAATTGAGGGAAAACATCAATGGTGTGAAGAAAAAGTTCCACAAACTGGACTTGTTTCACATGTATGAGAAAGTAATGTCTGTAGCCAGTAGCCAGACTAAATGTTACGGTAGTGTAGTGGTTAGCACTTCTGCCTTGCAGCACTGGGGTCATAAGTTCAATTCCCGACCATGGCCTTATCTGTGAGGAGTTTGTATGTTCTCCCCGTGTTTGCGTGGGTTACCTCCGGGTGCTCCGGTTTCCTCCCACACTCCAAAAACATACTGGTAGGTTAATTGGCTGCTAACAAATTGACCCTAGTCTGTCTGTCTGTGTGTGTCTCTCTGTCTGTGTGTGTGTCTCTCTCTGTCTGTGTGCGTGTTAGGGATTTTAGACTGTACACCCCAATGGGACAGGGACTGATGTGAATGAGTTCTCTGTACAGCGCTGCGGAATTAGTGGCGCTATATAAATAAAAGGTGATGATGATAATGAATATGTCACAGTACAACCCCTTAAAGATTTAATCTAAAATTCTATGAAAGCCCTGTTGCTGCTCCACCATTTCAAATGTTTCCATTGTTGAGGCTATTAAAATATAAACTTAACTTATTTCTGAAATATATGACTACTGTTTCACTGTGACTGTGTAAACCTGCCTGTAAAACATAAATATTTAAGTACAATTATAAACGTGTTTATAATATAATCTTTAGAAATAACAGAAGTTTCTCAAAACATGATTTCTTTTTATAACAAAGCTTTTGTTTTCTGTAGCAGGATATTACTGTGTTTTATCTTAAAGCTTTAAACTTAAGAGTACATTTTTGAAACACTTAAGGCAATCATAATTCCGTAGAAGCCTTCGGTATAACCTATTTTACTGACAAACAATTATATTTTAGATTGAAGAGGTGAAATGATTAAGAATATTTGACTTAGTTGCCATGACAGCATGCATTTTTCATCAGGCAGAGTGTAATTACTACAATTTCAATGATGTAAAATCAAGAAGGATGATAACAAACAGCAGAACCATGGAGATATTGCCTTTGCAACTATGTTGCTATGACAACAGTGATAATAATCCCAGTGATAGATGTTTTTTTCGTGCTCTTTCCATTTTGTACGGTTATAACATTCTGAGCCAGTTTTTACCACAGCTTTTTATAGTTTATTAGACTGTCAAAATAGTTTATGAGATGTTGTTGCAAAGGAAATGACTGAGTTCCATATCCTAATAAAAATGCCAAATACTCTGTTTACATACTGCTTCAGCGCATATGAAACATTATACACAAATGAAGGAATTGTTTTATTTTTAATCTAGATTGATCAGATTGAATGCTAAGATTTGGAAATGCACAATAAAGACAAACCGATATGCGTAGAAATATCTCTAATTTGTGCACAAGTATAAAAAAGAATGGAAGTGTATCTTTATTGCTGCACGCAGTTAATTAGTTTACTTCGAAATGGTACAGAAAAATGTTTCTCTGCATTTACTTTTATAAAATAAACTCTGTTTCCACTGTAAAATAAATTATGTGTTAACATAATAAAAAGCTTACATTATGCATCTCAAGATACTTGAACTTCCAAAAGTTAAGCAGGTTATGTTAATGAGTTACAGTAAACCCTCAAATGTTGCAATAACTTGAATCTGCGGCTGTTTAATTTTTTTCCACAACTATCATTATGCTTTAAAGGACCACGAACTCTAAAATATAATTTCCATATATAAAAGATATTTTAATGACATTTACATATATATCTATTACAGGTGTAATGCCTTGACACAACTTCAAATATTAGATATTATATTATATAAATCTGCTGCGAGATCAAGATATTTTCTGCAAAATGAGGCTAAAATGGTTGGGTGTCTTTCCGTGGGATTGCTGACAACGGGTGTAGGGATCTGTCTTCTCCCAAAATCACAATTTTATCTCAGATATCTTCTCTTCCTATAACCTCCTGAAACACACGTATTTAAAAGAAGTCTTAATAACTATATTTTACGTTTAGCGGTCCTTTAACATTAAGCTAAGTGAATTCCACACTCACATACATAGTGCTCCTTTTGAGCTATTTATTTTATATTTTAGAGCCTAGACGTATAATCACACAGCCACATAGTTTGTTTACATAAGGCTCATGCAGAGTGTTGTGTGTATAAAATATTAGCACAACAAGGAACAGCTTGACAGAAAAACATGGGGTATGAAGGTTTTAATTTGGAAGTATTTGAGAATTATTAGCAAAACACTGCATTGAGAAGTATGAAACATTAATTTGATTTAAGTGCTGTGTCACTATAAGCAAATAATAATATGGCATGATATTCTACTGTACATTTTTAGGTAACCTATATTTGCATTTGTTGGTACCACCTAGAATAATAGTTTCCAGTTGATAGGACTGAAAATTACACCCACCCACTGTTTTTATGGACAGCTGACACTGTTTACATCAAGTTACACTATACTTAAAGATAAACTTTTTGTTTTCCCTTCATTTTACTGTTAGTTCTTCTTAAAGAAGAACTGCTACCACAACATTAAATTTAGTTTGGTTGGAGTTCATCCATGTTACCAGTGGTGCAGTGGTGTTTTGATCCAACTTCTGCTGTTAAAGAGGGGTCTATTGTCGATGCCTCTGCCATGAGAATTTGGAAAGATCACTTGAGTAGAGCATTTTACGACACCGCAGTCTGTCTAAATAGGCAAATAGTAGCAGAATAGAAGAGAACAGTGACAGACCTTCAGCTGGGGTAACGTCAGATCATTGGAAGAACAGTGCGGCACCAGTAAAAGTTATGCAGTCACTAATTATATGCTGAGCGACTAAACTTCATAACCGTTATAATATTTTCAAACTATTAATGTGTTCTTATAATACTGGTTAATATTTGGGGTTATGGGTACTCCATGTTAGGCAATAAAATAAATTGTATTCAAAAGTCCATGTATATGCTTATGTGGACTAGCTATTTTCCAAAGTTCTCAAAGTTGTTCATGGCCATAATAGGCAAACAATCACTGATATAGAGGATTCCATGGCTGTTTCACTTCTAGTTAGTTCCACTTAAATACATGTACATTGTATGTGATATGCTTAACTCACCTCATAACCTCTTCTTTAGTATATTGGACTAAATTCTGAGGAGTACAAAATCAAATGGGTGATTTTGGAAGCTGATATTTTCACTAGAAAATTGCTCCAGTCTAAAGCAACGAAACGCTCATTTAGGTTTTCTTGAAAGTGAATGGGGAACTGCTGTCATACCATAGCGACAGTTTACCTTATGTAACAGGGAACAGGGCATCATAGGTTTAGTAGGCTGTGGTATCCTTGTCAGAAATGTACAGTTTTCTAATGCACCTGCCTGATACTGCTGATAGTTCATTTCTGAAGATTCAGTGGAGTAACCATTAAGCATAACCTGATAATGTAATATGCCTTATCTAAGGTATACTAAGATACTAGGTGTTATTTTAAATCATCAAGTCGATTGGAGATTACTGACATATCCATATTCCTCATATATATGAATATGATATATCTGGAAAAATTGAATATACTCAGCTGCTTATGGTCTGACCACCATATCTACCAAATATGATTCGAACTTACCTTTGTTCTTTCCTAACCTAGAGCAGTCAAACTTGCAAACATTTGTTTTAGAAGTTAAAAACATGCTGCTTTGTAAATATTAGTATAGAGTATATACCTATATTAATGTGAAATAGAAGTACCAGACCAGGTAGTACACCTAGCTCTCCTCTTTCTTATGATGTACCAATCTGTTTTACACCAGTCACCTAAGTGTGCCCAGGCACTGCTCCAAGTAAAGATATGTTTAACACACTGAAAAGAGATAACCTCTTTTTATACTATACCTTTACCCTTGTCCCATTATTTGATACATTTATTTGTGCAAAAATTCAGCCCTAGAATGTCCAGAGCCTCATTTACAGTGATTAGTAGAGGACGAAGTGATGGTTTTCACCTAGTTGGCCACTCTCTTCAGCTTAATACAGACGCATGTTACCATGGACAGGGGGAGTAATGGTAAGTTCTTCTTTCCACAAGTTAGGACCTCGGATGCAATTTTTATTCTATTAAGTATATCCGGAGTATACCTTTTTTGCCCTGTGTTCAGCTCAGTCTAATGGTTATCCTGATGTTCCAGTATGCTCTAGCTCCACCTCCTTACTTCCTGTATAAACTAGACCTTGTCACTTCCTCCTTGCCAGATTATTGTGCTTTTCTTTTGCTATCTTGTTGCTGCTCTCCTGCTGCTGAATTCTGCCTTCCATCATGCCCTACTCATTAACCATTATCAGTGTGTCCATAACCTTGCCTCTTTCGCCACCTTTTTTGTGCCAATATTCCTTACCAAAGCCTCTCATCATTTTTGTTAGTCAAGGTCTGCCTTCCTTCCCAGCTGTTGAACTTGAATTCTAACCCAAGACCAAAACTCAGTTGTTCGGGTCCCCCAGCCTTGGTTCAGCACCTCACTGCACACATGCTGAGCAAATAGATTCCACAAAGGCTATCAATACACTGTAGAGATTTAAACAATTATTGATTGATCTATAAGATTACTACCTATAAACAGGGAGACCACAGTTCAGATCCAAAAAGATACAAGGTCATAAAGAGAAATGGAGTCTAGTATGAAACAATAAGGAAAAGAAAACTCCAGGCTAGGATTAGTTGAAGGATAAAAATCTTATTCTAATTATACATACAAATGAACAAACATAAAGAGCAACCAAAGGTAAAGATCTAATCTGTTAATAATTGTAATCAACTTGATTGTGCAACCTCAAGGCTTTTCTTGGAGCTGAGGTAACCCTTCAACTGGTACCAGGCAGTAGCATGAAGGTAAATTGAAAATGTATTAATAATAGATATCTAGTTCTAGAATTTGGAAAATAAAGCTTTAATGCAAAATCCACCATAATTACCCCATTTGGCACAGACCTAAATAATTCTGGTTAGGTAACATAATATACACCCCCTCACCTAGATTTTTCAATACAGGTTCAGAGGTTACAACAGATCATCCCATGCATATAAAATTACAATTCTAAAACATAAGTAACCAATTAAAAACATTCTGAATGGAATTTCTTTTCCAATTTCCATTGATAATTTCTAAATACTTTAACCCATCTCTTTCTCTTAATCTGTCAATAATAGCAGTTTCTCCCCAAAAAAGTTATTAGCAGTCTAAGTAGGGAAATTTCTGTGTTTTTTTTTTATCGAATAAACACTGTTAAAGGCATGTACTTCATAAATAGATATAAGTGAACAATGTCTGCAGATTGAACTTTGATGCAGTATTTTGTTAAAAGCGAAAACCCACAAAAAACTGATAATGATGTTTGAAAAGATCACTGCAAAATACTTTTAGTGAACTCCTTCATTACAGTGAAAATTGAACGCAAACAGCACTTTGGTCTTTTAAAAAATAGGCCCCAAGTAATTTTCTATTGACAATTAATGGTTAATGATTAAATTGGAAAACACTTGTACTTTTTGTGTACTGACCATAGTAATTGGACCACATTGCAATATGTATCCAGCACCTAAAATGATCATAAATGGCGTTTTGAAGCAAAAGGACATTTGCATGTTTCAGTTGTAGGAGGTTATGAACATAATGAATTAAAAGTATATTAAAGAATAAAATATAGTAAGTGACAAATAAAAAATACAAAAGACTAAGGCCCAGGAGGTGAATTTAGCAAGTTACAAAGTCAAACAGTCTCTCAAGTATATCACACGTACCCTTTGAATCGTTAAACAGGTATGTCTGAATTTTTTAAATTTCATATGGTCAGGATGATTTAAGTCACATCCATATGTTTCAGCTGTTCTTCGAATTAATGTGATATGTTTATGGTATTACATCTAGCTAAATCAAAGCTGTAGAAAAGCATTGACCACGGGCAAAAATGCATTACAGCATTAATTTGTCATGAGATGAATATTGTTGTAGACAGTTTTGCATTTTCAGTTTTCTTTATATTTGATACTCTGAGTAATATTTTATTTAAATTAAAGTAAAGCAATTGTATTTTCTATAAAAGCAAGCTAGAATACAGTATTTAGATTAATACTAAAGAAAATACAGATACAATTTGCTGCATCCTGAAATATATGTACAATACCAGAAGGGTAATTTATAGTTGTCCTTTTACAAATCTGTGATACAGTCACTTGCTCCTGTACCACCATGAGAATTCAATTGCCCCTTTTACAGACTCCATGCATTAAGCTGCAGTAAGTAGCGACAAAGGGTGATACTTGTTACTGGAGTATTAGGACTTCTGTGAAAGGGATAGGGCAAATTAAAGAAGAATAGTACTGGGTGCCCTATTCCCTGTGGAGCCAGTAGGGGATTGGATGTAAATGAGAGCTCCATATAAATCTGGGGACTCTACCAGACCCTTTGGTGCCAAGTAACAGTTGGGGAGTTGGAGCAGAGGGAACAGTATCTAAATGATAGCCCTGGTAAATTCTCTCTTGTAAAGGGTAGGGGTTGGAATTAGGAAACCTGTAAAGGGGTTTTGCAGGCAATCAATGTGAATCCTCCATTCCCCATGCTGTTGGGGGTTGGGTATATGTGACCAAAATAAATAAATAAAATAAAAGAATATAACCCCTCCAAAATATTTTAAATTATGCTCAGATTAAATACTGGCCTTCTTTTTATGTGTACTGTCATATTCTAGTTGATAAGGCTTGTTTAACACAAATATATTCTTTTTTTTACCACCAGCCATAGTTCACATTGGGGAGAAAATACCAGGAGGAGTAGTAAGAAAAATATTTGAATTCCCCACCATGCTATGATTTGTTTAAAACTTTACCAAATAAGATCTTAGATGTACAACCCCTGCTATAACCAGAAAAGTAGAGTGATGATCACTAGTGATTAAAAACAACTTTAATTACCTGGGCCGTTTTTGTGTTTTTTTGCATTCTTTAATGCTAATTAAACCACCTAGCAATTCTACTGGCATTTTTAAGCTCCCTGTAGTAATTCCTGATTTGTTTACCAATGGGAAATGCATAAAAAAACAGTGTAATGAAAAAAGTAGAATAAAAAAAAGGTACAAAGCAAGACACGTAAAAATGCCAGTTGGCAAACCTACAACTAAAACATTAAATAGAGTGAAAATTTTGCAATTCTCAAATGTATTGTAATACAAATCTGTTATCTGCAGCGATTACTCAGTTGCTCCTCTTGCTCCAAAAGTTACTGTATACTTGGGACCCTAATGCTCATTTACCAACCACCAATTATGTAGACAGGTGCTGCTTCTTTATTTTGAGCAATTAGTCCACCAAGTTCATTTTAAGGTGCACACACCCACTTCCCAGTATTTGTGTATCTGCTTCTAGCTTTGTGGGTTTTCAGTTTTTATCCAAAAAAGTTAAATTTTGTTTACCTTCAGTTTTATCTTAAAGTAATCATGAGAGTCAGAGGAGTGTATTTATTATTACATGTGGCACTCAGGAGGAATGTCCCCTCCCTTAACACCTCCCATCATGCAGTGGAAACTTGCACGCCAAGAGATGCCGACATCATGACCTGCCAATCCAATTGGTTACATAAATGTGCAGAATTGTGCTTTAGATTTACACTTTTGTATTGTTCTGAATTTATTTTTTCGAATATCTGTTTCTGTATAGTATGTGCAACGGTGCATCATAAGCAATAGATTTGTTAAAAAAATATACATTATATTAATAGATAAGTTAGCATTTTAAATGAGCCATTAAAATCAGATGGGCACATAATTACCATTAGCACCGTCTTCTTAAATGGTTGCTTACAAATTTATAATTTACACCAACAACATGAAAAGCAATTTAGTCCAAACTATGTGTCACAATTTTGCACTCCCAAAAATGTTTTGCCCACCTTGTGATTTGTGAATCGATCCAGGGTTGCTCAAAATTTACTGGACATTGCTCCCCCTGGTCAATCAAGACAATCACATTGCATGGTAAAAGTAAAATTGTAAATAAAAAGTGCAAATGATAAAAAGCCAAGAAGTTAGGACAAATATTGCATGACTATAGCCATTTAAAAAGAAGTAACATCCCTTCTAGAGCTCATTCCTCTGGGATTTTTCTAGGGTATAATACTTGTGAATGCTGCTATTTGAAATTGTGACTTATGACATGAGGTTGACCTTATATGTGGTCTATATCCTTCTGGAGATATGGTCTCCAGAACTGAACACTGTATTCAAGATGAGGACTTACCAATGATTTATACAGTGGCATTATTACTTCTTTCTTTCTGCTACTAATTCCCTAATTCCTCTCCCTATGCAACCAAACATCTGACTTGCCTCCCTCATTGCTTTGTTACATTGTTTACCTGACACTCTTTTGACCATACCTCTAGTCTACCTGGATCATCAATCGTTTGTTTTACCCCTCTTTGTACTAAAACATGATCTGAAAGTAATTCAATTGCAGTCAGAGGTCAGATTAAGTTGCAATCAAAGCAAGGTCCAGGGCTGGCAAATGGTCTACTAAGGGATGAGTAGGAGAATCAGTGCACACAGGTTTCTAAGACAGTACTACCATGGGCATCTGCTAACACCATGACACCAGATCTGTACACACCCATGCCTATATGAGAGCTCCATGCTGGGTGTCCATGTTGGCATGCTCTGTCACAGTTGAGCACACTGATATAACTATTGTGTGTGTCCATAGAGGCACTCTACACATCGGAGCAAAATCCTTAGACAGAATTTGTACAAATCTATCCAGAACTGTGAAACGTAATTGAGACCTCATGAGGGCTGTAATTACTTAATTAGTCTCAGGGGAAAAAATTGATTTCAACAAATGGTTAGTGTGTATGTCTTTAGCAGGGACCCAGATATGTTACTTGGGATCATACTTACAAAGTCTTTTGGACTTCATTTTCAGAATGTTCTTGAATTATTATCGGTGTTGGGTAAGAGTTTCGATAAGATGCTTGCTGGTGCTTGCTTACTGAACTTGAGTGGAGAAAAGTGGAAGACATTAGGTATCTTTAATAAAGGTGAATGTTGTATTTGTATGGTAACAAGAGGAAGATGGCATTTATTGTTTCTTAAGGAGAGTCATGCTTATTATTTTGAAACCATTGAATTATTTTATTATAATTTATTTCTGAAAAGGAATGGCTTTTACTAAATTTGTTTGAAATTTACCAGATCTTCATCAGGTTTGAGAAAGAATTTGTTCAGGAACATCAGAAAACGAAAAGAAAATGAAAATGATATTAAAAAATCCAGCAGAAAGGTAGAGAGGATTTGGGATTGTTATTGTAGACAAAAGCATCCTGAGTTAGATATTTTTTCCATTTTAACTTATTCTCTGACACATAACATTATTGGTCCAAGTTTTGGTTTACTCGGTAAGTAAGCAGAAGAAAATAATACCCTGGTACCTAAATTTCAAACAGCTTTTCAGAATTTAAAGAAACAGTTAACCTATAGCAGATTCACAATAGTAGAAAATCTTTTTTAAGTCTTTAATAGTTTAAAAATCCTAAAAACATTTCAATAGCCTTCAGAATGCTAGTCTGGGAGCTTTGTTATATAAAATGTACCCTAGGAAAGTAATTTCATCAACTTCGAAAATACGATTTCTGTACGTGTTTTATGTGTTTATTAAGTGAAGAGGAAAAATAGAATATTATGTAAGTAAACTATCACGGATATGCTCAAAAATATAATTTACAAAGGTTTGGAAGACATCAGGGGCTTTGTATACTTCAAAGGATTAACAAATATTCATGATGTTTGTCAGATGTATTAAATTATGTCTTCTATACCTCTCCTTCCTGTTTACCAGATTGTATGCCAAAATAAAGTTCAATTTAAGGAAAATATTTGTTTTGTTATATTAACTAAAGAGATTGGAAATAAAAGGTAAAAGGTACTTCTAATAAATATCTATAATAAAAAAATCTTTATAGTTAATGCAAAGCCTAAGACTATTATCTCTGTTACGTTTTCTTTAATATAGTCTTCAAAATGATAATGGTTAAGGGTTTGACAACGCATTTGTTTTTTCAAAAATCAGGAAAAGAGATCAATGGGATAATCATATTGCCTAGGACACAGCAGGACCCCAGCAGCCTTTTTACAAAAAACATCTGAGAATTCAAGATAATTAGTAGAGATTGATTTGCAAAATGTATGTATTCAGAGATTTCAATTTCACCAAGGACAAATAAATTCACCAAATAAATAACGAGAATCAGGCCATTCCGAATGCATGAAACAATAAGAAGCCAATCAGCATGTATCAATAAGTGTCACATGTCTGTAGCCTTTTAAAAAAGCACTTACAGCCGCTTGAAAACCCTTTTCTCTGGATTGCACTAGGGGAAAATATTTTTCTAAGCTCTGTGACACATTTCACAGCCTCAATACTGCTGCAAAACATAATTGTTTCCTGTACACGGGCAATTCATTGTGATTTCAACAGTGATAGTTGTTAAAAGTCTAAAATCAGTAAATGGACACAGTTTTTGTTGAATTTTAAAAATAGTCAATACTTGCACATTGCTAAGAAAACCTTTTAGTTATTCATACAGAACGAATAATGAACAGAGGTTCATGTTAGAAGGACAAATTAGCACTCCTTATGTTATTTAAAATATAACTTTTAATGGTTATTGTTTAATAATGACATCCTCCCGGAAAACAAGGTGAAATATATTAAAATAACTTACAAATACACACATTCACACGTGTGTATGTGTGTATTTGTAAGTTATTTTAATATATTTCACCTTGTTTTCCGGGAGGATGTCATTATTAAACAATAACCATTAATAGTTATATTTTAAATAACATAAGGAGTGCTAATTTGTCCTTCTAACATGAACCTCTGTTCATTATTCGTTCTGTCCAAATATAACAGGACCAGCACCCCCACAAGCTATACGCTATAGATTTATATCTTGACATATATTGCATGTGGATGTTTTCTTCTAATCCCTGTGCAGAGCATTTCCGCCTTTAGTCACTTTAGTTATTCATACAGCAAGAAAAAGAAAGTCAGTGTGTTCACAACAACTTCATATCGATAGTGTAAAAAGATAAATCTGCAAAATCTCATTAAAACTCCCTCCCATAATTTATGGAAGGAAGCACAGCCATTTTCACTTTGGAAAACACTTGTATTTTGAAACCTGGTGGTGAAGTAAATCATGATATATTAATTCAGACTGACAAATCACAGCTAATCATCAATTTGCCCGTAGTCATTTCTCAATTTTGTGAATTTGGGTAAATCAGTGCAAATGTAATATCTGGGGTTTCATATATCTCTAAAAATGACAGTTTTTAAATGATCAAATAGGAGACAAATACAGTTTTAAGGCAGCTGTGGGAAAACAGCAGATCGCCCTGAGGTAAATAAAATTGATAGGTTGCTTCTCTGTCATTCTCATTGTAGTTTTCCTACTATAGTGGCACAAGCCATTACTGTCATAGCCTAGTTCTGGCAAAAAAAATTTGGAGTGACCCAATGCTATTTGTCCCCCTGTTGATACCAGCCTAGGCCGTGAGAAGTAATACTGGTTGATCTTTATGGGGCACACACACACTTTTGTTTAAAATAAAAAATATATATTTACTATATTTTTCATACTAGTAAGGTCCATGATGATGTTCTTCAGCACAGATCTTGCCCGAGCTATAGACCAGCCACAAAAGATGCACCTTTTCACAGGCATATCTGTGGCTACGTCACCCTTTACATGCAACATATATTATGTGACATGCTTATTAAAGTAATTTCATCATTTTCCAATAAGCATTGTCTATGCAATTTCTTGTGTTTCCAAAGCACAAACAATTTATTTAGCAGATGCAAAAGTTTTGGCAATTCAATACATGATTATAATACAGTACAGCCGATACCAAAGATACATACATACCGCTGCGCCCGCCTGCGCTAGCTGCGCTCCGCTGGTACCAGCTACAGTACTTCACTCCAGAATACTGTAGTTAGTCAGAGAAATGACTGAAGCCAGTGCCAGCAAAGCTGTATTATATACACTCAGTGTTACAGAGAAAACAATGCAGATGATGTGGCTTGCTTCTATTGGTCCAGGCTTCAGGAAGGTCTAATGTACTGCAGGTCATAGGCCAGTTCAAACCAAAATATCCAAAGGTGGGAGTCATCTCTCCAGGGGTTGTGCTCCGACTTTCCCGCCAAGAAACCAGTTTCAACTAGTCTATTTGCATTTTACAATCTGTATCACTTTAAACATTTATTTCCTAACATCGCTAACTAGAGTATGCAATGTGCGATCTCTTCTGCTGATGAATAGGGGATTAAAATGATACTAAACTTGAAATAGTTCCTGCAACCTGAACCATAAATATCACTAAAGTGTACATATAACCTTCAAATATATATAACTCTAACTTAAATACCATCTGCTCATTAATCCCTGGGGAATGGAACCATTATAATATGAAATATATAAATAACTAAATGTAAGAGTGTGAGTGTGTGTGTGCGTATTTTACTGCGTGCTCGCGCCATGCCACGTGTTACGTGCATACTGATTGCAATTGCACGGTAAAACAATATTAACCAATATACTTTCGCTCATCCAATTATATGACTTCGACATGCTCTTACTGTACTTTCACTATGCATGCCCATCCCTTCTCTCCTCCATTCCACCTCTCTAAGAGTAGAGAATTGTAAGTGAGTAAAATTCTACCTAGGTACCTGAGCTTATTAATATTTTATGAACTTCCACAGTACTGAAATTTGGATGTTAAACAAAATACGCACATACGTCCTACTCTACATGAGACCCTATATGCAAATACCAAAGCTCCACTGGGGTCCTAATTCTCCAACATACCATTGAAAAGTCTCTTGAGATAAGACATTAATAAATCCCTGTACCTTTCATAGAAGCTGTTTGAGAACCCATCTGGGTCAGGAGAATAATTATTACTTACTTAAACTGAGCTTAGTTCATCATATAAGAAGGAATAAAATTGTCAAATTCTAACTACATTCTCATAAGCAAAACACCAAGGACCTTATAAGTTGTCCAACGAATACAATGTTATTCTTAGTGTGGGCATCTCCCCGCCTGGTCATGAACCATTTCAGGTAATCCCTTAATTCTTAAACTGTTTCTCCTGGACTGGTGGTCTTGATCCTCTTGGCATTCTGTGAACTCCAGACACTTTCCAGGACATAGTGAGCATCTACCAGTTGTTTGTTCTTGGTGGTATTCACTTTTATATCCATAGAACACACAGTTTTGGCAAAAAATTATTTTTGCAAATATGGGCAAACGACAATACATTCCCAGAGATCTTGTATGTTGTACTTTGTACACAAAGGGCCTTAGTTCCTCATATAAAGTGTTTGGTGTGTTCTTTTGCGGAAGGAAGTGGATAATGTTCCATTCAGCTCTTTTGATTTCTTTAGTTGGCATGGTCATGATGATCAGCGATTCACTTGGTTTACCGACTAGGCACAAGACGCAAGCATGATTGATTGCTTAAGGTACAGATAATTACTTACCTGGCTAGAAAGTCATCTTGGCTGGTAGTGCACATGTGCCACATCTCCTAGATGTTTTAATCTACATATATAAAAATATGCCGACATTCACTCACAAATCTCTATGCATATTTTATTTGCTATGAACTGTAATAGAGAAAAACACTCAACTTATATGTGTAAACTGTAAGGTTTGCACAATTAAAATTACTTCTACAGTAAAATATGCAATATTTGAATCTATTGTATTACAATGAAAGTGAAAACAGATGATAAAAGGAAGTGTCACAAGATTTAATACATTTGGTCAATTCTATCAAAATTCATTATTGAACCTTTTTCATCTATTGCAGCTCCCAGCAGCTGAACACATACTTGCAGTATAATATTGACATTCTTTTCATATAATTTAAAATGAAACCTTTTATTAGTCTAGAGGTGCCTGAGGCTGGAAACAATAGTAGCTAAGGGAGAGTAATTATTTCAGTTCTATTGTGTGGGATGTTTAAGCCTTTGATTATTTGCGCTGTACTTATAGCTCACTAACTCTGTTATGATTAATAATAATAATATGTAAAACTAATATAGGCATTAATTGTGTTCAATCTACTTAGAAAGTACATGTTGAACTTGTCATTACATGTGTATAATATAATTATAGTAAAATAATACCCAATTGTGCCAATGTAGGAGTACACTGCTTTTTTACTGCATGCACTTTGATGCTTGTGTTGCTGTTTATAGTTTATAGAAGACAGAGTTATAAAGCAATGTTAAATATTATAACATTCTCTTAAAAATGTGTGTGTGTACGTTATGTTATATGATTCTCACTGAATCTATTATCGTGTTCAATGAGCAAATAGATCAAAAGAATTTCCGCTATATCTGGTTACTTATGAAGACATTTCTTTCAGAACAAAACACATAAAAGCAGACATTTTTAGAGTTGAACAAATATTAGCAAGAACAGTGAAAGTTGATTAACATAGTAACTCTGCTATTAGAATATAACAAAAATAAAAAACAACAAAGAAATAGACAGCTGGTTGATATAACTGCAAAATGTCAAGCTTTCTTTTCATGTTATGTATAGTATTATCATTTACTCTATTTTCTTATGTTTTTCTTTTTTTTTTAATTTCCTTTAATAAAAGTGGGCCTGATTTATTAAGGATCTTAACTTAAGAAACTTCTTATTTAAGTCCCCTGGACAAAACCATGTTACAATGCAAGGGGTGCAAATTGTATTCTGTTTTGCACATAAGTTAAATACTGGCAGTTTTTTCATGTAGCACACAAATATCAACTTTAAATTTCAGTGTACAAATAATAAAGTATTTGTGTGCTACATGAAAAAACGGGCAGTATTTAACTTATGTGTAAAACAGAATACTAATTTGCACCCCTTGCATTGTAACATGGTTTTGTCCAGGGGACTTAAATAAGAAGTTTCTTAAGTTAAGATCCTTAATAAATCAGGCCCAGTGTCAACAATTAGTCAACATACACTTTTCAACCATACTTAGGGTAATTACTCCCTTTCTGGATGTTTCTGGACGTCTTCATTATTAAGGACCCGAAAGTGAGAACTTTCCATAATAACCGATATTTTACTATGGTATGTTGTATCTTCATTCTTTCATCCGCTTGACATTCTGCCTCCCCATTTCCCACATGCAAGACATATTCCAGCGCTGATTATGACCAAGGTTTTGATCATTTAAAAATAATAATTATACTACGTAACCTTCATCCATAGTATTTTTATGATAATACAGCATCTGTGCTTTCTCTCAGAATACCCTAATACATCAAAAGCAGTTTTTTAAGAAGCTATGATGGGATTTTCTCACCTCCAACACCATCCCCTTCCATATTGGACATATCCACAAACTTGGTCTGACCTATGCGTTGTCCCCTTTTTTAATATTTTATTCTAATTTAGTGCCAGCTATGATACATTTAGTAGCATTAGGCCTATACAATTTTTTAACAAAGAAAATGATCCTTCTTTTAACACCTGCTAAATAAAATGACTGCTTCATTGTAAGTGCCAGTTTATTTGAAAAATTAGAATTTTTAAAAAACATCAATTAAATATATTTCTGAGCAAATAACAGAGTGTCAGATACTAATATGATCATATGTTTTTTTTTATATGTTCACTGTTCTATGCTATGATTAAATGATGCTTTGCAATTCTTACCTGCAGAAATAATAAATTAAAAAGTATTACAGATTAGGAAATTAAATATTTAAATTAATATGCTAAGAAGTGAGGTGTTGATCAAAGAAGGAGCCCAAGTGAATTGAAGAACAAATCACAAACATAAGAAGCATGGATGACTACAGCCGAAGCTAAGAGAACACATCTAGTTAAATTATATAATACTGTAACCAAATGGAATGTCAGAAGATAAAATCCATTGTTAAGTTTGAATAAAGGTTTTCTTTTGTAATTTCCCTTAAAGAAAGCATGCCTAAAATAACATTTTCTTTCTTTACCTTTATACAGTAAAATTCTCTGGAAAACATGTCAGTATAATTCAGTGTTAGGCAACCTGATTTTTTTTTGATTGAAAAAGTAGCTTTATTTGTATAAAGTACAAAAACACAGGTCATACGTTTCATTCAAGTGTACACAGTACACCGTAACACATGATCATGCATATATTTTAGTACAATACAGGGCATAAAGTACAAGACATAACATCCTACACTATATACATCAAGTACTGCACTAACCATTCAAACTTTAAACCGTATCACAGTGCAATAAAATAACATTGGATGTGAGGGAGAGGTAGGTGAGAGGGGTAGAGTGATGGAGTCACGAGCAAAAAGGTTTTATTGAGGACAGACACAAAGGGAAGGGTGCATAAATAGACATGACATTCAATAATACTTCATGCTGTGAAGGGGAATGGGCTGGAGGGGGGCAACCTGATATACTACATGGACTAATTGGACAGCCCCCTAACATTTAAAACAGCCTCCCTCACCCTTAATCTCAGTAATACTTTAAAACCATACTTGCCTACTTTGGAGATTTCCCATCCGGGAGGGGAGATCGCCATGCAGCTTCCTGGGGGCATGGCTATGTAAATTGTGTATTTAGATCCCACCCCTCTGCTGAACTACACCAATTTCGTCCCATTACAACAGGGGGCGTGGACAGGATGCAGCGATGAGTCCCGCCACTACCCGCTTCACCAACGAACAGGGCAGGATGCGGGAGGTTGCCCTACTCTCACGGGAGTCTGGGAGAGTAAGCAACTATGGTTAAAATATTGCTTTTAATCAAAGAAAGAGACAGCTATCTGTTATAACATATCAAAAGGCATTTTAAACAAGTGTTACAAGCTATAGCAAACAAATTTAACAATAAACAAAGAAGAAGCTGGGGCCTACAGCTAAAGGGGCAGAGGACAGCAAGCTGCCTTAGTGCCGCCTGTTGACAGTCACTGTGTCACGCTCGGGTCCTGCATAGGGCATCTGTCTCTTTACCTGCCTCTCACAGATCATGATACAGGCATACCCTGGCATCAGGCTCACACTATACGTCAGTTCTCTCTCTATTGCCTTTCAGAGCTACTACTGTTCCTGTGACTCCTCAGCTGTTGTCCCGAGTTACCACCGCTACATCAGCTTGCTTTCATCTCCATGACTGGCATTGAACCACCACTGTTCCAGTGTCTCTACCACTTACCTTCTGGCATCAGTGTCTGCCTCCTAGCATCTCCTGGCTCTTCCACACCACTCTGCTGTCCACTCGCTCACGGGATCGCGACCTGCAGGTTAGGAGCCGCTAAGACCATACTTCCTTGTGGGGTTTCCTGGTGAATACCATCTACATGTTAGACTCCAGGCCCGTGAGTGAGCCTTGCCATGTCCAGCAGAGTCTAGTGATCCATAGTCCAGCCTTGACAACCGTGACACACTGGCATAATTTATAAAACCCTTCATTCTTCTTGTATTTGCATTTATTAACATGTGCGCATTGTGAGAGCATTTTTTTCAGTTACGGGTTCTTTCAAATAGCTGCAAAAATATCCAATGGAACAGTACCTTCAAAAGTTGGTAGCATGTCATTAACAAACTATTCTGAAGAAATATAGTATGTTTTATAGGGGCTGATTGCTATAATATATTTTTTTAGTACACTCTAAAGAGACTCTGAACTCCATTTTAAAAATAGCATAGTTTTCCTTGTAGAGAGACACTTTTTTTGTGACGTAGACATGGAGCACGTTTCTTCTAGAGGAATGGTGTAATGAGTACCTGTTGATGACACCATTCCTGCTTCTACCCACTCTGGTGCATTTAAATAGAACAAAGACGGCGGGGATATTGGAGATGGCTGCATCATGATCCGGATGATCCCTAAAACATAGTGGGCATGCTGGATGATGCAGGGAAGACTTACACCATTTATATACATTTCAAAACTCAATAATATGTAAATGAATCATCTGTAGACGGCATATGAGCCTGGTTAATATACCAATATTTAAATGTACAGTATATTGTACACATTCAAGCCTCACCATGCATATAACATTTACAAGGGATACAATGATATGTCCCATTCTTAAATGGCGTTACTGATATTCCATACATACAGGAATTGCTGTTAGTTTTAATTCATGTCTCAATCTCATCTAACTAGTATATGTATTAAATACTAACTGTGTTGTTTATTCATTTTGACTCATAGCTACACTTTGGGGTGGTCATTTTAACATATTTAACTAAAGCATGACTTCTGTTGAAATGTGTGTTTTCTGGTATTGTTCATTGAGTATTGGACAATATTAAGTTATTACAAGATGTAGATTTATTCTTTTACTTATTGTTCAGTAGCTACAGGTCTCACAATTGCCACCTCTTTAATTTTCTGCAGCTCCTTAAATTAATTTGTTATGACTTCTATGTTTGGTCGATCTCTCAATGTACATTGCACATGCAATAGCACATCAAGCAGACAGTCTGCATGAATAAATAAACCAGAACACAGCAAATAGCTATTTGAAATGCTGGCATCACATTCCATGCATATGTGAAACATCAAAAATGATTAGTGCAGACAGGAGATTGGAAAACTATGAAGTACTTTAAAAACCTTGACTCTCAGACATATTTTTTATATGAACATAATGTGTTTTTATTAATAAAAAATTTCAGCATTCTGTATGTAAGATTAAGATGAGTTTTCTCCCAAAATTATTTTAACACTTTATAAAAAATTATTTTTGTATTCAAAAAATAAACTTTTCTTTATAAGAAATATGTTGCACATGATTCATGAGCTGTTTTGTTATTTTAGAAGCAATGCCAGTGCTGCTCAGCTTCCATCAAGTCAAGTCTACAGTTGTAAATAAAACTCAATGTAACTCTTAAAACATGAGGGAAAGCCAAGAGAATGGTTGGCAGAATAATGAATCATATCGACAGAGAAGTAGTCAGTGAAGGCTGAATGCATTTAGTAAAGATTGTAGGGTAAATAAAGCACATTTATTTCATTATTGTCTATTTATTTTACATCAAGAGAACAAGCAGCATGGCAGCTCTCTCGCGTAATAAGTGCGCAGGAATCGGTCAATATGACCATAGGTTCAATGTCCATATGGGAATCTTAACACAGTCCAAGCCACTTAAAGGGCTTATGTAGGTGAAGAGATAGTTACACTAGTAATAACAGTACCTTCTATGGAATAGGAAAGTCCCGAAATGCTGCAGATGGAGCCTAGTGTGCAGTCGTCCTGTGTGTTTTCAGGACTTTGGTGCCTTTTAATGATCCAACGTCCCACTCAATTGCAGGTACTGTCATTTGACCATTCGTCTGGTTCCTTCATTCGAATGTATGAAGCTTAAAAAATACCAACTAGGTATTTGGATTCAAAGTGAATTTCCTCTGTTTGTCTACACACACAGTCTATTGTATACTTGACAAATTTTATAACTTCCCCACTGAGAGATCTGAGAGGAGAGGTCAAGTGGCAAGTGCTAGAGGGGGCTTGGTGATGCCATGGCATCTCAGTGGCCCCTGCCCCCTGCTATTTAGTGCCAAGATTCACAGCATCGTCTAGCGGGGGATAGGACAGCCTCTGGATACTTAGATGGGATTGGGTTGGAAAGTGATATTGGAAATTGTTGCTTAGAAAGGGAAATATTTGAAGTATTGTAGATTAAGTGTTAAGTTAATAGGAATTTGATTGGGCCTATACTAGAGCTTGTGTATAGACCTTCCCTTCCCTTTGCTAGATTAGGGAGTTTTGTACTAAAACTGTGCTGTATATGAATAAATTGTGGACTGTGCAATGGAGTTTAGTGCTGGATAAATTCAGGGGACAAAATGGCTCCTGTGTGAGCCATGTGATAGTGGTGGACTTGCAGTATTGTGTTGTCTTATTGGAGTTTCAATAAGAATCTTGCGAATAGTGGTTATAGAGTTTAATACAGACTATATTGTGTAACATGCTTGCAACATAGTTGCGTATGTAGGTTTAGTGATATACTGTATTTTTTATTTGTTAAAGATGGCTACCAGGGGAAGGGCCATGTGGTCCAGCCTCCCTTTGTAATGTTGTCTTTGTCTGTCCACCATCTTATCACGCCAAGTGGTCTATCCTCTATCTTGCACATACTATCTTGCTGTTAACATACACACACACACACACACACACACACACACATGCACTGACATCTGAGATGCATGCGTTCATACACACATAGGAAAGGCACGTCTATGCATAGATAAAACAGTTGAAGCAGGCAATTTGAATTTCATATAAAAAATATTATACTTTCTACACTGTTTTATTATATGTGTAAAGACTGTTACTGAAAATACATATTATTAATAAGAATACATATTATCTTAAATGAGACATTGTGGAAAACCCTTCTTGATATGAAATGCAGTATTCCCTGTATTATACTATAGAAATCAGAGTAATTTGAGCACGAATTGAAATAGAAATGGGTTTAAACTAGAACCTACCCTTTGTGAGTAATATATGAAGGTAGATATTAAATGGTCATTATAATATTAGTTTATTTGCCGCATCATTGGACCCTCGTGCTAACAGACAACAGTAGCAGAGTCTCAAGGAATTAGCAAAGTAATTATGTACCCTCTTTCAAAATCAATGTTCAGTGCTCCAGTGCTCAACAAACACGGCATACCTATCTTTATGGTTCTGACAAGATTGAGTTGACGTTGAATTTATCTTATATGAAGCTAGTGACATATCAGTCACAAAATCTGGTGACCTTTGCAGCATAATTTAATCCACTCCTAGATCACTATCACAGATGCGGATTTGTCTGTCATCAAAAATATATATTATCACGGAGTCAAGCGCTTTCACGGCTGTGTATGCCTATGGTCTTCAGTTCATGTTGACATGGAGCTGAATGACTCATCCAGGAGTCTCGAGGGTGAGCTCCATGTGAGGATCGAGATCCCTCTACCGGCATTTACTATCGGGCTGTTGATGAACCAGCTACATGTACAGGAAAGTAACAGATCATTTATTATCTCCTAATGCATTATTGCTTATTTTCGGAACTTTCCTGGTACAGTCTCAATAAATATATTCAGACTCCGATGTCTAACAAGCAAAATATGTACTGATCGGCTATTTACTGTTATGACTTTATAGGAATGATACTATTTACAATCAGGGCCATCTTAACAACATTATGGGCCCCCGGGAAAGCAGTGCACCGAGGCCCCTAAATATAGATATAGATATAGATATATAGATGTATACAGATACAGATATAGAGATAGAGATAGATAGATGTACTTGCTCAGTGACCCTTGAAGGTTTATTCTCATTAAGAGCCGTGCCTACGGGGCCCCCGGGCAGCTGCCCATCGTGCCCAATGGAAAAGATGGCCATGTTTACAACAATGCATCACATCTGATCTCGATGATTCTTATAATATCAATGTGGTATATGGTGCTATTATGATCTAACAACTACTTGGATTCATCGGTATAAACCATTTCCCAATATTGAAAGAACTTGAGGTCTATGAATTATTGACCCCTTTTTTTATTTGAAGAAGTGATCAGATCCTTTTGTATTGAAATCAAAGATTCACTAATTCTATAATATAATACTGTGAGCGCAGTCTATAGCGGAGTGGGATTTGCTATCAGTGCACTGATATTTGTTATTTATTTGTTGTACATTTTTGATATGTTTTTTCATATGTTTTTATATGTTTTTATATATGTTTTTATTTAATTAAACAGCTTATCCATGCAAACGTGGATTCATTACTAGGTTTAATTCCAAGTCTCAGCGCTGTTAAATATATTTTCAAATCTGGTGAGAGTCTCATCAAAATTCTAAAATTAGGTATGAAGTACATGTATCAAACATAAAGTCTTAGTATAATTGTTTATGTATCTGATATACCACATTGATAAAATAACAAAATGCATTATATTATTGTAATAAATATATTATCTATTAGTTATTTTATATTCCAAATGGCTTCTCCAGTGGCTCCACTTTTGGTTAGTTGTGAAAACTGAAAGCAAACTTTTCAACAAATTGAATTACAGCAAGTTTGCTCATCTCATGATATCATACATAATTTGTTTATTTTTTTTATTTGAAAGTAAATATATTTCTTGCATACTGATCTTTATATGTTATTAGTATGTTAGTATCATCATCATTTATTTATTTATATAGCGCCACTAATTCCGCAGCGCTGTACAGAGAACTCACTCACATCAGTCCCTGCCCCATTGGAGCTTACAGTCTAAATTCCCTAACATACACACACAAATTCCCTAACATACACACACAAATTCCCTAACATACACACACAAATTAACACAAGTATAAATTATCTTGTTTTTTTATAAACATAAAACTCTGCCCCTATCTCATTCTTCCATATGCAATAAAAAAACATTTTATTGCACTTTGCTGCACTATGTTATCAATGATTACCAATATAACCTGACTTTGAATGGCCTTTTGGACATTTTCCAAAATAGGCTGTTACTTGTTCTGTCCCTGCAAATAGTGGAGACAGACATTTTTTTTTATTTTTTTAAAAAAATCAGTAATAAACACTGTAATCGTCATTTTTGAGAGTATGAAACTGTGGGCCTGCCGTACAAATCCCACTTTGTAATGGCCTGTACCTATTTTGCACAAATTCACCTTTTCATGGGGAACATAGTGCACAATAAAAAGCGCAGAGCGTCACGTATTTTGTGGCTTGTAATTTATCATTTTCTACCACAATAACATCTCATAAAATTTATAGTTTGCCTTTCATCATTAATTGTATAGCCTACAAAATAGATGTCTTTACTAAGGCTAAAGGACAGGTCTCCTTTATGCTCTTCTTCATCACAGACACCCAAGATCAACGTACAAATGAAAATCATGCTTGAATACGCTAGAGTTTTAGTATCTCCTTTGTGTTTTTTAAAGGAAAGCAGCGCATATATTCCATGATGTCATTATACAAACAATAAGCATATGGCAAACAACTTAGCACTTTTCCGGGTTCTCTCAGGCCTAAGCTATCTTTGCATGCCAAGCCCCAAGCCCTTTCACCCTTTGCCAAAGATTTTAGTTAAGCTCCACAGAGTTAAAAGAAAAAATGGACACATATGGTAAAATGTGTATAATATATTCAATTAATACATACAATAAATAGTGCTTTAACAAAACAATTACATCAATAGTTAATATTAGTAACGGCAGACTAAGACATACTTTTATGCTATGTTTGTTAATTGAATATATGTTACAGAAAAATATTAGTTGTACTTGGAAAGCTCTGACTGCTGTAATGCATATAATACATATTTCACACTTCATCAAAAATTTCTTCCCTGCATACCTAAACTACTTATACATCTAAGCATGCATTTCATAGCATTTTAATCTGTTTAGACTGTATTGTGTTTCTATGGATATAGTGAATATTTATTTAAAGACAACTATATGACAGTCCTCAATTTGATGATCGGTTCATATTGGGGAAAGTGGAACAGTAGAGACGCATATGGAAAATATTTCCATCTGTATCTCTGTGTGCACCATACCATAAGTGTGATGTGTTACTTATGGGGCACACAGTGTACTAAGTCTACTATGGCACATCACAGTTTTTTTTCAATGGAAGATGTGCATTTCCGTACAGAGTATGTGCACTAATAATGAGTATGACCACTTCCGTATATATAGTTTTTGGCATATATGTTGACTTGCATCTCATGCACATCACAATTGCATCTACTTATGCTTGGAGAGGTGAAACTGGGACTAGGAGGGGTGTGTAAGTGTAGACTGAGCACAGTAAGGGGGTGTTCATGCAATTGCCAAATAATTAGGCGTGGACACATCGGCAGGTATGCCTTTTAGGAGTCGTATCTCTTGCCGGTACTGGATGGCTGGTGCAATGATACGCAATAATGATGATGACTATAAGCAGCACTAATTAGCCGCTTCTGATTGGCTGATTACATATTGAACCCTCCAGTGATAGTACAAGGTGATTCAAAAGCCGCATGTACACCCTTTTATTTCAAAAACTCTACAGGAATTGGGCCGATTGGCCGATTTCAAGATGGCGCCCATGTTTGGTACATACCGTAAAAGATAGACCACGTCACCCATACCTTACTGGAGTATTCAGGTTTCCCAATTTCCTGTAGAGTTTTTGAAATAAAAGGGTGTACTGCGACTTTTGAATCACCCTGTACTTATACCTCTATCCTTGCATGTAGTTGCAGCCGTCTATTCACATCACTTAGTTGACATTTTCATTTGGACTATTGCAGGAAAGAACATTCCCTTTTCTTTTTTAAACTTGAAAACAGCAGATGTTTGGATTTAATTTAATCTAATATATATTTACATTTTTGTGTATTTAATTATGTTACATTGAAAATGTCATTTTCACCCTTTATTAATAACTGTCAATACAATATTTTCTCTTGTCTATATGACAATTCATTACATTATTATTGTACACAAATAAAGTAATGTGACTTTAACATTTTCTACTAACACCATTAAGCCACATCTCTATGCTGTGGGATATAATTATACACATTTGTTACTCCTTTTTTTACAGGAAAAATAAGGAAGACAAGAAGATTGTGAGTGTATGCGGCACTCAATGGTTACATTTAAATAAAATATAGTCATAGACTTCATTAAAACTAACTTCTTCCAGGTAGATATAAGAACATTTCTTTTTTAACAGAGTAGCTTGATTTATTAGCAAAATATATAAAACACATGTATAATGATTGAAACCAAAAGCTTATAATGGTCACTGCTAAAATTACAGTATTTCACTGTCAAATCAAGTCAATGCTGCTTATTAACTTCTCTTTATTTCTTTAGTAATTTGAATTAATGCTCCTATTGTTTTGGTATAATAGCATAGGCAAACCGAGGGGGGGGGGCTTTCCTAGTGCCTGGAAACCCCCCTCCAAGCCTGGGGCACTGTATAACTGAGGTGGCTGGAAACTGCTCCCGCTTCACATGGCTCTGCTTGAAAAGGGAGAGCTGCATGCACCTAACAGTAGTGAACGCACCATTGTCCCTGTATATTATGGGGATAGGAAGAGTTGAGAGCAGCCAAGCACTGTCTAATATTATAGCCATACCCCCATGCATGCTGGTCACGCCCACTGGTGGCGTGGTGTGGAAACCCCCTTCTACAAATCCTGCATTTGCCCCTGAATAGTTCTCCTATTCAGTGTCCAACTGATTATTGCTGTGTTAATACAAGCCATTGCTCTTAATTTGGCACAATCTCTGTGTGTCTACTGATCTTCCTACTATTATCCAATAGGTATAGATTTAGAAGATGTACACTATCCCGGATGGTTGTCACCTATATTTAAATGACCCTTCCAGTGAGCTTCTTTTGTGCTAATATATATAGATTTATTATGGGGTACTGAGATGAAATTGTGGCACAATAAACATTCTCCCTTATGGTCTTTTCTTATGTGGTTCACTAATTTTAACCACAAAGCCTCATTCACACATCCAGAGTGCTGGGTCGTCTTTTCTATACAGAGTCTACATTGTCAATTTGCTTCTTATACTAATAGGGACTAATCTAAAGGAGAAAACTTTTCTGTTTTCAATAGTTGTTAAGGAGCCGGCAGTCAGCTTGACATACCGCCAGAGCGCGTTTCGCTAATAACCTTTCACAACAGTCCAATATTGAGAGATAAGGAGACACAGAACAAGAACTGGAAGTAATGCAGAATTTTGGGGAGAGTGGTTTCTGCTCATGGCATCAGATTAAAAAAGGATCTGAGGTGGCATTGTGCATAGCCATCATTTATCTTGTGGTTGCTATTAACAACATAACTTTGTCACACTCGTTGCCTCAGGCAACAATGAGAAGTGAGTTATAGATCCAGGATTATGTCTGTATAATGTAAATGCAGCCTGTGCTAGGTATTCTCTCTGTGATATCTGTAAGAGACACTGATATATCTACCATTATGGATATATTTTAAATATTTAATCACTTGAAGTTAACAGAAAATGTATTTAAAAATTTAAATATATATTAGTCTCAATTTTGTTTATAGATGACAACTATGTATAACTGTACATGCTATTTACATTAAAACAACATGTGTCTGTTACAGGTTTATTGAAGCATTTGCTTGCTTTGTTCTGAAATCAAGCATTTGGGACCCCCCCAACAAAAATCCTGCATTTTTCCCTGCATACACACAGAAATGTGTGGGTGTAATAATAAATTGCTGTCTACAGTATGACTTAATGTATGTTCTATATGATATACACCGGAGGTCATATATGAATACACCTGCACCATGGAGCAGACAAAAATGCTTTCAATTTCTGTCAATAGTTTGTATTTTTTGATTATCGGTCCACAAACAATACTTTAATTTGTATAATTCAAAAAATATTAAGAAAGATTTTCTAATTGCCAAGGTATATTTCCAATGCTATATAATGAATTTTCTATTATATTGCAAAATTCAACTGTATTTCCAAAATATATTTAAAAAAAAATGCACAACACAAACAATGAAAACCCTTTCATAAATAATAAATCAGGTCTGTATAACACTACAATACTTGTAAATATGAAAACAAGCAAATTACATAGATGGAATCCTGATCCTCTGGGAGAAATGAAATAGATGAATTCTGAACGAAATTCTTCTTGTCTGCAGGTACAAACACTCTGTAATTGGATTCAGTGGTTATTTTTTATACTGGTCTTATCACCTTTTCCACTTAAGTTTTTACTTTTTCACAGTACTGGTCTTAGTTTTTATTGTATGTATGTGGATAATAACTTATCCAAGATAAAATAAATATATGAACATTATTGCAAAACATATGTTTAATGTTACATTGTTTAAACAAAGAAAAATGTATAAATCTTTCTATCACACATCAGATACCATATTATAGCAGAGCTTTTCTTGGACTGTTTAAGTGAATTTTCTCCATGCTGTACTTGTTTTGTTTTTGTTAAATATGTGTTGGAGAAAATCAATTATAATCAAATCACAATAATGCAAAAAAACAATCCAGCCTTTAGAGCAAGCAACTACACAGAGAACCATTCAATTCAACACTGCTGATTTTTAGAGTAGCCCTGTAGGGGTAGCAACATCATTCCTACTCTTGTTTAAATAGGGCTACAACATAATTAAATACCTGCCCCCACCCTTTATCCAGCTCTTATTTAATTATTTTATCAGCAGGGAGATCTAACAGAATGTATAGAATGCATCTCTCACACCTTGCTAATTTAATTACATAAATCAGGCCCCAGGATTAAAATATGATGGCATTCATTAAAGAACTAAACTTCTTTCTACATATAATTTGTTTAATAGAAGAAGGTGTGCTCATTTAAATAAATTAAATTGCGTACAAGTGAATAAAATCATTTGAAAAGTACAGCCAGGACAGTTAAGACCACTGTGTATGTGAGAACAAAAGATAAATAGGTGAATTTGGTGCACACTATAGCTATATTGGGATAAGCTCACCTGCCTACATCAAGGCATCTCCTGTTTTTTTTTCACAAATTCTAGTTAGTTTTTGGGAGTTGGACCACTCCCTTCAGGTGCTGTATGCTTTGAAAAATGGAGGCTCAGGGAAGGTTTAAACTGTGACACCTTGAGTACATTCGCTGCTAGGGACTCACCTACAGGAGATGCCTTGACGTTGGCAGGTGAGCTTATCCCAATAAAGCTATATTGTGCACAAAATCCTCCTATTAATGCATATGACACATAGTGATTTATATATTGATTGCTTTAGAGCACTGGACAACATTTTTTCTTTTGTTCTTTCTACCTAGCCTAATAGCATTAATTTAGCTACAAGATTTATCAACTCGTGAAAATATATTTTGCTGTCAATTTTGTAAAAACTTCCTGATGACGGACATTTTTAATGACAATTATTTAATGAATTCCTCAATCGTACTAATAAAGATTAATGAACTAATGGCTGTCTGTCCCTGCCATGTGGACAAAAGGAGCATTTGGTGAGGCCTCGACTTAGCAAGAGTTGGTAATAGGCTGAAAATAATTGTACAAACTGGAAGTGTTGTAGGGTGATTCAATAATACTCCCAAAATCAGAAATGTTGTTGTTTTGATGAGAATTTTTATTCTATTGCTCAAATTCTCCTGAGACCACCTAATTACTGTAGCTGTAGAAGTCTGGGGTTGGGAAGGGGCAGTGAGTTAAATTAGAACTGAAAATCAGCAGTGGAATAATTTAGCAAATATCTTAACACTCTAGTTCTATTTAATCTTTATATTTATTTAACATCAAAAGATGAATATATAAAATATTCATGATGTTGAGCTTCTATAAAGATTTTACTAAGCATGCACATTATCTGGCTTCTATAAAAATGTTATTAAACCTGTGGGCAGAACCCACCATTTACTAAAATGTCAATGTTTTTTGTCTTTGTTCTATAATTCTCTTCGCTTGTCACGTCACCCTGTCATCACACTTTAATTTTGATAATCCTCTTGCAAAACAACAGCGTGGGCATGGCTTGTGGCATCTTTGGGTGCATGGCTGTAACCACTTGAGGAGTGGCCAGCTAAATTAATAAACAAATGATGGAGAACAAGCAAAGAGGAAATAATCACAAACTCCTAAATTTTCACATAGTCTATACAAAAAATACCTTAACGGATCCAGCATATTTAGTTGACTATCTGGAATCTCTCAAGCATTTTAGTGCTTAGATTGTGCCCTTAGAGACATGTAAGCCGCCTAACCCTTTTATATCTAAAATGAGCTAAAGTAGCTCTTATCTACCTCTATAGACTTGGTCAGTATCGCTTTTACCTTCTCTAGCAAGACCTGTAATCTGTTCACAAAACATGAATATACTGGTTATGTGAAGTGGACTTCAAACATCTTTGCTGAGCCAGATAACTGACTCCATTTGCTCTTGATCTTTGTCCAGCTGCCTGCTGTTTCCTTAATTCACCTATAAGTACTTGCTTCACAAACAATTCACTCTCTGGATATATGCATGATATCTTGTGGATTGCTGTGCTAGTAGTTTGAATTCATATTGAGTTCCATCTAAACCCTATCTGGTTTTGTACCAGCTCTGCTTCAATACATTTATGACAGCTATGTCAGTCCCGGGCATCAGTCCTTGCCTTGTATCCTGTTTGATGTTCTGCTTTTCATCATTGCCTGAATGATGTCTATGCAGATTTACCTATTGCACTGACTCTCCTGCACAATATTATGGTATGGTATGACACCTCTCCCTCTAAATGTTAAAATCTCACAAGTAGGGCCCAGTGTCTGTTTGCACCTTCTATGTCAACTCCTATGCTCTTATTCTGTTATTATGTATGCTTTATTATACCTTAATGTCTGGAGCTGCAGAGATTTGTGACACCTTTCAATCAACAATGATTATTATAAAGTTGATGACTACATGAGAGCCTTACTAGATCAACTATCCACAGAGCATCTAGTATGCTTATATATTATGCTCTAACATCAGTATGGACATATATGACAATAAAGTCTATGATATTGCATATTATACATCTCTAGCGGTTAAAAGTTTGAATAAAATAAAGTCTAACAATGTAATAAATATATTTTTAAAAGATACAAATGCTAAATAGGGACAAAAAACAACACAGACATTTTCATATTTACTTTGGTAAAAAAAAGTCCAAGGGGTATCATTATCAAGCTGCGGGTGTGAAAAAGTGGAGATGTTGCCTATAGCAACCAATCAGTTTTTAGCTATTATTTATTTAGTAAATTCTACAAAATGACAGCTAGAATTTGATTGGTTGCTATAGGCAACATCTCCACTTTTTCAAACCCACAGCTTGATAAATTTACCCCAAAATCTCTAATAAAGTAGATATTTTTGGTATGCCTACTGTATATGTCAGAAATAGCAGAAACAACTGCAACATTTCATGAGTTGAAAAAAAATTGTGGAAAAAGCCAGGAAGGAATCTGTTTCTTCCAATATAATGCCCATAAATTATAAACATATTTACTTTATTGTACACTAGAAGTTGTATCAGTCCTGAAAAAACAATATAAAATTTGCTTTCGTATAGTAAATGATAAAAAGTTATAAGAGGAGTAACTGAAGACAAGCAATTCTATAAGAAAATGGTGCAACCAAATCTGGCACAGCTCCTGGCAGTGAAACAGTTACATTTACATTCATTTGCACGCTACTGCCTGTACAAAGCACATAGGGTCTGATTTACAGTTGGTTGGACACAAGTGCATTAAGCTGATGCAATTATGCGGCTCACACAACATGTGCACAACTTGTCACAGTATTTTTAGCTGCATGTATCTGACACTTGAGGCTTTGAGAGATGGATCAGAGACGATCACATACAAATGGAATACAGTAAGGGTGTGCACATGCCCTTTGCTTACGCCCTTTGACATGCGTTGGAAAATTGGGCTACACATAGCTGTAAAAAAGTTAATTAAAAAGTGTAAATAATATGCCTACACAAGATGCACCTTGTAACCAGATATATGAACAGAATGCATCCATATGCTATATTTAACATTGCTCTTATCTTAAGATTGGCCATACTCAAAGTACAGGGGCCTGATTCATTAAGAATCTTAAATGAAGAGGTATCTTATTTCAGTCTCCTGGACAAAACCATGCAATTCATTGCAAGGGGTGCAAACTAGTTTTCTGTTTTGCACATAAGTTAAATACTGACTGTTTTTTCATGTAGTGCTGAATACAATTCAGCACTCAACTCCTTTTTGTCCCCATTTACAGTCAGAACACTAGTTTGCACCCCTTGCATTGTAACATGGTTTTGTCCAGGAAACTGAAATAAGATACCTCTTCATTTAAGATCCTTAATGAATCAGGCCCCAGATGTTTAACTGCACGCTTCTGGAAGCACATTATCATATATACATGTAGAAGGCCATGTTTGACTTCTAAGTTTATATCACAATTGTGTCACATTAAGCAACTTTGCATGTTTCTCAGTGTTTCCCATATGTTTGGATATAGCTAACATGGAGGTGCAAAATAAATGCTTCTGTTATTGTAATTTAGTTCTATCTTAACATTGTCATTTTTACTTTTGAAATAACTCTAGGAAAACTGATTCAGACTCGGATATATTGCACAATAAAATGTTAAAATGAATGTAGCCATAGTTTAGAAATATTTTATTATGGACAACATATTGATAGTGGCAATTGTTTTGTAAACTTGATCCATGTTACCTGTCATGATTCATTGCTTCCACTTATATTTGAAAAGAAAAATGTTTACACTGCTGTTAGTAAATCAAAACGTTAGAATTTGGAAGCCATAAACTGTATTAACAGTTTTCCCAGATGTTTCAAAACCAAGATTGCTGCCCAGAAACAGAGAACTATTAAAATAAGTTTTAGTTTATTTATAAAATGTTCTGTTCTGTGTGGTGTAACTTGTTTTACGGTTTCTAATTGTGTTTCTATATGTACGTATTGCAGTTTTAGATGCTAAAAAAGTAAAAAGCAATTAACAAAAATTTAGAAGAGAAACAATTTATTGCCAAAGAATGAATTAAAGAAAACAAATATTGAAGATAAAAACAAAGTGAGTCCATAGAAAAGAGAACTGTTAAACACTATATAACATTTCTAAGAGGTTTAAGGTAGGTATGCAAAAATTAAAGACAAAATTAAAGTTTATGTATCATGTTCCTTAAAAGCCAATAGGAACTTGACAATTGCATAATGACTTATTGTATTATTATTATGTAGTATGGATTATATTAGTAATATTAATATTATCACTGATAATAATAATGATAATGATAATAATAATTATAATAATAATAATAATAATAATAATATAAATAATGATTTCAGTCAATTGTATGTATATATTTGAATCTTATTTTGCAGACTGTATTTACTTAGCTTCCAGTTTGGTATTGCTTCAACTTAAAGATAATAATAATAATAATAATAATAATAATAATAATAATAATAATAATAACAGAAGCATAACAAAGGCTGAGGGGTTTTTGGAATCTGTTATCACATACCTGTCTCCCTGGTATGTATCACACTTGATTATTATGAAATAAAAGTGGCAGAACTGTGTTCAGAAGTGTTGCAAGTATTTTGGAGCAACTCTTGACATCCTTGTTCAACAAAGAGGTAGGTTATAGCTTTTGCAATTGGTTCAATGTTTCCGTTCTTTTGGGGTAACAATGATTGGCTTGCTTCAAAAAGGGATTGCCTTGTAAAATGTTGTTGGCCAAGTGATTACAGAGAATTGCTTAAAGATTTAAAGTAGGTGGCAGTGAAGACGTCTGAGGCTGATTCTTTGCTGGCCATCATCATCATCACCATTTATTTATATAGCGCCACTAATTCCGCAGCGCTGTACAGAGAACTCACTCACATCAGTCCCTGCCCCATTGGGGCTTACAGTCTAAATTCCCTAACACACACACACACACACACACACACAGACTAGGGTCAATTTGTTAGCAGCCAATTAACCTACCAGTATGCACCTGGAGGAAACCCACGCAAACACGGGGAGAACATACAAACTCCACACAGATAAGGCCATGTTCGGGAATTGAACTCATGACCCCAGTGCTGTAAGGCAGAAGTGCTAACCACTACGCCACCGTGCTGCCCATCAGTCCTTTGATCGTGATATCAACCGCATTTATTTAGAAAGTTGAGATAGCTTGCATAATAGTAGGAATTGCTCCATTGTAACACTGAGTTGGGTTGGTGTGTTAAACAAAGCTGTAGAGACTGTTATAGTATTTAAGAAAGCCATTAGAGTGCTACTTGGAATTATAGATTGTTTTCCATTTTTGAGTTTTGATGGCTAAGATATAACGTTGAGCGAGTTTAACTCTCCATCTCTTGACTAATAATCTGTCTGCTTTGTCTTTTTATAGAATTATTGACAAAATAGACAAAAAAATTGGATCTACTCTAGGTGGCACCCAATGTCACTAGGCATAATAGAATTTACAGAGTAACCTCTACAATGTTTTACATGCACTGTGGTCAAATTGTGTCTTTGCTTCACATCTGGTGCACCTGCCCCAAGGTTTCTGCTGTCTGGAATGACCATTCCTGCATACTAAGTAATATAATTTATTTCTGCCTCTCAAAGGATCATTGCTCTTTCTTACTGGGCAGGCCAATAGAAGGGATTGATAAAGATGCAGGCAAACTAGCCTCACAGATAGTTAGTGGAAATCCTCTGGATATATGCTTACATACCCCCCATGTCACTATTCCACAGAAAATTATGGCAGGTGGCAGCAATGTTGAAGATTACATCCTAATTGAATAAGACAACTCATAATTACATCCAGAACTAGGGGTTCTAGTTCCTTTACAATATGCCTTAGCTTAACTCCACCTGTGGGCTTAATTTTCAGTTGTTATCCTTTAAAGACTTCTAATGGCAAAGATCTGAACATATGAGAACCCTAGCCTCACATAGCTTTGTTTTATTTAACTAAAAATCATTGTTATATTAAAATAATATTAATAATATTTACAGTTTTCAATGATCCCTAATTCACTTTGCTCTACCCCCCCTCCCCCTATCTCCTTAGGGAAATCATGGTCCTTATTCAGTTCTAATGAAGTGTACTGTACAACTTCAATATTCATGTGCTGAGAATTCACAGCACAAATCTCCAACAGCTCCCAGCTTTGGTTGATGGGATGGTGTGGGAGTTGAGGTGAAGTGTCTATTTCGTGTAGTGAGAACTTGTCATAATGAAGGGGGTTCTACAAAAGTGGAAAAACACTTTGGGCTAGATTTACTAAGCTGCGGGTTTGAAATAGCGGGGATGTTGCCTATAGCAACCAATCAGATTCTAGCTTTCATTTATTATATTTATATTTATTATTTATATTCATTTCTAGAAAATGACAGCTAGAATCTGATTGGTTGCCATAGGCAACATCCCCACTTTTTCAAACCCACAGCTTAGTAAATCTAGCCCTTTGATTTCAAACATATTTGCTACAAAGGTTAGTAGTTCAGTTTTTCTTAAAGCAAGGCTAAGTTACAAGTATTTTAATTAAGAATTACTATGTATTTGCTGAATTCAACAGATTGAAAAAAATAAAATGAACAATTTGCAAAAGTTTGTGCATCCTGTCAGTAAGTACTTAGTAACAACACCGTTGGCAGATATCAAAGCCTCCAACTGTATTTTGAAGAACGGTTTTACAGTCTTTCTATTCTCGCTTTAGAATTTATTTCCACTCTTTCTTGCAGAGCTCTTAAACTTTCTTAGGACTTCCTATGTCTATTGTATATTTGAGATCTCCTGACATATTTTTAATAATTTTCAACTGTAAAGGTCATTGGAAAGGCATAATCTTTTGTATTTTAGGTATATTTGAATTGTTGTCTTACTGAAATATCCAACCTCTCTTTAGCTTCTGTTTCTTAGCTGGCTCTGAAACATTAGCTACTAGGATGTTTTTGATACAGTACTTAATTGAATCTATTCTTCCTTCCAACCAGACAATACATTCTGTGAAACTGACCACCATACAATCCCATATATTTTATTGTTGTGCCTAAAAGATTTAATTTGTGTTTCATCAGTTCATATTACTATGTTCCATAAAATGTTCCTAGGTTATATACAGTAAGTATTGTTTGGTTCACAGCACCTCAGACACTGATTTTTATAGTGAGGTCATAGGAAATGTTTCCTTCTGACGCTTTTCCATGCAGGTAATTTTTGTGTATGCAACGGTATAATGTGGATGCGTGGAATATTACTCTAGCATCAGTGAAATCTTTCTGCAGGTTCTTTGCAGTTTTATGCTTTACATATCTGATGAGTTTACTAACAGTTCTATCAAATATTTTTCTGGATCTTCCACATCTTTGACTTCAACAGTTTACCTTAACTACTATTCTTAAATTATGTTACTAAATCCCTAGCTAGAAGCATTTAGATCTATATTTATATCCACCACAGCTTTACAATCGTCTTTTATCTTTATTGTCTAGTACTTTTGCATACATGCCCATTTACTGATTTATTTTTTAACTTGTTCAGCAAAATAATTCTGCATTGAAATGTACAGATGTCAAATGTTAAACAAATGTCTTGTTTAAGTTAGTACTCTGCAGAGGTTGTGTTAACATGTTTTTACTTAGATATTCTAAAGCGCTACAGAATTTGTTAGCACCATAAAAATAAATACTGATGATAATGATGATATTAATTGAATAGCAAATAGACTGGGGGTGCATAAACCTTTACATACAAATGTAAGTCAAATGGATGAATAAAAATTAATTTAAAAAAGCAAATATTAACACTGGTTTTGGGAATACAATTTCTGATCTAACTACCTATACTATATTTTGCAATCAATTTAATCATTTAAAATAAATGTTTTAACCAATAGCATAACAATTTAAATTTTGTAATTGTACAGTGTGTTACCCCACATTAACACTATTGTGATCTACTTACTGCTCCCTCTTTAAGCTTAGTTCCCAGTGCATTGTGTTGACAGTGTTTTTTTTAAGATAGGTTGCTATGCACCTGAAAATATAGCAACTGTCTTGAGATTAAGTCAAATCACTTAACACCCCCCTTGCTAAAGCAAAACTCTGTAAATTCAAAAAACAGCAAAGGATTCTGGATGTTTTTAGCAAGATTTTGTTAAGTACAAAATACAATTCAACACTCCACTCTTTTTGTCCTCATTTACAGTCAGAATTTTAAAAAAGGTAACATAAGCATCACAATTTGCTATATTTAATGCATTAACAGACTCATTTTTAGACATTGATGTATAATAAACTGCTCCGGATGCAAAGTATTAACCCTGATGCCTACTAAAATCATGCTATTATGCATAAGAGCCACATTAAAGTTATGTCAAAAAACACAATAAGATTAATATTTAAATAAAAATGGGTCAAATCTAATTTGCTTACTGTATAAAAAAATAATTGTAGCAAAACAGAAATATAACTACGCCTCCCTCCGCTGTATCAACCTCTTTATGCTTAGTTCCCAGTGCATTGGGTTGACAGTGTGTATTTTAAGAGAGGTTGCAATGCACCTCAAAATATAGCAACTGTCTTGAGATTAAGTCAATTCACTTAACACCCCCCTTGCTAAAGCAGAGGATATTTCATATCTGTCAATGCAAAAAGCAGCAAAGGATTCTGGATGTTGTAGCCTTTTGAGCAAGACTTTCTTCAGTAAAAAATACAATTCAACACTCCACTCCTTTTTGTCCCCATTTACAGTCAGAATTTTCAAAAGGTAACATAAGCATCACATTTTGCTATACTTAATGCATTAACAGACTCATTTTTAGACATTGATGTATAATAAACTGCTCCGGATGCAGAGTATTAACCCGGATGCCTACTAAAATCATGCTATTATGCATAAGAGCCACATTAAAGTTATGTCAGAAAATACAATAAGATTAATATTTAAATAAAAATGGGTCAAATCTAATTTGTTTACTGTATACAAAAATCATTGTAGCAAAACAGAAATATAACTTAAATACAATAACATAAAATATTGTCCAATGCATTTATTTAAAAAATACATACATGTTTTGCAAATGTATACACTTTATAAAAGTTTAGTGTACAAAAATGACATGAAAAGTACACAACAGATATAACATATTTTATTTGTTTTGTAATCTGTTTATTGCCGTGGATTACTAGTTTGACAAATAATTATTACATTTGTAGTATTTTAATTAGTATTTGACAATATTAAAACCCCAAAAGTGTACTAAGTAAAACTGACTATAGCACATTTTAAGCTAAATAGTTTGAAATGTTGAGCTCAAATGGCATATACTTGTTTCTAAGTATCAAATAGTTTTGTTGTTGTTTAGTTATACTATTATTTTAGTATCCTTATATTATTTTATAAGAAAAGGCGAATTTGGAAGTTAGAATTGAATCATTTTTTGTTGTCTTACTTGAAATATTTTAAGAAACATATTTATTTATGTATTGAAATATAATACAGCTTTTTGTATTGCAAACTATATTAAGATTAAGTATTTTGTGTACAGTAGAAAGACAAATATACAAACTAGAAATTTCTTTTTTTTCCTTTCCATATACTTAAATAGTTTCCTTTTATAATTTAAAAAGTTAATCTTATCATGAAACACACGACTGAGTTTATGTGAGATAAAAATCACACATAAGTATTGTGGAGTTCCTTGCTACATAGTCTTCCCATTACATTTGGCAGATTCATTAATCATACTGAACATTTTACTATTAGAAGTTGCTAAGGAGATGAAATCTCATATTTTTTTTTTTCTTTTCCAGTTGATAAGCGTGTGTTTTCAGCATAGAGATAAAATGCAATTCCAGTGTGAAAAAGTCCCTAGAGATTGCTTACATATTGTCAGCTAGAAAATTTCCTCACATTTGCAATGCAAAATACTTTGGAAAATGCATAATTTCCCTTTTCCTTTACAGCACAGTATAAGATTAAATAAAACACATATGTTTGGATAATGCTGCAGAGGTCACTTAAAACTAAGTGCCTGCAGACATAAGTCATGTTTTACTACTAGACGTGTATCCAACTACATGCTGAAATCATTAGGTGTGAATGAACCTATTCATGATAAGCCACAGACATTATAATTGCAATGTAACAAATATCACACAAAGGACTTACCTGTTCCAACAGCATATTTTCTTATTTTTTTATTTAAATGAAAAAAGTTCATGCTCACTTTTTCCCACATGAATTATCTTAATAATGTTCCAAATCTACATTATAATACATAATGATATTAGATATCAATGCAGAAATAAATTATTATAGATGTTTTTTTTAATGTTAGATATCAGTTGTTTTTATATTACAAATGTCAGATGCATCTTCAGCAGAGTGCATTTTAGTTTAAACAGGTATATAAAAAGGAAATAATTAGATTGAAATAAAAAACTGGAATAAAAATAATAAAGATTTGTTTTAAAATTGCACCAAAAGTTTCCAACTTTTAAAGTTTCAACATTGAAGATAGAATAATGGATTATCTAGAAACTACCACTGAGTTTGTTCTGAGCTTGATCCTGACCTGGCAGTCAGTGTCATACTGGGACATGCAGGGCCCATAGGGGATTGTAATGGCAGAGGCCCATAAAATAGTGTGTGCTGTGGCGTGTTACTGAAGGATGATTGGCCCAGCCTCAAGAGAGGCTGGATCTGCC
Organism: Mixophyes fleayi; assembly: GCF_038048845.1. Classification (NCBI taxonomy): domain Eukaryota; kingdom Metazoa; phylum Chordata; class Amphibia; order Anura; family Limnodynastidae; genus Mixophyes; species Mixophyes fleayi. The sequence goes on along the minus strand of NC_134406.1, from coordinate 226,763,394 downwards.
ACTAGAGGTGGCATATATTTTCACCTACCCCACTGCTGCCCTGTCAGTGAATAAATCATCACCTCAGCCAGACAGTGGGGGATTGCTACAGTGGCGTACATATAATTAACAAGTACCAAAAGGAAAAAAATAAACTTTATATAACAAGCTATATATTATATACTGTATATTACACATATTTGCACCTGAAGGGTATTTTTAATTGTAAAAATTAAAACAATATATTTAGAATAATTGTTATATATAAATATACTGTGCATACGTTTACCTAGATCATAGTGAATGTAATCTTCCTTCTGATGTCTCAAGTGCAGCTATATATATATATATATATATATATATATATATAATGGTATACCACAATGAATATACTTATAATTTAACACGTGTGGAGTAGAGAGTACACCCAAGTATACCAATTTAAAAAACATAGGCTTACTATTTGTGAAACATAATGAAAACACTGAGGGACAGAAAAAAAATCATATCCAAAAAAAGAATGTGTTCTTAAGTGTTTACATTGCTCTAGTTAAAAATATTACTTTAAAAAATATCTCTTTTATACTAAGTAGTATAGGGAAAAAACAGTCCTTAGCCTATACTTATGCTGGCGGCAGGTTAACAGGAGGTTCTCTGGCCCCAAGTTCTTGATCCAAGTGGTGAAGATCAATGAAGAGCTGACCTGACTAATGCTGGCTCCTCCCATCACCTCAGTGTAGTGACATAATCTCTGCAACAGTTAATAGCTGTGCACCTCTCTGCATCAGCACAGACACTGCACCCTGTCCCCCTTTGACAAGGGCTGGAGCACTCAGGTCGCATTGCCCACGGGGACCAGTCTGACCATGCTGACTGTCACCAGTATAAAGTACTGAATTACAATCTTATATACTTATCTTGACGCAACCATTAACATTTCTGACATTGTATTAGATAGTCAGGTTCTTTGAGCCAAACCTACAGAGGGAGACCCCCACCCCATCTTACCCAACATGATGATATAATAAATCTCTTCTAAGGAATTGATCCTTTCTATACCCTAATCTACACCATACTAGTATTTTTTCTGTAACCTTAAGATTTTTTGTGACTTTAATGTCCTTACCACTATGAAGCACAATCTGCAACCATTTAAGTTAACCTTAATGCTTAATCACTTCCTCTTCCACTGCAGACATCTCTGAATTCTAACATTTAGGCACACGGTACAATATTCTGCGCCTTCTGCAATTTACTACTAAACTTTAGGAATGAAAGAATTACAACTATCTCCAGTAATCGCCTGTGGCTTCATATGAGAATTTTAATTTTGAATGTTTAATTTTTGCATAACCATCTCTCCTCTTAGAATGTGTCTACTGTTCTCAATCTTTACGCTCTTTATTTAGTTTAAACCAGTTTATTTGCTCATAAAGTAAAAATTACCTTGTGTTTCAGCATTGTAAATTTTCTAACTTAATGATTCTGAAGGACCCATGTACAGACCATAGAAAAACTTTGATTTACTGATCCAAAATATTATTGTAAAAGCTACAAACAAAAATGTTAAACTACGTCAAAAAGGCACAAATTACATTTGTGACATTGTCAATTTTTGAGAGCATGCGACCAATTTTATGGAAAGGGCATAGATCTGCAAGTAAAGGAGACAGGTGCTGCAGGGGTAGACAATTTAGCATCTTGAAATTAGGACATGAGTCCCCCCCGTATGGCAATCAGAATTATGTTTTTCCTTTAAAAAAAACATTCAGATTTAGCTACATGGCTTCTTGTCATCTATGTTTTATGGTAGCATTTAAAATATTGGTTTGAGATATGAATATTTGTGGTGGTGAAAGTGTCCTGAATGATAGCATAAGATGTTTCTTATTCAATAATTTTTCAGAGATTTCTGTTTATCTGAAGACTTTTAAAGTTATCGGTCCAAATGTTCTCTTTGCTTTTGTATGACTTCTGATCCTTTGGCAGTATATTTCATCCTAAAAGTCTGGGCATGTTTATTTTTTCATCACATACTCTCTTTTGAACAAGACATACATGTGGGGGAATTCAATTGCCGGTGTTGTGGTGCGTGGACATCGCGCCACGCACATTGACGACAAGTATGGAAGAAATATCCACTTAAAATGAGTGGAGATTTCTGTCAAAAACTCCACCACAAAGTGACTCTAGAATGTCCATGAGACACTTTGCAGCTAATTGAATTCCTCCCCCACCCACATGTTAGATTCCCCGTTATATGGGGGGTATTCAATTGTTTCTTTTAACGTGCTAAAACCAAAAAAAACGAGCGCTCTAAAAATATTACCGTTAATACGGTAATTACTCGCTAAATTTCATCTCGCAGCTCCCTGAGCAGCGAGCTGAAATTCAGCCCGCTGGCAGCGAGTAAGTACCGTATTAACTGTTTATGCGTGCAAAATTACCGTATAATATGAAGTTTTTTTAGAGCGCTCGTTTTTTTTGGTTTTAGCGCGTTAAAAGAAACAATTGAATACCCCCCTATGTGTTACATTTTGATAAATAAAATTTTGCCTAGCCCCTCTGTAAATTAATAATATCTTAGATTTAACTTGAATGTAATATTAAAGAGTAAGTAAACCTAAAATAAATGTCGGCTTATATAAAAGAGTCTCTAATTACATTCACATATGATGTTGAAAAAGTAAGTACAGACTCTTTCAAACCTGGACATAATTACCAACAATCTAGCGCACAGCAAGTGCTAAGATTTCAAAAATCATGTAACAAATAATGTGTAGCAAATTTTACTTTGTCATTATTTATTCAACAAAAAAAAAAAAATCAAACATTAAAAAGACTAAGGGGTAAATGTATGAAAGTCCGATTTCTGCAAGTCGCCGGAAATCGGCGACTTTGCAGGTAAAATTTAAAGCGGCGATGGCTTGTAAAGGCAAGTTTGCCTTTACAAGCCATCGGCCCTTTAATTTTTCACTGCAAAGTCGCCGATTGACTTTTTAATGTATCAGATAGCGATATTGGCACTAAAGACAAAACTTTCCCTTAAAGCTATTGCTGCTTTAAGTTAAACATGCAAAGTGACCGGATATCGGTGATGTGCTAAAATCACTATTTGATACATTTACCCCTAGTTGTTATTTTTCTCAGATGACTTTGTTGATTTAGATCAAGCACCAATGTGTCTGTGATACATTGATGATGTATTTTTATTATGGAAGTATAATTGTGTATCCTTCCGTGATATTCTTAACTACAATTAGAAACACATAAAATGTAGCCATAAATACATTACCTTTTGGAAATCTCTATTTTAGAGAATAACTAATTTAATGCTAGACACTGATGTTTCTTATAAACAAACTAATTGCTGTAGTCCATTATATATGACTGGTTCAAATTCTCATTATCAACATTATCAACAAAATAACATATAAAGAACACTAGTGCAAGGGATAAAATATATTTTGGTTAGTATATGGTTGGCAGAATGTTGTGCCTTGAATGAGACCATTACATATGGGGCATACAGCACATTTATTACACCCAAAACAGATTTTTTTGTGTGGTAACCAATCAATTTTATTTACAGTAGGATGCAACTGGATGAGTTTTTACTAAAATGTCTCATATTATATGCAATGCAGGGGGGCTTAGTTACATATTTTGGTGCAGCTAATCAATTACCAATTATCTGTCATGTTTCTATGTACTTCAGTATATGAGGTAGACAATTTAAACAATGAAAATATATGATCTTTTGTTATTTTTCATACTATGATGAAGCAATTTCAGATTCTAACCTCTTATTGCAAGAACATCTACTGCTGATATTATTCATATGAAGATATTGTGAGTTATTCCATATCATCCTAAGAAACATCTTTGAGCTGAACAATGCGATATCTAGTGTCATGGAGAATGATGTTTCAATTGATCGGTGTAGCCCCTGAACTTTAACAAAAGGGGGATATCCAAAACCTGTATTAATTCTATACTCCATTCCCATATAAAGCTAATAGGTATATTTAGAGGATTCAATTGATCAATACGAGTAAGTAATTGTTCTTTAGATTAAGTTCATATTAGAAAAATAACATCACTATAATAAAGGTATATTTTGGCATGCAGACTTGAATATGTGCTCTTCTTTATATGTCACGTGCATGTAAATATTAACATCGGTACCATATTTGAACCCAAAGCAGTATCATTGAATGTTATGAAGCATTAGAAAAAAATCCATCCAAGAGTCCTTCTTAAAAGTGTAAGGAGAAATTACACATCAGGTGTTATGATATTGGGTATCTGATAATGGTGTATCCCTAATAACTTTTATGCCATAATCATACAGAATGCATGAGTACAAACTTTTGAATCCATTATCATTAAGAGTGTTACAATACTTTGTAACAATTCAATTAATGAAGTTGTTTCCTTTAGATAGATGGGGATCCTTTGTAAAGGATGTTGGAGATAATAATGAAGAAATTTCAAAGTGGGTGTGAGCCTCTCACTGAAATAATTGGGCATCTTGGTGGCTGAATTTTTGGTAATGTGTATATAATAGGAGAAATTGGAACATTGTGTGTCAAAAGCTTCAGGGTGGATTCTGTTATGGAATTAGTTTCTACTATAAAATGTATTAGCTGATAAATATCCAATGCCAAAATTAAATGTTATGTTTATGTATTTCTCTGTAAGTTTCTGAATCTGAGAGTTGCCAAAGTGTATATTTCCTATATATATATATCATAATCTTGAATAACCTTTGTACGTGTGCGTGCATCCTCTTGGTGACATTTATGACCATGCACAAATATCCCCCTCCTCCATATTGTTTCTTATTTATATGCTCTTTCAATTTTTTAATTTGGTACATATGTTTTCACTTGAATGGTGAATTTATTTTTAATTTATAAAATAATGTTGTAATTGCCCTATGAAACTCTTTTCTTTCATTCTTTCCGTTATAGATTATTTTGGCCGACAAAGGAGCAAGGAAGCCAAAGATCTTGAATCTGGACACTCTCAGTACATCTGTGCACTCTCTGACAACAGAGCAAACAAACACACAATTATAACAATTTCCACATCTTGACAAAACTTGATATGTTTATGTCTTTGTTGTGTAATTTAGTAAATGCTATTAAGACTTTGGGCTAGATTTACTAAGCTGCGGGTTTGAAAAAGTGGGGATGTTGCCTATAGCAACCAATCAGATTTTAGCTGTCATTTTGTAGAAGGTACTAAATAAATGAAAGCTAGTATCTGATTGGTTGCTATAGGCAACATCCCCACTTTTTCAAACCCGCAGCTTAGTAAATCTAGCCCTTTGTCTTTTAAGAGTAGACTAATAAGAGGTGTGTGCAGGTAAGCAACAAAGACTGAGTTAGGTATGTCATTTATACTAAATGTTCTATCAAATGTACTTAATATGTGAGAAGTGGAAAATACAGGGAATTCTCTATATATCTACTTTATTTTAAATGATACTTTTTTGTATTTGCTGTGCAAGCTAGTTATATAATGTACTGCACATCTTATTTTTAAATATATTCTAAAGTTTAAGAATGTAATACACACTTCAATATTTATTTGTAAAATATATAACCAATCCATTGCAGGTTCGGGGTGAGCCTTAAGATGGCATTAGGTCCTTGTTTTAAATTGCTCTATGATGTATTTATACTTTGCTTTTAATAAAGGATATTTTTGATCATTTCACATTCAAACTTATTTAGTATGGCATTTAAATGGCTCCATGTACTGCAAAAGTTGGGTGTAATGAACTGTCTACAGTTAAAATACCTCAATATATGCTGTCAATGTTAAATGTTTTAAATAATCCAATTTGTATTTTAGGTTTAGTTGTCTTTTAAGTACAAGAATATTGAAAAAAAGAATGAATGCACATCTTTATAATATTAAAAAGGTGTAGACAAGCAGTCTGTATGGGCTCATTTCAAGAAACACCATCAATGTAATGAAAAAGATCTTATTAATTTTATGGTGATAAATCAAATTAAATCAAATTGGAGATATAGAAACATTGATACCAAGCTATCCCAAATGGAAATGAGATGGATTTTTAAGTTGGAAAGTTTGATTCCAAAAGGCTTAAATACAAATTTTGAAATCAAATATTTTTTAAATTGATAGATCTTTCCTGTTCTTTTTTATATATATGCTGTAATAATTCCAATGAGGAAGAAATTAACTACGTTTGAAAATCATTATTGAAAATAATGAAGATAAACTCACTTGAATAATTTGTTTTGTATATACTTACCTTTGTAATAACATATATATGTTGAATTTAAGCACCTAAAGACTGAGTGATCAGATATTGTTTTGATATTAAATAACCTTATTTTTGATTGTTTAACTAATGTGAGTTTCAGAAAGTATGGATATACTACTGTTAGTCTTTTATATTATATTTATGAAGAATTATATTGTTGCATCTATAAATATATATTATATATTGGGAACCAAAAGTGAGGCTTGAGACTCAAACCTATGAATAACCATAAAGTGTTGACACTTGGTAATGAGTTTGGTGAACTTAGTCCAACATTATTAGGGTAATTTAGTAATAGAGAATAGAATAGAAGTTATTAATGGTCGTTTATTTAAAATTCAAGAAGATATAAGTTTGGATAAAAACAGAAATGTTCAAACCAAATGTCACTTTTGGTTTGATGTTTTTAAAATCTTCATATAATTTCCATACTAAAGGTATATATTTCTATATGTTAACCATGATAACATCCCTAATTGTTATACAAGTATATTTTGTAAGCGATTGGCTTTATTTGGGATATTTAATATACACTACATCACTTCCGGTTTTGGGAACAATAACAAATCTTGAATACTGTGTTTATTCTTCTTTGATTGATCAATATGGTTATCCAAATGTTGGAATATGGACTATAAGACTTTCTTATTAAACTATCTGAGCTTACGATTGGTTACAATTAGTTTAAATATGGCTCTTGCACACTTCATCTCATTCTCCTTGATAAAGTCTTCTTTAATAAGTCATCAGAAGAAAGAGATTGAAGTCTGAAGGATTCAAGGACTTCTCCTCCCATTAATTTCCAGCAATGGGAATATTGTTCAGTTGGCGCAAAACCAGCAGAAATCCCGGGACATTAACACCAACTAAGCTGTCTGTTGAACGCTCAGTTGTTCTTCCATCTGTCTCCTTTGGAAATTATATTTATTAAGGAATGGAATATAAAGATATAAAAACCTAAGAATGCCTGATTTAAAGATCTTTCCAGTAGGAATCCAATCTGAAGGGGGCATTTGTGTGAACACAATAAATTGTTTATCTACATACTGAGGTGATTACAGAGAAGAGAGCTCCTTGAAGGACTACTATAAATTAAATGTATTTGAATATCCCATGCAAGAACCTCTCTGGTAGCTGTATAATCACAAGGGATTAAACACATTAAGAGATAATTTCATTGTGTCCTATAATTATCACAATGGTGGAAAAGTCTCTATTTATATAATTTATTTTCAGGTTGACTATTTATTTATGTTGATAATGTTTTGAAGTAGACTATGCATATTTTCATGTTTGTATTCTGGCATATGATGTGGATAAATAATATGGAGCTATGAAGAACTAAGAGATATAGTTTATCTATTTGAATTCCATGGGACCAATATAAGTATTGCTCTTTTTATCTATCTGGGATACACAACAGCACTGGAGATGTATTATATTTCTGTACATGTTGAAATAAAGCTAAACAGTATTGTGTTATGTGTGTAAGCACACACAGCATTTTCCTTGCATTAAAAAAAATGAATTTGAACACGCTTCCATTGCAAAATAGTTTATCTAGGTGCAAATTTGTACCTTTTAACTGGACTTATTCCTAACTCTAAATGAGGCCCATTGAGTGAAAACTAGGAAGGGAGCTAAAACATTACAATATACATATCCCTCAACCTAAATTTGTGGCCTGTTCCGGAGAACACCGCGCATCTTCATTGACAATTGTATTGAAATAAAGGTACAGGATTGGAAAACTGAGATGGTGGTCCGGTTCTTCTAAATGAGGACCCAGAATGTGTGTTCCAACCATAGTGAGATCATGCTGCTTAGCCTACTTTGAACATGCTTCCAGGATTTATGAGAAGACTTCATTAAATAAATGAACCAAGAATTCGGGAAGAACACTGTGGATTCCATGTCAGATATGAAACAGTGAACAAGCCTGTTTCCCCTGTAAAATGATGGGAGGGAACATGGAAGTATGCTAATACAGTCTACTTGTGTTTTGTTGACATGGAAAAGACTTATTTTTTCAATACTATATGTATTCCCTATGCGAACATATAGTACCAACAGGGCCGGTGCTAGGGTCCATGGCGCCCTAGGCATTTTTATAAAAAATCGCCCCCCCCCCCCGCAAAAATCGGCGCCCTCCTCCCTCCTCCCTCCTCCCCCCCTCACCCCGTCTTTCCTTACCTTGTCTCACCACCGCCGCCTCTCTGCTCCGTCTCCTCCCCTCCACTCACTGACACTAGTGAGTGGAGGGGAGGAGATGGAGCAGAGAGGCGGCGGTGGTGAGCAATAGCCTCTTCTCCTCTCCCCGTGCATCTGAATGCTGTGCGGCGGCCGTGACAGGTATGGTCAGTGGTCGCCGCACAGTTTTAAAGTCATTTACCATTCTGTGGCGCCCTCCAGAGCCCGGCGCCCTAGGCAAGTGCCTAACCTTGCCTAATGGGAGCGCCGGGCCTGAGTACCAATACTTTATACTTCAATAAATTCAATAGTGTTTATTCCTCCTGGATACAGATGTATTATGAATTTATTTTTTAAAATTACTATTTAGAATTCAAATAAACATACTTATCTCTGAATATACAAGTACAAGGTCAGAATTGCAACAAAGCTGATGTAAGTTCCCAGGCAGGGCTTAATAGTATTAATTATATATAATTTTTTTATCATCCGGGATTTTTTTTGTTACATTTCTAGTTCTTTATTTGGAACATTCAGTTGTCACCTTCCGCAACCGAAAAAGACCTAGCTGTGCTGGGTGGTGGACACATAAGAGGCAAGAAACAACAAGACTTTGATCCGATTCTAATGTTCAGTATATTCTGCAGAATTACATATCTTCTCAGTTAGAATTGAAAATTTAATTCAAGTGAACTCCCTGCTAGATTACAATCTACACTTAAGTTCTAATGTGTTCATTGTAAAGATAATAAAAGTGTTTAATTAAACTAGTGCTATGATGGTTGCTAGGTGTTGTTGTTTTTTTCTATTTAACTTGCTATACTTGTAGCAAGCAGGTAGCTGCACCAGAAATTGAGTTAAGTTATCTCTGTTATAATGATAATAAATAGAGGTGCTACATTCACACCCTGCACTGTATTTAGTTTCATTCAAAGTGTGTTTCTCAAAGATCATATATACCCATTCATAAAAAAAATCTTAAAATATACTGAGTTTTATTGATAAGTATGGGGGAGCATCTGCTAAACATTGTATTTTTAAAAGCAGTAAAACTTAAAACAACAATTCAAAGAGATAGTGTATCAGAGCAAGAATTGTGACTATAAAAATTCATATGGCTGTTTCTCACACAATTGATTCTAGTGATCCTAGTGACATTCCACCCATCTTTACATTTTTCAACATGCTTTTCTCATACCCAATAATAGTTGCACTTCTGCCTCACAGCACTGGGGTCATGAGTTTGATTCCTGACCATGGGCTTATCTGCGAGGAGTTTGTATGTTCTCCCTGTGTATGCGTGGATTTCCTCCGGGTGCTCCGGTTTCCACCCACACTCCAAAAACATACTAGTAGGTTAATTGGCTGCTATCAAAAATTGAGCCTAGTCTCTCTCTCTGTCTGTGTGTGTATGTATATTAGGGAATGTAGACTGTAAGCTCCAATGGGGCAGGGACTGATGTGAATGAGTTCTCTGTACAGCACTGCGGAATCAGTGGCGCTATATAAATACCTGATGATGATGATTTGCTTAGATGATAAACTTTTATTAGCATTTTTCTCCGAATTTTAAATTCCTTTATTTAGTGATGTGCTTTTTGTTGAATATAAATGAGTTACTCTTTGTTGTCTATATTTAAATTAGTTTCAGTTGAACACTTTTACTCTAGTGTTTCAGCATGTGTCGTTTTCTAGCATTCAATCCTATGCAGATCATGTTTAATCATTACTATATTTAGCCTAATATAGGTCTCAGCTCAATTTTAACTGTTGTCTGCAATTTTAGAAAGCGATATTCATTTCAAAGTGCATAGTTGAAATCTTCTCAATAAAGCTCAGATTTATCGAAGATTATCAGTTTCCTGTATTTCAGTTAGTTTAAGAACTTTGAAAATTAATATATCATGTATATATGCAAAGATAAAAATCTGAAAATGTAAAAATTAAACACAGCTCTCATTAGGAATAGTCTTTAGACTCTTATTACACCTTCTCAAGGTGTAGCTCTTATAAAATGAAGATTTAACCACTTTCACAACTTGAACATTAGTTACAGTACTTCATTTCAGGGGCAAACACAGGATTTGAGGAAGGGGTTTCAACGCCACACCACCAGTGGGCATGACCAGCATGCATGGGGGCGTCGCTATAATTTTAGACAGTGCTAGGTAGCTCTCCAACTCTTCCAATCCCCTTTAAATACATGAGCAATGCTGTGTGCACTAGTGCTAGGTGTATGCAGCTACCCCTTCATGAGCAAAGCAGTGTGAAGCGGGACATACTGCCCAACTGTCCCTGTAATCAGGACAAAATCCTGACTGAGTGGGTCAGTCCCCAAACTCAGGACTGCCCCACCAGAATCATGGACAGTTGGCAGACTGTCCTGTTCTCTCCTACCTGTTCTTCCTGCTTTAAATGCTTGTTGCTGCTACTCGTGTCCTAAGCTCAGTTGTTCTTTTCTGGATCCTGGAATGTTGGGTCCCTGTTTGGAAAAAGGATAGGTACATGAGATATAGAATGCCTATGAGTGAACACTGTAGGACTCCCTCCCAACATTAAATCAAAAGAACTCATACATTTTTATTAGTCCTCCTTTCTTGTAACCAGCCTGACTGTAAATAATTGTATTCACCTTTAATAAAACGACCTATTTCCCCCAAACAACCCCAACATTAAATTAATAGTAATCACACTTATTAAATAAACCTATTTCCTACCATACATTAAATAACTTGCATTCACTTTGAAGAAATAGCAATCCTTTTTCCCAAACTCAGCCACACATTTAATTAATAGCGCCCAAACCACCCCAACATTAAAGTAAGTCACATACAACACTGACATAAGCCTCCCCCCCTGCTGCCCTCACACACAACACTGACATCAGCCTCCCCCCTGCTGCCCTCATACACAACACTGACATCAGCACCCCATTGCCTGGCTAGACCCGGCGCCTCTATAAGGTTTTGTGGCGCCGGGTCCAGCCATTGTCGCCTTAAAACCGGCAATGGCACTGTCATCAAGGGGAATGACGTGCTTAAAACACGCCAGCTTCGCTTACATCGCAATTCTCACATGCCGGCTCCAAGTGTTAGCGGAAATTGTCAAGATCTGCATTAAGGTATGTAGTTATCTACTCACCATCGGAATCCTCATCATCGGTATCCTCACGTCGATGACATTGTTGATGGTGTGGTAAGCATCGCATATGCGTACCACACCCCACACTACACTTACATCAGCCCCCCATTGCACTCACACACAACACTGACATCAGCCTTCCCCCTGCTGCCCTCATACACATCACTGACATCAGCCCCCCCCTGCTGCCATCCTACACAACATTAACATCAGCCAAACTCTGCTGCCCTCATATGCAACATCAACATCACCCCCCCCCCCCCCCCCCCCCCCGCTGCTCTCATACACAACACTGACATCAGCCCCCTCCCCTGTGGCTTCATACACAACATTAACATCAGCCCACCCCTGCTGTCCTCATACACAACATTAATATCAGCACCGCTGGCTTACCTTTAGGTACTCTTCTGCAGCATGTTGCTCCTCGCTGCTTAGACAGAAAGTGAAGTGAACACTTCCTGTCTGAGGCCAATAACCACCAATACTTTGATTGATGCCCCACCACAATCACATCCCCCTTCCCCAGCTCGCCCACCTTTCCTCCACTCACGCTGGGTGGGAAAAAAAACACAAAAAAAAACCTCAGGCATCTCAGGCAGACAGGGGGTTTCGGAGACTAGGAAATCCCTCATGAGTTAAATGAAAATGTTGAATGCAAATGAAGTATATTGACCTGTCTATGCTCAAATTATCAACCCCTGTTCTCTGGAACACCCAAAATGTCTTATTTAAAAAAAAATGTACTTGTGCAAAAACAAGTGAAATCTTATTGTCAATCTCGATTAGATTAATTAACTAACAAATTATGGGGTACATTAAGGATATAGTTTAGAGTTTTGGTCTAAATTGTAATATCTGTGCATTATTTGATACCTACTAGTTTTGGCATTATATGTATCAATACTATTTTACAGTGCTAAAGATATTGTCATAACCTTCACTACCTCCTGGACCTTTGAATTTAGGCTCAGTGGGGCAGCATTTGGAGTGTCAGATGTAGCAACTGCAATGGTACCCAGGGGCACTGGGGGTGCTTCTGTGACCCCAAAATGCTACGTGTGCTTTATTCTAACCCTCTCTTTGTGACCAAGGATGCATCAGCAATAGGATGATTTCTAAATTGGAACACTGCGAGTTCATGCTACTGCATAGCCCTCCCAAAAACAATTTAGAACTAGAAACTTTCTTAAACTTGCTTATAAGCCTCCACATCTTCCTCATACACAACATTAACATCAGCCCCCTTCCTGCTCAAAATTTGTCCTGGGGCCCAGGGACTTTTATCTTATCCACTGTTTATGTACTCAGCTTCTAAGATTATTGGCTTTTCTGTTTGGTTCTATAATTCACTATGTTTTATTGCCTTGTCTTTTGTGTGTATTACATTGCATGGGATATTCCATTTCTGCTGGTTCTTCTCAGTAGTCTCCAACATATAATAAGTACTTTTCAATAGTTCTATCTCCTGGCTCTGATATTTTAATGCCTTATCACTTACAGATGTAACAAGTGTTAAATTGACATCCGACACCATTCCTGTGTTATCATTTTGCATTGCATTACTATAATGTAAAATGGTAAATCCTTGATTATGTTTGCTTAGAGCACCTGTGCTGTCCACTTTGGCGAATCTTACTTTACATTGTGAAAGTCATTCATAATATTCAATTTCCTGTTGCTCTGTGACATTACTAATTTATTCACTACCCTAAGGAAATGTAAAAAGGGCTTATAGTACATGTACTCATCACACAAAGAAAGTACGTATGCATTGATGGGGAGCTAGGTATAATCTCATATAAAATGCTTTATATCTGTTACCTTTGTATCACTTATGTGAGCTTTAACTGTATCATTAAATTGTCACTATCCTTTGTTTATCAATGTTTTTTTTGCTATATTATGGATTATACAGTATTCTGTGTCATCAGACTGTGACTTTAATTGACCATTAAAACCAACAGTGTAGCTCTCAAAAACTAGCTCCACAACTAGATCACTGTTGTTTATTTATAAGTTGCCACAGATTCCGCATCACCATACAGCGATACAACAATGCAAAAAAATATATACAGTTATAATGTATAAATACAATAATATTAGCGCACAACAAATACAGCTGTACATTTAGCTAACATTGCTCTGTTGGACACAACGTGAAGTTCCTCTATCATAGTATGATTCAGCCCAAGCCTTCTCAAAACAAACCTATGGTTTTTGTGGGCAGTGAGGGTGTCAAAAAGTAAACAGCCTAGCTTCCCTCCAATTCCTGCACTGAAAATTGCTGGGGCTCTTTCCAGGACCCCTGGGATGCGGTTATCAGGGTAATAGGTAAAAAACAGAACTCTGTACTGACAACTTTGACACTCTAGCGGATCCAGTATTATTGTACTGGGGTCACTCTTACTCCTCACCATTTTACAAACATATAATGATTACAAAGCAAATAAATGTGGTGTTTGTCGGTGTCAGGATAAAGCATAGATCTGATATGCTGAAATAGAATATTGGATGTCAGGACCCAAATAAATCTTTGCATGAATACCTAAATTAACCTGATGGTCAATTCAGATAAAGGTGTGACCAAATGAGGCCAAGAACATGTAATTGAGTTAGGTAAACCCTTTGTGCAGAGACCAGCTTTAGATATGCAGATCACAGACATCCATTGTATTTGATCATGTATTTCCCTAGCTAGTACTTCCCTTCAATAGGTAGTATAAACACAAACTAACCCCTAGGTGTAAATTAGAGAGCTTGCATTTATTTACAAGGGATAATTCATAACTGCAGGGTAAATAGGTTGTATCAAATGAATCCATTGATAAGCTAGTGTAACAGTTAAAGAAGCAGCGTCTGATGTAATGGTATTTGGAGGTTTTTACATCCCAGTGTGAGGAGATAAGCCTGCCACTTTTAGCAGCTTTCAGGACATAGCACTGTTTGCTTGTGACACTTGAATAGACTTGTAGGTACCGCTCAGCATGTGGCCTGGCTCAATGAGGCCAGGGGATAACATAGCCTATATGTAATACTGTATAGACAGAAAGAATTCAGTTTTAAAATATGCCACTTAAAATCAATAAAAGCAGAGATCAACCACCTATTCCTCAATAGCATGATGAAGGGCAGCTCATATGGTAAATTAAGAATTCTGCCCCACAGAGAAACGAAGAAAAGGAGTGGAAGCTCTGCGAATGCCCTGTACTTAGGCATGTTTGATATGAAAAGATGAACAAAGTCATAGGGGATTTGTTAATGATAAGATTGGATCGATGTAACGCTGTCCAGGACAAATATATCACATTGTAGGATTGGTTAATAAATCAGGCAACAGGTAAATTTGGTTTGAAAAGGTGTCCCAGGACACAACCCCGATTAGCATTAACCCTGCCCCTGTGAATGCCGCACCCATTTGAGGTTGCTTAAAAATCTGTGTTCTGAGGGAACAAATTGTCAGACTTTTGGGGATCAATCTAATTGAAGGATTGTCCATTATTTCTGCCTGCCCCAGGCATACAGATTATTATATGTAAGTAATGCTCTGTAGGTTATCTCTTTTATTTTAAACTGTTCTGCTTGTTATGTCAAATTTATTATTTGTTTATTCCTTATTTTTCTTTTTATCTGAATGCCCTGTACCTTTTGTATATTAAATCTAAAATTTAATAAGTTGCGTCCTTGATACTCTAAATAATCCATAGCCTTTGTAGAGGAGATTGCTCGTCCAGGTAAACCCTTGGAATGCCAGTGTGTGATTTGTTGATACATTTGATTAACAAGCTGTGTGTGCTTGTATGTACATTTGTGTAACAGTCTGGAGGTGTGAAGAGTTAACCCTGTGTGTGCTGGTGGTAGTCTTGCTCGTTTGTGGAACTAGGAGCTTGTGTGCCAGTGTGAGATAGTATATTGGGGTCCTATTGCCCGTACCCAATAGGTGGTGGCTGTACCTGAAGCGTCTGGGGGTGTGAGAGCGCTGTGTTTGGGGGCGATTCCGTAGGTCTAAGAACCTGTGTGATAGGTGAGAGAGACTGCGGGCTGAAATCGTGTGTGACCTCATACAGCAAACACCCCAACGTCACGGCAGCTGGGAGCGCGTTCGTGACAAATTGGTGGCATAGCGGTGGGATGATTTAATTTCTTAGAGTATTAAGTGCATGGTTTAAGCAATAAACCCTTGCACTTATAAACTGATTGTAACCTTGCGAGGAATACAATAGTTTTACAAGGACGAAACTCAGGGCTATAATTTTTGAAGACATACGTGCAAAGCAGTTCCCTTCCCTTCTCTCTTGTTTTTCTTTTCTATCTTTTATTTTGCAAAGTGACTGCAAGGATGGCAGCTGCTTACAAGAAAAAAGCCAAAGAAGTTTTAATTGCCCTGTGTGAGCAGCGAGGTCTCGACTGGACAGATAAAACTAAAAAGGAGCTGGTTCACGCATTATTGGAGGATGATGCAAAGAAGCAATGTGATATGGAACCTGAGCTGGGGAGCAAGACAGAACCAGAGGATCAAGGTGTGGATAATGTCACTAAACCAGAGGATCCAAGTAGGTACATTTTCATAAATCCAAAGAATCCACTTGTCATGATGAGTATGGCAGAGCTAATTGAAGAAGCTCAGCTGCGAGGTTTCTCCTGCCACAACAAGACACGCAGGGAGATCATCGAACACCTCGACTGGGAAGAGGAAAGCCCGATACATCCTTTCAGCGAGTATCGCATGATGGTCCTTATTCCGGGCTACACGATGAGTCTTATGGAACGGCTGGACTACCTGGAGGAGAGTTTTGAATACGCTCAGGAAGAGGTATCTTTCAGGGGTGGACTTCATACCCCATTCTGGCTAGATCAGTGTCGCCGGGTGGCTGACGAAAGGCAGCACCTGCAACAGCTTCTTTCACAAGCTGGAGCAGTAATCGCCCAGCCTGTAGGGGTGGCCCACGAGGAAAAGGTACCCCTGCCAGCTACAGATAACATGGAATATGCTACCGAGATTTTGCATCCAGAGGCCCCTTTTAATCTGCTGGGGGAAGCTGATGATGCTAGCAGCATACTACCAGATGCTGCACAGAATTTGCTATTGGAGGAGTCTGATTTTAAAGAGGACATAATTGTTGATAAGACTATTTCTGGGGGAAAAATGGAAGTGCCTGAAGATATTCCCACAAATGTTTTAGTAGTTACTGATCTTGGATGGTTAAATTCTCAGTATGTTCCCGCAAATGTTGTTCCTACTATCTCCAATTCTGTTACACCATGTGACTCAGCCCAGGTAGTATGGGATAATGCTGAACCTGCCAATGATGTGACTTTGTGTAAAGAACCTGAACTGTTCTGTAATCATTTTGCATCTGGTGCTGTGCGAGTGAAATGTGATGATGAGAAGCTGATACGTGCCAGTGTTAACTCTGGCAATTATGATGATTTACGGGAAGAACCCGAGGTGCCAGGATGTAATAAGGAAAGAGAATGTCTTATTGGACCTACTGCCTATAATGAGGATAATGTCAATAACAGTATTGTGTTAGAATCCAAACCTGTTTTTACACTGACATCTTGTCATGGGATAGGGACAGCGGACATTGTTATTGCAGATGTTGGCATTAATACTGGTGTAGATAATATGCTTACTAGAAATGGGACAGATGACAATGTGATTAATTCTGTTGTGCTAGAGAAAGACAATGTTTCTACCCAGGTAATGTGCTCGGAAGATGCTGTACCAGGTAACTGGGAGGGAGGGCAGAGTGAAGATGTGTGTTCTGTGCCTGAACCAGCTGCATACAGAGCGATTGAGCATGTGGGGGAGACACATAGTCCTGACCAACGGGAAGTAGCGAGTGACAGCAATTCTTACTTTGTTGCTGGGACCTGTAGTTCGAATGTTCACCACTCAGATCTACATCTGAGTTCTGACCATTCGTCTGAGTTTTCCATAGAGACAGGGGGGTCAGTTGCTAGCCCACACTCACTTAGCCAGCCGTCTAACGGCTTAGAGGAGATAGATGAGGGGCCCATACTCCCGGCTACTCTACATCCCCAGATTGATGAGTCCAAGGGGGAGGGGAGTGTCCTGTTATGTAGGCCCCAAGATAAGAATTGCATAGGGTGTCCCACTGACAGGGAAGGTTGTAACTGGGGAGCAGGGCAGAGTAGAAGTAGGTATTCTGCTGTGCCAGCCTTAAGGGGTTCCCACTTAGAAGTACAGTATCAGGAATCCCAGGCCATTTTTCCCTCAGGCTTTCACTTAGAAGACATGAGGATTAGAGACAAAGTGCACACTGTAACAGGGTTGGTACATGAGAACGTGATGCAGGCCCAGACCAGCCAGAAGCAGTGGTATGATTCCCCTGCCAGGATGATAGAGAGAAATTTTCATGATAATCGGTTGAAGGCTCATAATGACAGTGAGAGCCAGCTAGCAGCTATTACAGTGGACCCAGGGGGAAATTAGATGAGATGATCTTGGGCACTGACCTGTCAGTCAATGCCCATGCCATCTCTTGAAGGGGGGAGATGTCAGGATAAAGCATAGATCTGATATGCTGAAATAGAATATTGGATGTCAGGACCCAAATAAATCTTTGCATGAATACCTAAATTAACCTGATGGTCAATTCAGATAAAGGTGTGACCAAATGAGGCCAAGAACATGTAATTGAGTTAGGTAAACCCTTTGTGCAGAGACCAGCTTTAGATATGCAGATCACAGACATCCATTGTATTTGATCATGTATTTCCCTAGCTAGTACTTCCCTTCAATAGGTAGTATAAACACAAACTAACCCCTAGGTGTAAATTAGAGAGCTTGCATTTATTTACAAGGGATAATTCATAACTGCAGGGTAAATAGGTTGTATCAAATGAATCCATTGATAAGCTAGTGTAACAGTTAAAGAAGCAGCGTCTGATGTAATGGTATTTGGAGGTTTTTACATCCCAGTGTGAGGAGATAAGCCTGCCACTTTTAGCAGCTTTCAGGACATAGCACTGTTTGCTTGTGACACTTGAATAGACTTGTAGGTACCGCTCAGCATGTGGCCTGGCTCAATGAGGCCAGGGGATAACATAGCCTATATGTAATACTGTATAGACAGAAAGAATTCAGTTTTAAAATATGCCACTTAAAATCAATAAAAGCAGAGATCAACCACCTATTCCTCAATAGCATGATGAAAGGCAGCTCATATGGTAAATTAAGAATTCTGCCCCACAGAGAAAAGAAGAAAAGGAGTGGAAGCTCTGCGAATGCCCTGTACTTAGGCATGTTTGATATGAAAAGATGAACAAAGTCATAGGGGATTTGTTAATGATAAGATTGGATCGATGTAACGCTGTCCAGGACAAATATATCACATTGTAGAATTGGTTAATAAATCAGGCAACAGGTAAATTTGGTTTGAAAAGGTGTCCCAGGACACAACCCCGATTAGCATTAACCCTGCCCCTGTGAATGCCGCACCCATTTGAGGTTGCTTAAAAATCTGTGTTCTGAGGGAACAAATTGTCAGACTTTTTGGGATCAATCTAATTGAAGGACTGTCCATTATTTCTGCCTGCCCCAGGCATACAGATTATTATATGTAAGTAATGCTTTGTAGGTTATCTCTTTTATTTTAAACTGTTCTGCTTGTTATGTCAAATTTATTATTTGTTTATTCCTTATTTTTCTTTTTATCTGAATGCCCTGTACCTTTTGTATATTAAATCTAAAATTTAATAAGTTGCGTCCTTGATACTCTAAATAATCCATAGCCTTTGTAGAGGAGATTGCTCGTCCAGGTAAACCCTTGGAATGCCAGTGTGTGATTTGTTGATACATTTGATTAACAAGCTGTGTGTGCTTGTATGTACATTTGTGTAACAGTCTGGAGGTGTGAAGAGTTAACCCTGTGTGTGCTGGTGGGAGTCTTGCTAGTTTGTGGAACTAGGAGCTTGTGTGCCAGTGTGAGATAGTATATTGGGGTCCTATTGCCCGTACCCAATAGGTGGTGGCTGTACCTGAAGCGTCTGGGGGTGTGAGAGCGCTGTGTTTGGGGGCGATTCCGTAGGTCTAAGAACCTGTGTGATAGGTGAGAGAGACTGCGGGCTGAAATCGTGTGTGACCTCATACAGCAAACACCCCAACGTCACGGCAGCTGGGAGCGCGTTCGTGACAGTCGGTATGATATTTCCTCAGTTATTCTCACCACTTCCTCTGAAGCTGGTTACATACTCTATGAGCAGGTCTTTAGCAGTCAGACCATAATAATAAAAGATACTACTTCCTCATTTGTCCACAGTGTAGAAGAATGGCAGCCAATTTCTTTCAGCACACCTGTGCTGGAGGGAGGCAGCCATTTTTTTGTACTACAGATCTTTTTCCTTCTAGATAAATATGTTACTGAATCTAATTGTTATATCCTAAATACAGGTCAATCTGAGAGGTCGGTGTATAATTATTCCATGACATCTTCGCCTATTTATGAGTGTGGCAGCCATTTTATTGTATTATAATTAGTGAATATCTGCTAGTGAAAAAACATAGGTGAGCTGTGTGGTGGTAGGGGGCTCTAATGGTGAAGTAGTGTCATCAGCCTACAGAATAACCGACTATAAGAATTAGCTACTGGTATAAATGTAAGTAAACAATGGATATGAGAGAAATGTATAAAGTCATTAATGAAAGGCGATGTAACACAGGGCTATACGAATGAGGTGGAGGGACACAGTCTAGAAGTAAATGGACACAAGTGAATTGGGGGCACTGGAGAACTTATTACTGTCTATATATTATGGAGATTATTAGTAAAATTTAAATCAATTGAAAGTCTCTAAGTTTTTGTTATTGTGTGGAAGGAGTATGGGCATGTGTGGGTCAGGAAACCATATGCTGGTGTAAAATATACTACTGAGAAAAGTTCTTGGACCATCTGCATTTGTGAGTGGGAGTTCTGTTGTGGTGGTTGTTTCCTGACATAAGGTACAGAAGTTCCAGTTCTGTAGATTAAAGTCTGTTGGAGGTTTCTGTGGCACAGTGGTACCAACAGACCTTAAAAAACACTAATGTACAATCCCCAGTATTTATGGATATTAGGCTCTAGGCTAGTATCAGCACATCCCATAGTCACATGTGCCTATGAGGTCATTAGCTTGCCATGCCACTAAACACCACAGCAGTTTATGAAAAGTTTACAGTAGGATAACAAACGTTAACATACTACATGCTGTTACAAATAGTGAGAGCTAGCTGGAGAGTCCCTGGTTGAGTAGGATGTACTGTATTCCTGGTTATGGAAGAGAGATGTTTTGAGCTGTCCCATCATGCAGACCACATTGAAATGAATGAGAGAAGCTCCAGTAAGACCTTGCAACTATTATTATAATCATCATCATCACCATTTATTATATAGTGTCTGCGGAATTAGTGGCGCTATATAAATAAATGATGATGATGATGATAGTGTCACCAATTCAGGAGTAAAGAGAATATTTGTTATTCACATATTTTTACCATAGGAGCTTACAGTCTAAATTCCCTAATAAACAGACAGACACACACACATACAGCCTACGGAGAAGTGTGTCAGCAGCCAATTAACCTACCAGTATGTTTCTGGAGCATGGAGGAAACCAGAGAACTGGAGATAACTCACACGAGCACAGAGAGAACATACAAACTCCACACAGATAAGGCCCTGGTCGGGTATCGAACTCAAGACCCTGTAATGCAGAGTGCTAACAACTGATCCACTGTACTGCTAACATTTTAGAAATATAGTGTAATAGGAGCCTTCAGGTTGTCAGTTGAAGAGAAACAGGTGCAACACACCATAGCCCTGTACAGAGAGAATGGTCACTTTTCCTGATTCTCCCATAAGAAGCAAGGAAACGAAAGGGCCTAGATGATTCAAAGGAAGCTCATCAAAGTCCACAGATATTTCCTTTGATATATAAGATCCTATTAATACCAGTTTAAATAGTCATTGGTAATATGTCTGTAAACCTTGATAGTGGGACTGCAGGAATTTTTTTTTTAGACATTACTGTTGCCCAAACTTTGAAAATTCCTGCCATTATTGTAGACACTAGTGTCAGTTTCTGTGGATTAGATGGGGTTTCTAGAGAAGTTGTTCGCTATAAAATACATAGTATTTTCCCATACACATTGGAATGTAGGGAAACTGATTATTTTGATGTTTTATAGTAAATATAATCTGATTTTCCTGTTTACAAATAAGCAGCAGTCAGGGTTCACAGCCAGAGTCCGAGATACAGAAGACAAATAAGCAATAACTGATCTCATAGCAATAATCTGTTACGTCCATACTGAGAAATATCAATGGTTAGATTCCCAACCAATATTCGATTCACAGGTGAAATTAGACAACGTTCAGAGATAAAAACCAAAGTCTGGAAATAAATAAACAATAGTCAATTTCACATCCAAAATCCAGTACTGAAGCAAGGAATAATATGGTAATATTCACAGCCTGTGTTCGATTCATAGGTAAAAGTATAACAGCGGTCAGAGTTCAAAGCCAGGAAATGACATAGAGAAATAGTTAAATTCACAGCCAACCTAGGATGATATCACTTCTCGTTACGAAACTTTTGTTAACCATCCCAACCTGGAAGCTAGTGAAGCAAAGGTATAGGACTTATGCCTCCTGGACAGTTTTTGTAAAGATTGACTTTAACAACATAAGTAACCCTATGCTGTTATACACGCACAGGAGCTACTACTGCAATGGCAGGCGATAATAGGATTCCTAGAAGTCTTTCGCCAGGTCATCTGATATACCCTTACCTCTGCAATCCAACAGAAAGACCAATTGCACCAACTAATTTATAGAACAATATTTGAGGTGTTTTGTCTCAGAAACTGCAAAGATGGCATTCTTCTTTCTTTATCTAGATTCCCTATGGATCCTGTGGATATTTGTGCCTGCTGAAATTGCGGTGACATTGAAGCAGGACCACTGCCTTGCCGGCAGCATCAGGAGAGAAACCTCTGTATCACTAAAACAAGCCAGAAGCAGATAGCCTCTGGATGGCTCCTAATAACCGGTTTTGCAATGTACTTGTATCCTTTGCTTATTATGTTGTACCAGATGTAGTGAGATTCATTTAACCCATTCCTTTAAGTGCTATATTCACTGTTGGTGTTTATGTATTAACAAAAATGATGTATGCTTTTATCCAGCTATTTGCCTGGTTGTGTAAATGTTTTTCCACATGTTAGGCTGAAGATAGACTGAAGGTAGCCTGGTAAGCGCTAATCTTGTGTGGCAGTCTTTATTGGTTAATCCCGGGTATTCTCTGCCAGTTGTCCAGGATGAATAGTCTGTGGGTGCCTCAGTATTGTGGCAGCATGTGTAGTAAACATTTGCAGATTGTATGCTGCGCAAATAGTTATTAGTACAACTTAGCATAAGGCCCCTTGTCTATTTCTGCAATGTCTGTAATCTACTGCTCCTTTTCCATATTTTCCATCTTACCTCTAAACCCAGGTTTCCCTAAATCTTGTATCCAAGGACAGTATACTATTAATTTTATACTAGACCCTGCTCAATATTCCATAGTATTCCAGCCCTTACATGACACAGCTTAGTTACTTGCTGAGTATTACAATATATAGGTAAAAATAATAATATTAATAATGCATGTGAATAGTCTTGTCCACAATGTGAAAAATGTTATTCATGTGTAGACAGAAAAAATGTATATGGTATTGATGATTGGTTTTGATGATATCTCAATACTAATATGTATATTTTATTGTTTGTTCTTGGGATATAATATCATCTAGTTGATTTGCTTATGAGTAAACTAATTTTGCTTATCACAAAATCTAACCAAATTAAACTGTGTTAAAAATAGTAAAAAAAAATGCTGAATTATTAATAGTCAAAACAAAAATGTTAAATTGATAGCAGAGAGCACAGTTAAGCTGCCGTACTATTGTAGATACCAATTAGACCACTCTTTATTCTAGATATGATCAAACTAAATTATATTAGAATCATTCATTCTCTTAGTGACTCACTATAATGTACACATTTAGAATAACATAACTTAATAATTTGTATAGAATCAATAATTAGAGTACTATAATATGTGAGCACATAAAAGCAATAAGAAGAATCAGTTTATTGTTAAACCCATATTTTTGAGGTTTTTCGTGAATTAATGATTCAAACCAGTGTCTTTAACAAACCACAATCTTTTATGTAGGATATTTTTATCTATTTATCATTTATATTTTTGACTCATTATTTTCTGTCATACACTATAGACAGTAACCATACTGCTCTAAAGAGGTTAATTTTTGCAACACATACCTCATTGTGAGCTTTACTGCATTCCCAGAGTGAATGATGACCCCACATAGGCTGCTATAGAAGTTCTTGTTCAACCCGGTATTCCACAACACTAGATCAACTGTTATCCAATAAGATCAGATTTTGATTCTTTATAATGATTCCAAACACAGTATAATAATTGACCAATTGGGCTAAATTAATGAATCAAAATCTTATTGTTAATACAACTTAAGCTAACCAGTTAGGAGATACACTACAGTTTTGCTTTATATCTTGTTTTTTCAAGTTAAAAAAATATTTGAACGACATTCTTAGCCCAGTAAAACTGAAAGTTTAGGACGTAGACATTAGGATACAATAGACCTTTTTATGTGTATGCAGGAAAACAGTAACTACAGGAAAGTGCTGTAGCTGGTATTGAACCAATACTCTGGCAGCCTAGTGGTGCCAGAGGCTCCTATTTATGTAGCAAGTTGCACCCTGATAGGATGAGAGGATTTTTGGCAGTCAGACACGCTGACCACTGACGGGACGTTGCCTAGCAATGTGAAATGTGTGGTCTACATTGCAAGTGCATGCACAGCGTGCAGAGAGAAGAAGGAGGCTCCTCGTTGCTAGGCACAGGCGACCGTCTCCTGCACCTAGTGTCAGTACGGAGACGGCACCTGACTAAATGACAGCACCTTGAAAGCAAACTGATTCTTGTACAAATAAATTGCTAGCCACACGCATATGTAAAATTACATCAGGGACTACACATAATATTGAAATATTATCAAACATAAAATGCATATCTTTATCAGGCAATTTTATAATCACTGTATTTAAAAAGTGGAAGTGAAACTATGAGACATTTCTGTAAACCAAAACAAAATTTCATAGCCTTCAGAAGTTCATATTTACATATGACTTAACAATATAAATTTCTGGTGTCTAATAGGTTTAGTACAACTTTTTCAATGATAATTCCTTATGTTTATGAAGCTATAGATATTTAATCATTTAATTATGTATAATTTATTCAGTAGATGGGAGACGATAAGTTGGTGGTTAAGTTCATATAAGTATTAAAGTAGTAATCCTATATAGTGTAGAGGTTACTTTAATGCCATGGTAGTCACATGACACTGTGGAAACCATGCAGAATTATAAATCAGTAATAATAAATATGTTTCAACTGCGCTCGCGAAGTGTTAATAAAGAAAAGGGGTGAATATTGCAGCAGAATAAATAAAACACATCACATACAATGGCTGGATATGACAAAAATAAAGGTGGTGTATCAATGCATACCATAGAATGAACTGTAAGATAGTCTGAATAGAGAAAAAAAACCCAAAAAGAGCAAAAAATCCTGAGTCCACAAAAAAACACACAACGTCTCTGAAAAAACACTTGCAGGATTTGGAATTGCTGTCAATGGAGTATAAACCGATTAGGGATCAATCCAGAAATCCACACATGTCCACGTTTGTCAGGATAAACCTCATAAAGAAGAAGGAAAAGAAAGGAAAAGAGGGAGGGGGGGGAAAGAGAATTTAGGAGGGAAAGGAGAAAAGAAGGAAAAGAAGGAAAAAGAGGGTGATATCAGCTGGTGATATGTGCTATGATTGGTACACAATAATATTGTAGTAAGAAATGCAATTCTCAGACTGAACAAACGTATGTGACCAGGAGGGGTTAACTAAAAAGCAGTTTAATAAGACCCAATATTGGCCATAACAATAAACTACAATTAAACCATGCACAGCATGAAACGCTAACTAAAATACAAACAGAAAAAATATAAAAAATAGAAAAATGGAGTGATGACCAGAGTGTGCACCACCAAACTCACGCTAGTGTTGGTAAACGGCGTGGAAGCGCTGCTGGATGAAGGAGAATCAAGGTCCAATGATCTCCTTCAGAATGGAACTCCAGAACAGGCAGGCTGGTTGCAACAGTCGGATCGTGTATGCCGGAATCCGCGGGTGAGATGCGTTCCACAGTGGAGCGCAGAGTCACTTCCTGTCTACGGATACCGGAATGAGTCAAAAAGGTGACTCAACGCATTTCCTCTCGAACGGAGACTTCTTCAAGGGTAATTGAGCAGAGAGTGATGCGCTGTTATATAGAGGAGTTCCTGGAAGCCGTTAATTGATGCATAAAATGTTGATTGGATGATTAAGTAAATAAATGCACTGATACACCACCAGTACATAATCATGTATTGCAGAAAAGAACACAACACACAGAGAGGGAATAAATGGTAAGAAGAACTAAACAAAAAGCAAAAAACAACAACAACAGCAGTAGATAAAATTATGAAACAAACGGCAAAGATGGATAACGTTAATAAACACGGAGGGAGTTAAATTGGGTCCAATAGTATAGTTTATCGAGAAAAGGTAATGTGTGTGTTTAAACCATAAGATTGCATATTGAAGGTATAACAGACTCACTAAAACTAGAGTGCTGTGTATACCATACTTAAATACAAACAAATCTCATGAATGACCAAAAACAGAACATTTAAATGACATATATATGACTCATAAAAGAGCACACATTGATTACATTGGTTAAGATAAACTCAAAAATTGTTTAAAAAATTGTGTAGACCAGAAAAGGAGGGACTGAATCTAAAATTCCCTTGTAGTGAGAACATTAGTTATAATAATTAGAAATAACATGAAATTGTGTGGTTATAATGATTGAAAATAACACAGGATGGTGTGGACTAGAGAAGGAGAAATCAAAGCTAAATCTCCTTATAGGATGAAGGTGAGTAATAACACATACAGACTGTATAGATCATAATCATTATATATATATATATATATATATATATATATATACAGATGATAGTGAATCATAAGCCGTATTTACTAATTGATATAAATTAGTCTATAGATGCAGGGTGAACAATAATACTTGGCATAACGGAGGTACCTCATTGCATAATAACCAGGATCTTAAAACACATCTGTCGTACAGTAGAATATATAAAGATAAGATATATGGGATATATGGGAGTATACTTACCCGGTGGGTGCCTGAAGAGGGGGAAAGAAAGGGGGGGGGGAGAGGGGGAGCGGGGAGGAGAAATGGAAAAAGGAGAAAAAAGGTCAAAAATAAAAAATAAAAATAATAGTGATAAATAACACAATATATAATATGGCATATATTGTATATATAAGTGTAGGGGGTCTTCGCCATCGAGGGCAAAACCAGGGAACACTCAAGGAGGAAGAGATCCTACTACACCAGAGATTCTCAGGTGGTCTCCCATCCTGGTACTGGTCTGGCTCACCCCATTTAGCTTCCAAGATCTGACGGTATTGGGCGTAAGGTGGGGTGATATGATAGTAGGTGTTGATCGTCCGAATGAAATCAACTTGGTCTGACGAAGTCAGGAAATAAACCCCCTACAATGGCCACGGCATCCCTCCGGATAAGACACTAGACCATAAAAGCTGCATATCATTGAGAAAAGGGGGGAATTACATCAGCGATTGTAATTCAAAGTCTATATTCAATCCATATGGATCTAATGTTCTGAGGGTGAAAATGGATCTAGCCTCCTCTTTGTTAATCTGTCTAATATGGTCCCCTCCTCTCCAATTTTTGGAGACTTTTTTGATGGCAATGAAGCTGAGATTATCTACTTTGCAGTGATGTACTTCCCTGAAATGCTTAGACAGATTATGCTGTTCAAACCCTTTCTGTACATTTCTCAGGTGTTCACCGATGCGGATCTTGAGTTTACGGATAGTACGTCCCACATACTGTTTGCGGCAAGGGCATTCAATAAGATATATAACATTTTCTGTGTTACAGGTTAAAAATTCATTGATTTTGTATGTAATACCCGTATGCGTAGAGGTGTATTCTGTGATAGACTTGGTGCTAGAACAGCGCAAAATCTTGCAATTATGGCAACTCCCACAGTAGTAGAATCCAGGTTTCTGGCTTTGAAGAGACAACCAGTCATCAGGCCTTGGTTTGTTCCTAAAATGGTTGGAAACTAGTTTCTTTTTGAAGTCTGGTGCCTTTCTAAACACAATATCGGGATTATCGGGCAAATGATCTTTAAGTGCATCGTCTTTCTTCAATAGATGCCAGTGTTTCTTAATTATTTTGCATAATTTAGTGGATCCTTCTGAATACTCAGTGATAAAATATGTTTTATTGTGTTTGCCTTTAGTAGGTGATCTGGATTTGTATACCAGGAGATCTTCTCTATCAACCCCTTCAATTTTTTTAAAATCCCTTTCCACAATTGCTGGATTGTAGTTTTTTTCTAGGAATTGTTGCTTCATAATGCTACCTTGTTCTCTGTAATCATCCAGAGAGGAACAATTGCGTCTAACTCTAGTAAACTGACCCAGAGGGATGTTGTCTATCCAGTTTGGGTGGTGATCACTATCTGCCAGGATGTAGCTATTCACATCCACACTCTTTCTAAAAGTTCTCGTAGCTATGGTTTGATCTGTAATGTAGATCTCTAAGTCTAGAAATTCTGCACGTACTTGGCTGAAATTGGAAGTGAAATTGAGACCATCTTTGTTACTGTTCATATAATGTAAGAAATCCTGTAAAGAGCTCTCACTACCCTCCCAAATAAAGAGGATATCATCGATATATATAAATCAGTAATAGCAGCCTGAAGAAACAAACCAAAGAATTATGGTAATAACCACGCTTGTTGCCCATCAAAGTGATTTATGTTATGTTATGTTTTCATGGTATTACTGCTTTAAGAACCACAGCAAAATTATAAGTAAAAATAATCTGTTAAATAAATTCTCCTAATAGGAAATAAATTCAGTGTTCTTATCAAGGCATGTATGTGAAGCAAAACATTTGTTGTTACCAAAGAGAACACATGTTCATTAATTGGTTTATTCAATAAGCATTTAACTAGCAGACTCCTTATCCTCAGTTGCTTGAAATTATTTTTGTAAAAGGACTAACATTTTGTCATTCCCGAGTTAGGTGATACGGTATAAAGTGGCAAGTACATTATTTTCCATACATACATACATACATACATACATACATACATATATTTAACAAATCAACAACCTTAATTATCATATTCAGTACAAGATAAAAGTGATAAGAATTATCATCATCATCATCATTATCATCTCATAACTGCCCCAACACACATATTAAACCAAATGCAAGAAATTTATATTTCTTAATAGTAAAATTCCAGGCACCTGACTAGCATGGTGAGTTGAGATAATATCCTATACTATGGAATATGACTTGGCCCCTTGCCTTTCAGGAAAGGAAAAAGAAGCTCAATTTGATCTACTGATTAGGCCATAAAATTTGCAATTCAGTCATTTATCAGTTATTAATTGTTTTCTATAGTAAATTTCTGTATAGCTAAGTTACATTCCAAGTGTTTATTATCACTGTGGTGTTTTGGAAAAAAACACTTGCACTATGAAAAGTTTTACAGGAAGACCTGCATCAATCTAGATGACGTGAAGGTCGGTATGTATTACTAAATGGTTGTACTCTTTCTTCCTATATTTAGGAATGGGGGAATGCATACACACTATTAAGCTTAAAGATTTGACTAATTTTCTAGCAGTTTCCTAGGTAACATATATGCTACTTACATTCTTATTGTTTAAAGCAGAAGGATATGACCTAAGATGTTAGGGCAAAACTGAACAAAGCTGTGATATAAATAAATACATTAGAATGTTATTGGATCATTTCTATTAATTTCAGCAACTATTTAGCGATTCACTTTAAGGTGTAAACTATATTTTTTAATCTTTGTGCCAAACAGGAATTTTTCTTTGTAATTTATCTGTTATGATTTATTAAAAAAATAAGTACAGTGAGAAGTAGTAATAAGTTTCAACACTACATTTTAACAACATGCTTCATACATTAAATAAATCACTTGTTGGGTTCAGAACCATATAAAAAATGTAGATAAATAGTAAGCAGTCTTCACAAATCTATAAAGCAAACTTGGAAAGTTGTTAAATAATAATGATATAATACATTCTATGTTTGGTTATTTATGCTAAACTACCATTTTTGTATATGAACACATTTTTTTTTCAATTATTCTCTGTCTTGGTCATAAAACACAATTGCAGTGAAATTGCTAATTAACAATTTATGGTGTAAAACCCAGCAAAAAAATCTATCATGTTAGTGTTTTTAAAAAAATATTTAATCAGATTTTATACATTGAGGTCATTGCATTATTTTTATACATATTTTCTGTGTAATGAAGAATGTTGTGTGAACAGAATCTCATTATTTTTTAATATATGGCTATTTATTAATGCATTGTTTATACAACACACTGTGGTTTGCTTGAATTGATGAATATATTTCCATCCACAAGAGACTATGAATTCCCGTAAGGAAAAGCTTTATATTTTGCATATTTTCAGTTTAAAATGTGTTACCTATTTCTGCAATATCCGTCCTTCTAATTGTTTTTTTCCAAGA
Organism: Mixophyes fleayi; assembly: GCF_038048845.1. Taxonomy (NCBI): domain Eukaryota; kingdom Metazoa; phylum Chordata; class Amphibia; order Anura; family Limnodynastidae; genus Mixophyes; species Mixophyes fleayi. The sequence continues at coordinate 226,732,998 of NC_134406.1, read as the reverse complement.
AGACTTTTTCAGAATGTATTGTGCAGTTTTAATTAAGTTTGTATATTTAAAAGCTGATATTTTCATTATAAAGTCCTTTTGTCATGATGTTTGGCTACATGATTAAAGATGCCAAGAACTGAGTTGATCAATAGTGATTCTTATCCATGTTTTGAATTAATGTTGAGTTAATAACAGTGTAATAATAAAAAAAAATGTATATTTAATATGTTGTGAGAAATTAAATATTATTTTACAATATATTTAATTGTATGAAGTTTTTATTTTACAATTTAAATTTTAGATTTGTATTACTTTTCAAAAATGGACAGTCCTAAAAACAATTTCAGGGAATTGTAAACTTAAAGCAAGGATCTCAAAGGCAATTCTTTTCTAAATACTACAAATGCCATGTGCTACAACAAAAAGATAGAGGGAGGTAAGGGAGGTTAATTAGTGGCTGAGAAGTGCTGTAGGAAGAAGGGCATTGGTTTATTTGTGAATGGTGCAGATTTCTCTCTCTGCTACAGGTTCTACAGTAGGGATGATATGCACCTCAATGGGATATATGCATCTGTGTTGCAGATAAAGTCTGCAGGAAAGGGAAAATATAGAAGCAGTGCCAATAGAGTATTAACAGGGTTTAGACAAGGCAAATAAGGGAAGATAAGGGGGGTGGCCATAGGAGAGTTACTGTAACAACAAGGTGTTTAAAATTAAAATGACAATATAAATATAAAATGTGTCATTAAAAATTTAGATGTGTTCCAAATAAAATGGGTGAACTAAAATCAATAATGTTGGAAGAGTATTATGATATAGTTGGGATAACTAAACTTAGCTGGATAAAGGACATGACTGAACAGTGAATTTGGAAGGATATTTCATATTTAGGAAGGAGAGGAAAGAGAGGAATGGAGTAGGGATTGATGTATATGTAAACAACTGTTAAATACCTGCCCAACGGAGTCCTTATGGGTAACTATACATGACGAAAAAGATACCAGTAAAGTACTGATTGGGGGTAGTTACAAGCCACCTAGCATATATGATTGTATCAAAATTCAATTATTATTCCAACTTGATAGGTCAGAAAATAAATCATGGGGGGATTTAATACACATATAAATGGTGACTATTAAAGTACTGGTTCTTATAAAGCAAAAGTGTTTATTTATTTTAAAAGTCAATTACTGTACATTCCACAAGTAATAGAAGAACTAACTGGAGGGTGAGAGCTGCTGGGCTTAGTTCTTAGAGAACACATATTATACCTAATGTCGTGGTGAGGGGACACATAGGAAATATTGATCACAGCTACAAAAAGGATGAAGGGCAATGTTTAACCAGGTTAGAGAAGCAATGAAGCTTGTTGACTTGGACAGTATACTCTTAGATAAAAGCAGAGACTAAATAGGATTTTTTTTTATAAATTATTTGAAATAAGTACTGCTGCAAGTACATACTGTATGGCAAAAGAATTTCTAGGAATAAAAGGCAACCAATGATTTTAGAATAAATTACTCCAGCTAAAAAGGGAAAAGGAGAGCATTTAAATTGTTAAAACTAGAAGGGGCAGAAAATGAATGATGGAAATATTCAAGGTATGTAGCAAAATATGTAAAAAGAAAATCATATAGGAAATATAAGGAAATAGTCTAATCCCAAAATGTTTTTATATATAAACAACAAGAAAATAAAAACATATCTTATACAATTTGATCATTAAGTAATAAAGTAAGAAAAATAATTAAGAAAAAGAGAAAGCTGATATGTTCAGTATGGCTTTTTTTAAAATTTATATTCACAGACTAGAAAAAAATACCAGTAACTAGGTTGTGTAACAATAGCCTATGAACGCCATTAAATATTCATTTTTCAACAGAGAAAGATACGCTTAAACAAAATCAAGATAGAGAAAGCCCCTGGCCCAAATGGTAACCATTTACATGTGCTAAAACAACTAATTAATAGTCCACATTTTTAATATTAATGAACTCCCTCATGATGAGTTCAGCACTCATCATGAAGAAGATGTGGTACCAATCTTTAAAAGGGAACAATACTGGAACCAGGAAAATATAGACCTTTGAGTCTGACTTCTGTCTTGGGTAAATAATTTGAAGAGATTATAATGTATATGATTCTTATATATATTTTAGAAAATAATTTGATAACCTGGGGCCTGATTCATTAAGGATCTTAACTTGAGAAACTTCTTATTTCAGCCTCCTGGACAAAAGCCATGTTACAATGCAAGGGGTGCAAAATAGTTTCTGTTTTGCACATAAGTTAAATACTGACTGTTTTTTCATGTCGCACACAAATATCAATTTTAAATGTCAGTGTACAAATAAGCTATCAAGTATTTGTGTGCTACATGAAAAAACAGTCAGTATTTAACTTATGTGCAAAACAGAATACTAATTTGTACCCCTTGCATTGTATCATGGCTTCATCCAGGATACTGAAATAAGAAATTTCTCAAGTTAAGATCCTTAATGAATCAGGCCTCTAGTGTCTGCATGGTATCATGAATGACAGGTCATGCCTAGGAAACACGAGTAGTTTTTATGAGAAGGCGTTTAAAACTGGGTTTTGGTAAGGAGAATTGTCACACGACGGTCCCATAAACAGGTACCGGCGCTGTTACCTTCCTCTTGTAAGCGGTGATCAGACCTATTACTTTGTTCTGAGACATCACTTCTACACATGTGCTCCCTGTTACCTTGCTTTGGACCTCCTACCTGTTGGTTCTGGTATTTAAGCACTATTTAAAACTCCCAAGGTCCTCTGTTCTTTGCCTGTTCTTCGTGTTACCCACTCATTACTAAGATCTGGCTTCCTTAGGTCTGACTTACCTACTCTCCGTTGAACGCTTGGAATCAGCTGTACTCGTCACTGCTACTGTTTGTCTCACCTGGACTCATCATTGCTGCTGAACTACTCGTCAGTTGTAGCACCATGCACGGATCAACTAAGCCTCACGCCTCCGCTACTTCCATGTAGTGACTGCTATTATGAACTGCTTGTTACACCTGTGCTCATTGCTACTGCTCAATCTCCTCATTCCTGTCCAGCTGGCTCAACACCGCTATTGTCCTGCTATTGGGACTGCCGCAGAGCTGCCTGTCACTTGTAGTTCCCCGCACGGCTCAGTTGAACTTTACTCCTTCACTACTTCCACGTGGTGAACTGCTATTACGAACTGACTGCTACTCCTGTACTCATCGCTACTGCTCAATCTCCTCATTCCTGTCCGGCTGGCTCAACACCATTATTGCCTTGCTATTGGGACTACCGCTGATCTACCTGTTATTAGTAGTTCCACGCACGGCTCAGCTAAACTCCACTTCTCCGCAACCTCTATGTAACAAACTGCTTGTTATATCTGTTTTCATCTCTGCTGCTCGGGATTACTATCTGTGGATCAACGAGTCAACGCCTCTACTTATCTACACGGGAACTACCGCTATGCCAGTAACTCACCCGCAACGTTGAATCGCTACCTACGGATCAGCTAAGTTCTACTTTCTTGTTATTTATATTATTGGACTGCCGCTGTACCAGTACTCACCAGTTGCTTTGAATCATCATTTACGGATCAGCTAGTTCTATACTATCATCTTCCTTGTTTGAACTGTCGCTGTGTCAGTGATTCTATTACCTTGCACTGAGTTACATCAGTTGATCAGCCAAGTCCTAAACCTCTACTACCTCCATTTGAACTGCCACTGTATCAGTGATTCGTCTTCTATGCTGTGAATTACCAACTTGGGACTAGCTAGTTCTATTTCTATTATCTCAGCGTTGAACTGTTGCTCTATTTACTCCCTGCAGTTGTTAAAGATTTTCAATTATGAAGTAGCATGTGGTGTTCCATCACTTCAGCCTGACCAAGTTTCTGTGTGCCCAGTGTTTGCCGTTATCTTGAATTATCTTGTTCATTCAGTTCTATCAGTGTCATTTACTATCATCCTGCAGCACATGTTATATTACAGCCACTATATCTCAGCAATACTATTACCTGTGATACCATTGAGTCAAGAACTTTTAGCTAGTGTATTTGGAATCTTTGATCCTTTGTATTATCCATCGTGTTAAAGCTCCACTACTACACTGCCAGCACTCGTTTGGGAGACCGCGACCTGCGGGACTGGAGCGATGAAGTCTATATCCCCTTGCGGGGGTCACTGGCGAAAACCTCCTACCCGTTAGACTCCGCACTCCTGGGCGAGTTCCATCTTGGCAGAGACGAGGGATCCATTTATTCAGAGTCATGACAAGAATGATGTGATAGACTATATTTGGATTTTGTAAAAGCATTAGATGCTGTTTCACATACCAGTTTCGTGTTTGAGATGAGAGTACTAAGTGTAAAGGTAAATGGTGTACAACAGGGATCAGTATTGGGCTCTGTCTTTTTCAATGTTTTTAATTAGTGACATTGCAGATGGCCAAGTAAATAAGATGTTTGCATTTGCTGATGATACTAAGTTATTTTGGGCTGTGACACAGAGCAGGATAGTACATTGTACATGTAGTGTTATACACCTGGGCCATGGTAAGTGCATGTAATTCAAACATAGTCACTCCTAAATTATGTCTTGAGTATGGGGTACAGTTTTGTGTACCTCACTGTAAAAGAAAACAGAAGATCTTGAGAGGGTTCAGAAACAGAACACTTTTTGGTGTAATGGTGTGGCTTAAATATGGTAAATTATCATGTTTTAAAGAATTACTATGGCATTTACCTGACAGGAATTATTGCTGTGTCTTATTTGGCTTAGGGGGAAACCGTAAGTTTTAAAAAATTCCATTTATTTGTACACTTTAGTTAATTCTGCCCACAAAATCTATAATAGATGGATACATACAAAAATAAATTAGATATTGTATTTTAACCAAATATATTTTATAATAAACATAAAGCTATTATGATTTTTCATGGTGCTCCAAGTGCCATCACACAGAGGCTTGTTTGCTTTGCATAAAAACAAAATGATTGGTTTTGGTAAAAAAACAAGCGTGATACATAAGTTTGCGGCGATGCTTCATGTCGCACTGCGCCAGGAATGGCATATCAGTGTGCAACAATAATTTGCATGAAGCCCACTACAGTTGGACATGTGTGCTTTCAATTCCAGAGCTGATTTTTAGTCCCAGTCCGGCCCTGCATACATTTATAATCATAACCCAAGAATAGCTGTGGTTAAAATTTGGTGTTGACAGTCTGACTGTCGACAGGGTCAGTGTCAACAGATTGACCACCTCCTATTTGTCATGCTTACAGAGCATGTGAACATAAGATCAGGGATGCTGAGAGAGGGGTGGAGGCTGTTACTAAGTAACAGCACACGGATCTTCCTGGGAGCCCGTTCCTGTGCTGCAGCTCAGCTTTTTTGTCTTTCACTTTCTTGTTTTTTGGTTTTTTATCATTCACAAGGCAGGCTGGGGCAAGGCCACTCACTGCTCAAACTCCAAGGCAGATCAAGAGGGGACCTAGAATCTAACTAAAATTCAGAGATTGAGGGCTCAGGAGGCGGAATAGCAATGCAGTGTTCTTGTTATAGGTCAGGTGGCTAGGTGCAAAGGACAATGTAGTAGTTGTAGTTTGCAGTCACAATGCCAATGTGAAGCGTAGTAAACTATGTGCAATGTATAGGCATGGAGTGCAATGAATAGGTGGAGTTTGCAATGCATAGACATGCTTTGTTAGGTGCCTATTCAGTGCCATGCTAAGTGCATTGTAGTTTTTAGCCTTGGACAATACAAAAAATTATGCTGGCTTCCTCATCTCCAGCAGCCCACCAATTCTGAGGTATTCCATGTCCATTTCACACCCAACCCCATGGTGGGGTTGAAATTTTTTTTTTTGCCCTGATACTGGGACTGGTTACTTTATGGCAGTACTGCTCATTCTCCCTCAGAACAAGAGATGCTATCTTACAAGTGGAAGTACTTATCTGGCTGAGAGTTAACAGGGGCTTTTTACCTACCTAGCATTAGGTGCCTTTCTGCACTAAGAGTAATTAAACAGAAGCAGCTAAATAGAACTCCATTTTAAAGGGAAGGTGGGAGTGTCACCTGCCCATCAAGTTAGGGCTGTGATAGGAGTGTCAGGTATAAAAACCTGTTTGTTTCACTGTTCAGTGTGACCGATGCTAGAAAAGCTGGCCAGTGTCTAGAGAGCTGCTCTCTGTTTATTTAGTGCACAAGAAAGTGTATGGAATATTTATGTTGTCAAGTACTTTACCATCCTGACATTAAAACAAAATAAAAAGGCAATAAGTTGTTTGCGTGTGTTTTCCCCAGAAGTGTGCTCTTGGCACAATATGTATAAAGAAAAATAAAAATACATTGTGAGAATCCATAGACGATGGATTTTAGGAATATCCATGTGGAAGATAATGGATTTTAAAAATATTTATACAATTTTAATATCAGCCCACCTCTATTAATGAAATGCAATGTTTCTTTTTTTTAAACAAAAAATTAAATAATTACAAACAGATCCACATAACAAACATATAAAAGAAAGCAGGCACACATCTGAAAATATGCAGACCATGTTAATATTGATTTTTACAAATAAATCTAAAGAAACTTCATGCCGTCATAAAGATCTTACATATGAGTTTAATGTGCAAACAATCCTTAATTGTTTCATATGGGAAAATATGAAAGATTGATCAGTATATGTCAGAATGAAGCATAATAAACATTCTTTGTCATTATATTTCCATTTCCATTTGCAGTTTTTGCTCCATGACATTTATCTTGAAGGCACAAACCATAATAAATTGGAAGGTAATTTTGTTTGACAAAGGAACCTCTGGAAAGCAATGGCAATAATATTCATAACAAGAATAAGAATACTATCTTGATATTGGTGAATAAGCACCAATGTATTATTAACATGCTATGAGGGTCTTTTACAAAGCACAAAATTCACACTGTGCAGTGCAGCTAAATGTTCACCGTGGCAGATGGTTTATGGAGCAAGATTAATATGAAATTTGCAGAAGAACAGAAGTTTGCACTTGCAAAGGGTGGAGCTGGACAGGGCAGGAGCATTCCTTGGAAATATGTAGTAGGAACATCTGTGCATGTACTTTTTCAGAGCAATACAAAAACAAGATTTCATCTGCTGAGCAAGATTTTTGAAATATAAAAAAGGGGTGGAAAGGGCACATTTTCAGTGTCTTCCTTGCTATGCACTGATTCATATTATTATTTTCACTTTGTAAAAGGAGTTGGAATTTGCATCAGCTCAATTCAGGAGTGGAATGCTTCAAATCTAAAATTTGGTTGGGATTTCAATACTCTATGCAACAGTTACATATATAAATCTCTTAATCCTCAAATGACGCACCAACCACACAAATCTTGTTAAATTTATTGGATCTCTGGAAACTACCACATCTGTTGGACAGAGAATACAAGTGTGCTATATCTTAAAGGGAAATACAGATCTGAATCCAAAATTCCAGTTTTGAGACATGGACAACATACAAATAGTGTAATGTATAAAGTTGTGGTTTGCAAAACTGCACGTAAAACCATCTGAAAAAAGGCAGATATTTTAGATGTGGCTCTGATAGGAGAGATTGTCATTTGATTGAGTTGTCTATAAAAAGTGAAAAAACGTTTCTGCCACTGAGGATCTGTGAAAATGGCAATGCTTGGTAAAATTGTTGGCATTCCCAGTTTGTTTGCTATACAGCATGTGGAGGAGACTAGGCTTAGGAGAAGGAAGGAGGAATAGCAGCAGCAGAGTATGTTGTTGATATTCCTCATCATCATCATCATCATCAACATTTATTTATATAGCGCCAGCAAATTCCATAGCGCTTTACAACTGGGGACAAACAGTAATAACCAAAATTGGGTAAAACAGACAAAGAGTTAAGAGGGCCCTGCTCGCAAGCTTACAATTTATAGGTTAATGGGAGTCAGATACATGAGGTTAAATTCACATACTGCATATTGGGCCTGCCAGACTGCAAAAGAAAAAAGTGATTTGTATGCTATGTGATCCAGTCAACCAGCAATTTGGTCTGGGGTCAGAGGGTTGTTGTCTTGTGTGAATTGTGTAAAGGGTGGTAATAAGGAAAACTATTGAGGTTAAGAGAGTGGTAGAGGAATATTATAAGCTTGCCTGAATAGGTGGGTATTCAGAGAACGCTTGAAGGTTTAAAGACTAGTGGAAAGTCTTGTGGTGCGAGGGAGGGAATTCCAGAGAGTCGGTGCAGCTCAAAAAAAGTCCTATAACAGAGAATGGTAGCATGTAATGAAAGTGGATGAGAGACGCAGATCTTGTGCAGAACGAGGTTGTCGAGTTGGGAGATATTTGGAGATAAGGGAGGAGATGTACGTTGGTGCAGTTTTGTTGATGGTCTTGTACGTTAGTAGAAGAATTTTATATTGGATTCGGTAAAAAACAGACAACCAACGTAGAGACTGACAGAGTGGTTCAGCAGAGGAGGAACGATTTTCATGGAAAATCAGTCTTGCCGCTGCGTGCAAAATAGATCATAAGGGTTTGAGTCTGTTTAGGGGAAGACCAGTAAGCAATGAATTGCAATAATTAATGCAGGAGATAACGAGTGCATGAATTAACATTTTTGCAGTGTTTTGTGTAAAATATGTGCGTATTCGGGAAATGTTTTTTAGATGTATGTAACATGATTAAGATATAGAGACATTATAGGGAACAAAGGAGAGTTCTGAGTCAAGGATCATACCTAGGCAGTGAGCTTGCAGGATGGGATTTATGGTCATGTTATCAACAAAACAGAAATGTCAGGTAGGTAACTTCTGTTGGTGGGTGGGAATATTATTAACTCTGTCTTTGAAAGATTGAGTTTGAGTTGGCGAGAGGACATCAAAGATGAAATGACAGAAAGACAGTCAGTAATGCGAGACAACACAGATGGTGAGAGATCCGGAGAGGATAGATAAATTTAGGTATCCTGTACATAGAGATGATACTGAAATCCAATAATGGAGCTTAGTTTTCCAATAGAAGTGGTATAGATAGAGAGGAGCAGAGGACCTAGTACTGAGCCTTCTGGGACTCCTACTGATAAAGGAAGCGAAGCAGAGGTAGATCCAGAGAAATGAACACAGAAGGAGCGATTAGATAGGTAGGGTTAGGTTTTAGACAGAAGTAGTTCCTGGAATGCATCTCTGATCTGGAGGTGATTCAGATATTTTTGAGCAGGTCAGGGATGAACTGAAGCTTTTAATAGCCCACTCCAATACAGTTACTGCATGGCACAAAGTATTATGTTATTTTCACTTCATGACCACAAAAGCATTTCAATCTGACTGCTAACATGTGGTAGGCATTGCATGGGCAACATTTTCTACGTACTTTACTAAAGTGTTAAATGCACTAAAAAAAATGTTGCCTATGTGTATCTGCTTCCTTAGCCTGGGAGCACAATGGTATAACCTGAATTTAGCTATTTACAATCTGTCTCAACTACTTAATGTCTTGGGATCTATAGTTTGCATGCATGTTGGCCTGAGACATCTTCAAGACAGAGCAGAAATATATATCAATTCTCCTCTGTCAATGTGCAGGTGACTGGGAAATAGCAGCAAAGCAATTAGTACTATATAATACACCATTAATCTGTAATAAATGTGTATCTATTCTTTGATGGGCTTTGGCAAAATAATTTGCTTGAATACTATTGTATCTTAACCCCGTGGACTTTTACTGACGCATTTGACAATTTTGGGCATGCTTAAAATTCCTTTGGGGGCATCTAAAATCCTTAACAGAAGTTTGCAGATTGCTAACAGACTCACCTAGGTTCTGATTTGGAGAGCAGTGGTTTCGTGCTAATATTGGTGAATTGTGTGAATCTCATCAGCAGCAAGTGGTGCAGAGTCATGGTGTCCTTATCTCCACCTGTAGGTGCATCTATATTTTGCTGCTGTACAGTGTCTGCAGCATGTCGCCATGATGGTCTTTTGAATGTAAGCATTTGTCTAAGTAAATATTATTTGGACATATGTTGCTGTCATTGGCTCACTATCTTCTTCCTCTGTAGTTGGATCCACTTGAGTTTCCAGTTGTTCTCTATGTGAGGAACCTGCTGATGGAACCATGGGGCAAAAACAGTACTATTTTATGGAGAATGCTATCACTGTATACACTGTGACATAAAAACATGAAAACACAGATGGAATTTTCCTGTGCTTACATTTGTCAACCTATTTACACTGATTTGTACACATTTATTATGCTTTATTACTATTTAAAAAAATATACATATACAATACATACATTTATGAGTACAGTCATTGCTTTAGTGTGATGTTGTGCTGTAGGCCTACCACTGCCACGTACAGTGTCGGACTGGGGCATGAAGGGTCCACCGGGGGACTGCAATGCTAGGCGCTCACCAGAGGGGGTGTGGCCAACCATCACAGAGGCGAGACCAAACACTAGAGGGGGAGAGGTCAGGAAACAAAGGACAGCTAGCACCATAGTGTAGTATATAAAGAATGCAGTGTGTATAAAGAGTACACAGTCTTGAACTGCACCTTAGATTGGGCAGAACAGTCACCAAAAATCGGGATTATCCCACTAGACCAGGCTTGGCTAACCTGTGGCACTCCAGGTGTTGTGAAACTACAAGCCTCAGCATGCTTTGCCAAAATATAGCAGCCTATTGCTGGAAGGGTATGCTGGGACTTTTAGTTTCACAAAACCTGGAGTGCCACAGATTAGCCAAGCCTGCACTAGACTCAGAACATTTGACAGACTGTCCTACCTGTTCTTGTCACTTTTACCACCTGTGACTGCTGGTTTCTTTAGTTGCGGCTTGTCTGGGTCCTGGAATGTTGGCAGCCCTATTTGAAAAAAATAATGGGTACATTTAGAAAATTTCAACCAGCCCCGTCGCTAAATCAATAGGACCCAAAATTAATACTGAGGCCTTCCTCCCCAACATAAAAGTAATAGTATTCCCATTTCATAAATATATTTCCCTCCCTCCAGCCAGACCCTGCAATACATTAATCACATTTATGTATAATAAATATACCTATTTCCCGCAATCGTCACTGCCTTTAAATAATTCATATTCACATTTAATAAATAGACCTCATGCTCCTCAAACTCAGCCCCGCATTCAATTAATAGCACCCAAACCACCCCATCTTAAATTAATAGTCCCAGCTATAAAATTAAATTGCCCCATCTTTACCCTACAAAGACACTAGCACCCATTAAATAGCCACCACCTACCACACACACATTACATTGCCACAAGCCCGTTATGCCATCACACACACATTACTGCGCCCCTTCATCACCATGCTGTGCCTCCTTATTATTACACTGCGCCCTCCATGCTGCTTTTGCTCCCCGCTTCATCACCCTGTGCCATGCTGCTTTTGCTCCCCCCTTCTCCTGGCCCCCCTTCCTAACCCTGTGCCTTGCTGCTTTTGCTCCCCCCTTTTCCTGGCTCCCCTTCACACTCTGCCATGCTGTCTGTGCTCCCCCTTCACTTTGCCATGCTCCCCCTTCTCTGCCATACTCCCCCATCTCTCTGCCACGCTCCCCCTTCTCTGTGACGTGCGCCTCCTTCTCTGTGACATGCGCCTCCTTCTCTGTGCCATGCGCCCCCTTCTCTCTGCCATGCTCCCCCTTCTCTCTGCCATGCTCCCCCTTCTCTCTGCCATGCTCCCCCTTCTCTGCCATGCTCCCCTATCACTTACCTTTTCTATCTGCTTCTACCTTTTCTTCTCTTCTGTCTTGCCGGTGCTCCTCACTGAACATCGGGCGTGATGACGTCACGCCCGACATTCAGTGCGAACGGAGCCGGCGCCGCGGTCACGTGAGTTGTTGTTTTTTTTAAAAGTTTCTCGCTGCCCCCACCAACGAAGAAGGGAGCGGTTCATAGCTCGGTCCCCCGGCGGGCCAGTCTGACCCTGGTCATGTACACCGACACCTTCCAAAAGACTCCATTGGCAAGATGCACCTCAGCTCTTCTTTATAGGAGAGGTATTCCACTCTCCATAGCTTTACCCCTAAAACAGCCGGAAGCTTCACAGGTAAAAAGCCACCTTGCCATTTCGGTGGTGGGCCAGGAGTATAGCGCTAGTCTATGTTGTCACAGCTTAGTGTCACACTCCCACTCTGACACTGAGAGGTGCCGTTAAGTATACACACTTGTAGGCCTGTCATACATATGATGCAAATGATACTGTTTTTGAGCTACATGCATCTTGAGTCTTCCTGAATATACAGTATGCACATAGATATGCTTTTTGTATTACATCTTTTCCTATGTACAAGTGAATATGTATCCACTTCTAAATAAGTCCAAATATATTTATTTCATACTTTTTCTAAAAACAGTCTAGCTATTATATAAAAGGCATAGGCAATGCATAGAATGTCTGATTCTTGTATTGCACCTATAACATATATTAAAAATACAATATCATAGTTCATAAAGCATTATGTGTGCCTAGAATCTGTGCTAAAAGAAAAATGTATTTGTGGATGTAATTTTGAATTGGGTCACATCATGCATAAAACATAAAATGGAAAGAGGCTGCACATCATGAAACAATGTATTGTATAGCCATTGAGTCATATGCTTCAGCTCAGTATAATTACTGTATATGTGTTATTTTCAACCTTCACCTTTTCTTCCACTGGTATAATTTACAATGACTGTTTAACCCACTCATTTTCTGGGTCTTTCTCACATATTGGATTATAATTTATAGAAATAAATTTATAGGAAGGTCAATTCTCAAAAGCCCAGACCACTTTTTAAATCTGAAACTGGATAGAGTATATGTGATCCTAATAATGCAATAACTTATTTCCCCATCTGAAATGTTATTATCTTTTTTTTACCCAAGGCAGAAATGATAGTTCAAATAGGTAGCAAAAAGGTATTGACATTGCTAAGGTTAATGACCCAGTGATTAACAGGACAACACACACTAGTAGTCATATGAATTGTTGTAAATGCATCATTGAACAATGTCAAGAACAATCCATACAATGTTCTGCAATGTCCTTAGGAACTGTCTTTCTGGTGGTGATAATAATAATAAGAATGTTGAATATGTCGTTAAATTCAAAGTCACTTTGAAAAACATTTTTTTGTCTAGCTAATAGATGTAACATATTACTAGATTTTTTTACCTGTACTACAGAAATATGTTTGGTTTTAAACTGTATTTGGGATCATTTGAAAATGTCATTAAATGTTAACTATGTAATAAATGCAAATTAAATTATTTGGTACCTTAAATATAGTTTGACTTGATGGCCATGTAGCTAAACAATTTTGGCTCAAACTTGGTAACAACTTGGTAAGCAGTACAGCAGCTGGGACAACTAAAGGCAGTTACATAAGGAAGGCAGGCAAGATGGGAACTAGGCGAACTGTCAAAAGAGGAGACTGAATTCCTCCAGCAATTAGTGTGTGGTCAACACGAGAGAAGCTGGGATGATCAACTACTGATCACACTACAGGTTTTTCACCTGGTTATTGGGCTAATCACACAATAAACGACCGTTCAGCCCAATATCGCATTATTGTGTACACTCCAACAATGAACGACTATCATTCCAACGGTTTTATTTCATTTTATATGATGAAATTATGTTGTTTCAATTCTGCAGTGTGTATGCACTCATGACCAGCAGTGTAGGCAGATCTTCATAGAGTCTACTAGATCTTTTCAGCAGATGGTTATGACAGATGAAGAGAACAGATCTGAAGCTTGTAAAATCCTGTAAAACCTGTATAGTGTGTACACATGAATCTACATGCTGATCAGGACTTTCAGTTGTTGTTAAACGGTTAACAATATCGTATCAGTGAAATTTTCTGTGTACCCAGACTTAGACAGCATTAACATACCACTGTTTCCTTGAGTCTTCCCACTCTCCTCCTTTTCTTTTCAAAGTAGGTCATATCCAGTTCAAGGACAAAGACCTCACATAGGTGCTCCAAGACAATTATCTCCTAGGCTTTGAGCTTTGAGAACAGGTGTCAGTTGATATACCATAGATTGATCATTGGATATTCATAAATGAATGTTCCAGCACGTTTTTCTCACTTGTGTAGAAATAATTCTCTATTGATCAGTGATCACACTGCAGTGATAACAAGCTCACAAGCTGTCAAAAGCTGTTCCCGGACTTCACCTAGGTGCCAAGGAAGTACGCCTGTCTCTTCTCGCAGGCGGCGGCCCCTTGCCTTGCAACAGGATGCTTTTCCTGATCCCAAGTGGCCATGCTGCGCGTGCATGCACAATTATGTCCCCGTCCTGTTGCTAGGCAACGGAACGCTCTTCTCCTGCTTGCTGGCATTTCAGCTGCAGCTGATCGCTTAATCACCCAAACCTATCAGGGAGCACTTCCCTCTATTTAGACCTCCTTCAGACAGTATCTGGGGTGCCATAGTATTGGTTCATCAGCTCCAACCTGATGTCAAAGAATTTGTGTGCGTCACACAACCCACACAAACACCTCTCCATTTTGTTGATAATAATAATAATAACAATAATAATAATAATAATAATAATAATAATAATAATAATAATGATTAATAACAACAACAATAATAACAATATTAATAATAATACTTTTAATAGGGTTCTAGAGGTGGTCTGCTGATGTGGTGGTGTTTCTATTGCTGCCTAGATGAAGATGTCAGTAGTTCCAGGTCCTGTATTATATGAATGCTGGAAGGGTTCCATGGTGCAGTAAAGAGCCATGTGGGTGGGTCACAGCGCTTCACTGCTGAGCAACAGAACCCTCCAAGCAATAATTATAATAAACTATAACAAGATATAAACTAATAAACATGGTTTATATTATCATTCAAGTAATTACATTTTAAACGCTATTAAATATGTCTTCTCTTTCAATAGATCTCTGAAGCCTAGGTCTGTAATTGTCCCTCTTCTAAAATTGTTTATGTTTAGTTTATTATAACTTTGGGGAAGTGATTTTGAGTTGAATATAAAAGATGTCCTTTTGTGTATGCAGAAATATGCCTGTGTACACTTGTGTTTCTCATCTGTATTTTGAGTTACACGCCTCTTATGATACTTGCAAACTTGGGGCCTGATTCATTAAGGATCTTAACTTAAGAAACTTCTTATTTCAGTCTCCTGGACAAAACCATGTTACAATGCAAGGGGTGCAAATTAGTATTCTGTTTTGCACATAAGTTAAATACTGACTGTTTTTTCATGTAACACACAAATACTTGATAGCTTATTTGTACACTGACATTTAAAGTTGATATTTGTTTTTCATTACTATGTTATTAACAGGTGAGTTTAATTTATTTTTTTTCTATGTGTTCTGCTGTGACTTTATATTTCACATATGTACATATATCCTGCAGTGTATTGTCTGTCAGAGAAGAGTATACATAGACCAGTAGTTAACAAGAGACGTTTCTTCAGATCTGCTGGTATCACCGTAAGTGTCAGTATACTACCGCTATTGGATGGGTAGGCATGGTGCATTGATATCGTTTTTATAATGCTAGCTGGTTTAATAAGTTATACATTAGATATTATACATAGAATATTTGCATGTGTTGTTTGACATTTTGCTAAATAGAAACACATCTTCTTGTTAAAGCTTTATTTGGCAGTGATAGACATTGGAAGCAAATCACAATACCCTTTAACTAGAAATATATTTATTATATCTTTCTACTGATTAGTCAGTTATATTCTGTAACAGGAAATTGGAATGCAAATAGATTACACTGAACAATAGCAGTTACATATTTGAAATTTCCATCTGCTCAAACATCTACTTCTTTAATACAGAGGTGTAGAACTGTGAATTGCTATTAGTAACAACAGTAATAGTATTTGAACCTAGATGCCTTTTCCCTTCCTTATAGAATGCAATGGTTTAGAAAATATAGTACCTGTAATTTACCAGCAGGGAAGAACTCATATGATGAAAATGATTTCTGCTGAATACTATAAAGGTTCCAGAAGAAGGTTTGATAGGCTAAGGATAAATCATTTGTACAGTAATAGTGTGCAAGTACCAGATTTTTGTGCAGTGGCAGTCATTATTCCAACCCTGTAAATGTCAGCAGTTAACCTTAAAAGACCAATGCCATGGGTATAGCTGCCATATCCGGCGGCATTGGTCTTTCAATGTCAACATTGTGAATGTCGCCAATCACACTGGCGTCATTGTCCACCTGTCTACACACTGCAACTGCCAACTGCTAACAGGGTCGCAATTATGTACCCTACACATTTTGCGGACCCAGCATTTTGTTAAATATTTGCTCATGTACAGTGGTCAAAGTGAAAATAAAGAAGTGGCGGTATGGGAAGGGTAAGTGAATGGAATATGATATATAACATAGGTGCCTGTGACAGGCAGCATATGTGAAAGAGAACACAGGGAGACTGCTTGGACACTACATCCGCCAGACTGCCTTGGATCAGGACAGAGTTCAGAGAGATAGGCAGAGGCTGTCAAGAGTGGGAAAACTGTGTACAAAGCCGGGTAAGCAGAGGAAGGAGGATCTAGAGAGCTGAGAGAAGGTTGTGTGAGAGAAGCTGGGAATCAGAAACCAGAGCTAGGAGTCGGGTTAATGACTTACACTCACACACAATCAAGGAAGGGACTAGAGGAGAATTTCAGGATTGTGAGGAAATTATTATTTGGAGAAGAGTGGATCAGAATGACAGACACCATATCTAAAAGGAGCCATGCTGAAAGCAACAGTTGGAGAACTGTGACATAAGTACTGATTATTTATTGATTTATCTATTTTCTGGACTGAAATTTGTGGCTACAGTATAGTTAGACAGGGAATTGGTGGGGAGACCCAAAGATATTCATTTCAAACCGAGTTGCAGTATTATGTTTTAGTTTCAAAGGCAATAGACCAGGGAGAGACAGCCAGCGATTCTGGGACTGAGATATCTAAAAGTAATATATTTGTAAATGTAAGGGAGAAGCATTTCAGTGAGTAAACTGCAAGTTTAAAATGTGACATACTCGGGGAGCTACAGGAGAAGAAAGAATGCAGTGTAGTGTCATCATTATAGCTAATAGGAGCGAGCAGTAACCATTATGTTCTACCCCATTTTGAGAAATATCAAGTGAGGGAGAAAGCGTATTGGATGCTATATTTTTGAGAAATATATTTCTTTCCAGAGGGTAGATTCTGCAAGTTGTGTGTTACTACGGCTAGTTTTTATGCTCTACCAAGCCCAGTAACTCCAGTGTGCTGTGTTATTTCTTTATTCATCTGAATTGAATACATGTTCCTAAACTCTTGGATCAAGTGAACAAGTATATTTGCCTTTGATACTACAGGATACCAAAGATTTGTACATTTATTACTGCATTGCTCTTTAATATGATTTTTGTGTTACACTGAGCGAATTTAAAAGTGTTAGTAGTCTATGTTTATTGAAGACTTCTTGTGTAATTTGAGCATGGTATGTGGTTTCCAGTAACAGCTAGTGATTAGCTGGTGAATAAAGTGATAATTGGCCCTCAGGTACCTCTTCTTTTAATAAGGTGAAAAAAAAGAGACACAGTGTTTATAGTATAAAACATTGTTCACATATATTGCTGTTGCGTTTAACTCATTGCTCTAAAAACAAATAAACATGCTGGTGTGGCTTAAAGACAAGTTTGAAGCACTGCTAGTTGGTATGTGTCTGTGGTCATAGATAGAAGCTGAGCAGAGGGTTCCCTTTGTCTCCCTCTGGTGTTGCAAGATATTCCCCAGGGTAAGAGTGAAAAAACTAAAATATTAATGTCTGCTCCCTCTCAATTGGCCTAGGGGACCAGATATGGTTACTTCTTCTCTTATCTGTTATTTACCATTGTCATTGAACCATCACCATGATATGTGAATATCAGCAGATTTGAGGTGAAGATATGAACAGTTGAAAGAGTGTTTATCTTTATAAGTAAATGACGTGTTGTTCTACTTATTAGATTTTGGGCCTTCAAATGGTTCATTCCTTGCCAGAGTTTCAACGTTTTTGGGACTTATAAGCTTTACATGGTAATTAGGAGAAAGATTTTTCAGTTTATCTGGAGGCTGGGATGGAGCCTTCTACGACCCTGTTATTATTAGACTCCTTTTGTTGTTAGGGAATTAACATAAAAAATCCCTAGCTAATTGTTTTACTCATCTTCATCCTATGTTAGACACATTCCACATCCTATGTTAGACTAAGAGTTGGAGAAAATTCTTCCTTGATCTTCGGGCTTGTCAAGATCCTGAATTTAAGTGAGTGTGCGTGATATGTGTGTGACAAAGGGTTAATCAAAAATAACCACCTGGTTTATTTAAAATGATTAAAACTTTCCCTATCTATGCCACACACTAATTTTGTTATACCAATTATGCCACCACCTCTTTTGTGTGACGTGCTGGCACTCTTACTCAGAAAGCATTCAGTTCTCCGTTTAAACTACTGTAATCTATCACAATTTACTTTCCTCCAAGTTATCATAAACCAAATGATCTCCTCTGCTTCAAGTATGTAGCATTCCAAAACCAAGCTAAGTCTGACATGTGAATTCATAAGAACACAGAGACCTAAACTTAATAAGTGTAATTTATTATGGAAAATAAATCCACTAAAATAAAACGCTTAAGACAAAATTCATTATCAAAATGAGATGCAAAGATACTCATACAATAGTTTCTTGTAAAATAAAAGGGAATAAAAAAATTTAATTATAACTTACAAATGATCAGGTTCTGCCTTATTTCGAGAAGTAGAAATAAAGGGACACTTCTCAATATGGTGTTGACTCCCAAAAAGGGTAGAGTTTCTTAGAGTTACAGGACATTTTAAACATGACACAGGTACCCACAGCCACCTTTCCACTGTGATGTCAGAACTAGAAAGTCTATGTAGATACAATAAGTTTATGACCTCTGTTCAAACACCTTTCAAGTCAGGTTTTCTTTACACGGGCCTAACTCACCAGAATGTCCTACTGAGATGATTTTACCTTTTCACAACAAGTTTCTCTTAATTTGCATGCCAAACATGTCTCTTGTAGGTAGGACATTTGAGAAAATATGACAGTTTCATGTGTCCATACTTTCCTCAATTCACACTTATCCCAGCTGCTCTGTCCCCCCAGTTGAGATGTCCTGAGACATCACTGATGTTATTGATATAAACCTAATGAGAACTTTCAAGAGCTTTTACGACATGTACAATTAATTGATATTAGGCACCCATCTATAACTACGTGTCTGAAACTCTCTATCCATAAATACGTCTTGAGTAGAGCAAAAGAGTTTAAAAAGAAAATTAAAGAGATATTGTAGTTTAGCCTCCCCCTATTCGGATTTAACCCTTGGCTGGACACAGAGTTCCTCTGAGACACATCAAGCTAATACTATGAATTAATTCACAAACACATATTTGCAGGTCTATATGACTAGTAATTAACTTGCATATGACAGGGCAGTATCAACATTATAAAAATAATCCTTCAAAAAATGTATGCACCCTTTATAATTATCTACTTTTCCTCTCAAATAGCTTTATTAACTTGTTGTACCCTCCTTCCTGTAGGTAAATGCTGCCTCTAAATTGATTTGGCAATCTTTTCAGGTGCTCACTTCAAAGAAAGGGTTGACTTTGCTAGATTTTCATTACTTGGTCAACAAGTCGTGTTTATTAATTGTTGCCTCAAAAATGTCTGGGCCTGATTCATCTTCAAACGCAACGAGAATGCAACTTGCACTTTTAAAAGTGGAATGGTAGGGTGAACTCACCCATTGTGCACATGCCTGACAAATCTGTATGGGAGCTAGCTATGAATGGCTACAAAGCACAATCAGTGAACTAATAAGACTACAGCATTACATGTAGTTTTATACCTCTTAGACAGAACTAACAGGAATTTATGAATTTACAATTATTTTCCTGCATAAATTATATATATTGATCAGTGAATGACAAAGTGAAATAGTAATCAACAGGCTTAGCACATGAGTGAATTACTCTAACTTAAGTTTACCAACTAACGGAGTTGTCTAAGATTATCAACTAAGCTACTTTTATGACCAGGGTTGGCCTGGCCCTCCGGGGAGCCGGGGTATCCCCAGTGGGCTCTGATGCTTCCCCTCTTCGTTGGTGGTGGGAGTGGGTAATTTAAAAAAAAAAAAAAAAAAAGAATACTCACTTGATTGCGGCACCAGCACCCTCCTCTCTGTACCGTTCGCACTGAATATCGAGCGTGATGTCATCACATCAGAAACAAACATTTGTATCTAATGAGTCCTTACATTGTTACAAAAATATAAAGGAACATTTTTTCAGAAGGATCACTTTCTTATTGGAATAAGATTTATATTGAAGTGTGTTTTCTACACTAAAGGTCTGAGTCATTAAGGAGAGCAAATTATTTAAAAGCAGAAACTTTTCACCTGGGCAAAACCATGTTTCATTGGAGGGGGGAGTAAATTTGAAATATGGGGACAGATTTATAGTTTGGGTAGAGCATGTCCTAGATCAACCTTAAATTTCAGTGTAAAAGTAAAGCTATTGAGTATTTCTGTGTTGCATGTTAAAAAAACAAGCATTTGACTTATGTGCAAAATAATAAACTAATCTGCACCGAGTGCATTGTAACATGGTTTGTCCCGGAGAACATTTACTCCTTTTTTTGCCTTACTTTCCTTAATGACTCAGGCCCATAGTGTTTGTCACACAAAGGGCCTGAGACATTAATGCAAAAAAGGAGTAAATGTTCTCTGAGACAAACCATGGCACAATGCAAGGAGTGCAAATTAGTTTATTATTTTGCACATAAGTTAAATACTGGCTGTTTTTTTTATCTAGCACACAAATACTTGCTAGCTTTATTATTACACTGAAATTTAAGGTTGGTCTAGGACATGTCCTACCCCAACTATAAATCTGTCCCCACATTTTAAATTTACCTCCCCCTCCAATGCAACATGGTTTTGCCCAGCTGCAAATGTTACTCCTGTTTTATGTTTTGCTCTAATTAATGACTCAGGCCCAAAGTGTTCATCTGTTTATCCCCAGGTATGTACAAGAACTGAACATCTTATCTCATCCTCTCTTATTTTCATCTCTGCAACTGTGCCTGCATATTTTAAAAATTATGTAATAGGACTTTGTTACTTGCTTAACCTGTGTTTAATTTCTGCTTGTTGAACCAATTTTATGACTGTGGCCTGACTCTCATATACGTGAGTAAGGAAAAAAGTTCTCCCCTCGCTTCTCTGATCAGTTGTCCAGTTAGCACAGATGTAACTTATTTTGAAATCAGTCTCACTATAACTTTTTAGTCTGAAGGAGACGTATGTGGGGGCAGACGTGTGTTTTTTTACACTGTTTTACTCAAAAAGTGTTTATAAAATACAGTTAAACAAGACAGTTGAACAAATATTGAACAACAACCAAAGACCTGTATAAATACTCTACATCTGCTGCATCTTTTACTCTGCTACTTCTGACTGTTTGCACAGGACATTACAACTAGGTAATTCTTTTAATTCCTGTATTAGTTGCTATTTTTCTTCCAAATACCAATGTTTGCCAAATTATTTTTCTAGCTTTCCCTTTATGATATTATCTTTAGAACTATATCATCCTTCATCCTTTGCTGCAACACACACCTCTGACCACATTGCCCCTTCATTGCTTCACTCACCTCTAGTTAACACTTATAAACTGTTTTCCAATTTAAATTCAATAGTTATAACAGTCGCACCCTGTTGCCAGAAACTAAAAGGACACACATTTTACAATCATCTTTCTTATATTTCTTCCTCCTGCTTCTATTAGCTGGTGATACATCACCTAATCCAGCTCCCCCACACTTCTCCCACACGCGTATATCTAAACAGTACCGAAATCCAGCAAACCTCAAATATATCACCTGTCTCCCATCCCTTCTAAAGTGCTTTAAATGGGCCCTTTGGCATGCATGCTCTGTTTGCAACAAACCTACATCCATACATGACCTCTTCCACTCAAACAACCTCAACCTTATGGCAATAACAGAAACATGGCTCACGCAATCAGAGTCTGCTTCACCTGCAGCCCTTTCACATGGTGGTCTCCATTTCAACCACACTCACAGACCTGGAGGCAGACAGTGCACATTCACAGTTATACCAAATGTCAAATCATTCATCTTTATATCTTTTGAAGTACATACTGTTTGGATTTTTAACCTATTTTCTATGTGTGTTGCTGTGATCTATCGCCCCCTGGACCTCACCAACAATTCTTGAACATTTCTCTGCATGGCTCCCTCACTTCTTATCTTCTGACATCCCCACCCTCATAATGGGTGATTTCAACATCCCTTTTGCTAATCTACGTTACAATGCTGCTTCAAAACTGCTCCCTCTAACCTCCTCACTTGACCTCTCTCCCTGGATTGAATCCGCTACTCATCAGGATGGCCACTGTCTTCATCTTGTTTTCTCTAAACTGTGCTAAGTTTCTAATTTTCTTGACACTCCTTTCCACCTTTTGGATCATCACCTTATTAGTTACTTGCTCACTCCCAGTGCTTTTACCTTCCTGTTGTCAAATTCTTCCAAGCCTCCTCATACCTGCAGGAATATTAACTCTATTGAGTTTCAACTGTTTTCCACCTCTCTCCAACACCAACTCTCGCCAATTTCTATATTCTCCTCCCCTGATATGGCAGTTCCTCATATTCACCGTACCATAGATACTGCCCTTGATCAAGTGGCTCCAGCGACTGTTGATACTCCGCATAGACTTCGTTGTCAACCGTGGTACACTAAAGTAACACGAAATCTGCAAAAACTTTCTAATAAAGCTGAACGTCACTGACGTAAATCTTGTACATCTAATGATTTCAGCGCATATACTGCTATCTACCACTTCTATCGAAGTGCTCTGGACACTGCTAAACAAGCATACTTCCAATCTCTCATCTATGCTCAGGTTTCTATCCCCAAATGCCGTTTTAACACATTTAAATCTCTTCTCAATCCTCCCACTCAAAACCCTCCGACTACCATCAGTGCCTAGGATCTTGCTTCCTATTTCAAGGACAAGATTAATAAGATCAGACTTAAAATTGTATAATTCACTCCCTTGCATCACAAGACTTTCCTCTAGTATTCAAATCTTCAAGCATTCTCTGAAAACCCACCTCTTCAGACAAGCTTATAATATTCCTCTACCACCTTTTTAATCTCCCTAGGTTACCCTATTACCACGCTCTACACAGCTAACACAAGACAACAACCCTCTGACCAACATAGTTGTGTGACTGAGCATACAGCACACTAAATACTTTGTAATCTTTGCATTCTAGCTGGACAAATATTCAATATGATGTAGCACATACCCTTTTGTAATAAACCATTTTCCCATATATTGTAAGCTTGTGAGCAGGGTCTTCTTACCTCTACATATGAATGTATTACCCAGTATTGTTTTATTACTGTTTGTTCCCAATTGTAAGCACTACGGAATCTGCTAGCACTATATAAATAAATGTTGTTGATGATGGTTATTATACTAATGAGGAAATCATTTCCCAGAATGATCATTTGTGATTACATAAAAATAAGACCATCACATTAAATAAAGTATAATAATATGAGAAGGCAATTTCATTACCACAGCTCATAGACATGTAGATCCATGTAGGGACTAATGAGGCTCCTGACAAATTATGTCCTCAGAAAAATAATAAAAATAATGTAATAAATACACTTTACAGATAGAAAATAAATAATTAAAATCTACCAACAAAAGATATAATAAATATAGATTATTGATGAATACATGTGCAGATAAGCATCTCATTGCTGATTCTACTGAAGGGACTAATAAATAAAGGTTTTTTTAATGACATATTTTCTTTCTTTTTCACTTTTCTATAATAATTTTATCATATTCACCTTGCTGTGAACTGGTTAAGAAAATAACAATTTTATTAATATATCAATAAACATATATATTTTTAATTGCAATAAGTATATTATAGAAACCATAGACCAAAGTCTCTTAGATTCAACTCTTTCTTCAATGAAGACCCAAATAAATATACAGATAATCTAATTATTTGGATGCGCTATATAGATGATATCCTGATCTTCTGGAAAGGGGAGACTAAGGAATAAGGTGAACTTTAGTTGAAGATGAATATCCAGATTGGACAGAGGGGACAAACTTGTAAAAATTCACTTCACAACAGGGAAAGTAGTAGAGCAATTCATCCCCTCCCCAACAATTTTTTGAGGCCCCCTCAGTCATTTCATCACCCAACCCCCAGTCAATTACTCACCCTCCTTGCCATTTTATAAATCCCCAGCCGCCGAATTTATGACCCCCCCCCAACAGCCATTTCGTCAACCATTCAGCCTAAAGGGAAACGCGTTGGGGGTGTGACATGTTGGGGTTTCCTACACTAAGTGGGTTTTCTCACAAAGTGCTTGGAAATGCACAGTTCAATAGCAAAGTTGAACAAACATTGAACAACATCTGAAAAAATGCAGTAATAACCTACATCTGCTGCAGCCTAACTTTGTATTACTTCTTTAACTGCACTAGACATTGCAACTAGGTATTTCATTAAATTCCCTCAAATGTGTTGCCTTTTTGCTCTTAAATCCCAATGTTTAACAAATTGCTTTCATACTTTTAGGACTACATCATCTGTCACGCTTCCTACAGGTCACAACTTTGTCCACATTGCCCCTTTATTACTCCACTCACCTCTATTCAACACTCATGAACTTTTGACACTCATCCTGTCGCCAGGATATAAAAGGTCACAAGTTTTACAATCATCTAGCCCATCTTTCTCTTTCTTCGCTTCTATTAGCTGGTGATATATCACTTAATCCATGCCCCCTACACTCCTCCACCTCAAATATGTCTCCCATCCCTTCTCAAATGCTTTAAATGTGCCCTTTGGAATGCACGTTCTGTTTGTAACAATCTTACCTCCATACACAACTTCTTCCTCTCAAACAGCCTCAGCCTCAGGGGCGGGCTGGCCCAGGGGCAGGGGGGAAGCGCCCCCCCCCGGGCCGCTTAGTCAGACCGCTATTAGGGCAGAGGGGTAGGCTGGCCGGCCGCCCCCTGAATGCAATATACCCCATTTTCACCGGCGGCCGCATCTGATTACATGAGATGTGGCCGCGTCAGCGCACAGGCGGCCGCATCAATGATGCGGCCGCATCCCGCTTCCCTCTCCCAGCCCGCGCCTGCTCAACCTTCTGGCAATAACTGAAACCTGGCTTACACATTCAGACATTACCTCACCTGCAGCCCTTTCACACGGTGGCCTCCATTTCACCCACTCGGCGAGACCTGGAGGAAGACAAGGAGGTGGGTTTGGACTACTTCTCTCCCCACAGTGCACATTTACAGTTCTTCCAGATGACTTATCACTTACATTCACATCTTTTGAAGTACATGCTATTCATATTTTTAATCCATTCACTATGCATGTTGCTGTGATCTCTCGCTCCCCTGGACCACACCAACAATTTCTTGAATATTTCTCTGCATGGCACCCTCACTTCTTATCTTCCAACATCCCCACCATCATCCTGGGTGATTTCAACATCCCCACTGCTAATCCACGTATCAATTCTGCTTCCATACTACTCCTTCTAGCCTCCTCCCTCAGCCACTCCAAGTGGGTTGAATCCTTTACTCATCGGGATGGCCATTGCCTTGATCTTGTTTCCTCTAGACTATGCTCAGTTTCTGATTTCCTTAACACTACTTCCCCCCTCTTGGTTCATCACCAGTACTTTATCCTCTCTGCTGTCAACCTCTAGCAGGACTCCTCATACCTGCAGAAATCTTAGCTCAAAAGTTTTCCACCTCTGTCCAACACCTTCTCTCTCTAATCTCTACAATCTCTTTCCCTGATATGGTAGTACCTCATTTTCACCAAACCCTAGCAACAGCCCTTAAACAAGTGGGTCCAGCGAATATTCATACTCATGTCGACTCCAATGTCAGGCGTGGCACACTAAAGTAACACAAAATCTTAATTTTTTCCCGTAAAGCAGAACGTCACTGACGCAAATCTCGTACCTCTAATGATTTCTTCACATATGTTTCTATCTACCACTCCTATCGAAATGCTCTGGACACTGCTAAACAAACATAAATTCCTATTGCTCATATCTGCTCAGTCTTCTAACCCCAAATGCCTTGTTAACATATGTAAATCTCTTCTCAACCCTCCAACCCCAAACTCGCCAATTATTATCAGTACTACTATCAGCTTCCTACTTCAAGGACAAGATTGACAAGATCAGATTAAAAATGGTATCATCTTCCTCAACAAGCAGTCAGTTAATTTCCTTCCCAGCACCCTCTGTCACCCTCTCTTTATTTGATCCCACAAATGAAGATGAAGTATCTACTCTCTTCTTACTCTACCTACTGTCCTCTTGTTCCTATTATCTCGCAAATCAGAACATCTCTGTCTCATCTGCTCCTTCCACCTCTAACTAATATCTGTAACTCTTTCTCACTAGTGGTATCTTCCCATAATTATACAAGCATACAGTGATTACACCTATTTTGAAAAAACAAAATTCTGACCCAAACTCGCTCTCAAACTACCATTCCATCCCTCAGCTCCCATGCCCCTCCAAGCTTCTAGAGAGACTTGCCTACACTCTCCTTACACATTTCCTTTCCGCACACAACCTATTGGATCCTCTTCAGTCAGGCTTTTGTTCACTACACTCCACTGTTGACTAAGGTTCTCAATAATTTGACCACTGCTAAAACTAAAGGCCATTACTTTCTTCTAATTCTCCTGGATCTCTGGCTGCATTTGACACTGTTGACAACTCTCTTATCATACAAACGCTACAATCCCTAGGTCTTCAAGAAACTGTCCTATCCTGGTTCTCATCCAACCTTTCTAATCATTCTTTCATTGTTAATTACTCTGGCTGCACCTCTGCTAGACCTCAAGATTCAGTACTAGGTCCTCTGCTGTTCTCTAGCTATACCACTTATCTAGGAAAATTAATAAGCTCCTTTGGATTTCAGTATCATCTCTATGCGGATGATACCCAAATTTATCTATCCTCTACTGATCTCTCACCATCTGTGTTGTCCCATGTAACTGACTGTCTTTCTGCCATTTCATCTTGGATGGCCTCTCGTCAACTCAAATTCAATCTTTCAAAAACGGAGTTAATAATATTCCCACCCACCAACAGAAGGTACCTACATGACATTTCTATTTCTGTTAACAACATGACCACAAATCCCACCCCGCAAGCTTGCTGCCTAGATGTGATTCTTTACTCAGAATTGTCATTTGTTCCCCACATCGACTCTATATTTAAATCATGTTGCATTCATTTAAAAAACATTTCCAGAATACACACATATCTTACACAAGTGCAAAAACTCAAATTCATGCATTCATCATCTCCAGCATTGACTATTGCATTTGCCTCCTTACTGTTCTTCTCCAAATCAGATTCTCAGACCTACAATATGTTTTGCATGCAGCGACTAGATTGATTTTCCTTGCAAATCGCTCTTCCACTGCTGAACTACTCTGTCAGTCTTTTCATTAGTTGCTAGTTTTTTACCGAATACTATATAAAATACTTCTACTAACCTACAAGACCATCAACAAAACTGCACCTATATACATGTTCTCACTTGTCTTAAAATATCTGCCAACTCGACAACTCCATTCTGCAGAAGATCTGCATCTCTGATCCACTCTCATTACATGCTCCCATTCCTATCTACAGGATTTTTTTCGTGCTGCATCCATTTTATGGAATTCCCTCCCTCTCACAATAAGACTTTCCTGTTATGATTCCTAGTGAATTCAGGACACGGCAATAGCAGTAGAGAAACCAATTGCTAGATTTACTAAACTGCGGGTTTGAAGAAGTGGAGATGTTGCCTATAGCAACCAATTAGATTCTAGCTTTCATTTTGTAGAATGCACTAAATAAATGAGAGCTAGAATATGATTGGTTGCTATAGGCAACATCTCCACTTCTTCAAATCCGCAGTTTAGTAAATCTAGCCCTTGGTTTCTCTACTGCTATTGTTGGGAGTTGGGAGTTGGGAGATTGTAAGCTTGCGAGCAGGGCCTTCTTACCTCTTTGTATTACCTAGTATTGTTTTATTACTGTGTTTTTCCCCAATTGTAAAGCACTATGGAATTTGCTGGCACTATGTAAATAAATGTTGATGAAGATGATGACCATGATGATCCCCCCCAGCATATTTATCAGCCCCCCAGCCTATTAATCAAACCCCCAGCCATTTCATTAATCATTCCCCAGCCAATTTATCTCCCCTTCAGCCATTTCATTAAACCCCCAGCCAGTTCAGCACCCCCAGCCAATTCATCACCCCTCAGCAAATTCATTAACCGTTCCCCCAGCCAATTAATCACCCCCCACAACCAAACCATCACCCCCAGCTCTCAACCAGTTACCATTTCATCACCCCCTCATCCCCAGCCATCTACCCCCTCCACAGACATTGTATCACTTCTTCCTCTTCCCTGATATTTAAGAAGCAGCACTTACCTTTCTCTCTTCTGGTCTCTTCTTATCCAGCCTCCAGACTCCGGCACCTCTTTTTGTTTCTTGACAGGCAGCCAGCAGCATATGCGATGCTGTAAGCTGCCCTATCAGTGCAGGTGTGGTTTGTGTGCTTAGTCTGGTCACATGAGATGTGGTAATCTCACAAGACCAAACTAAGAATACCACAGCCACAGTGGCAGGGCATCTAACAGCACCAAGTTTATTGTGTGTGCAAAGCATGGTACGTGTTGAAATTCACCAAAGTCGCAATGCACACAGCAATGAGGAATCACGAGGAGAGTCTAAGTGAGATGAACTATTTTGCACTCACATTCCTGAGTTTTTCCAAAAGATTGACACTAGTATGTTTCTTTGTGAAATCTGCAATACACAGAGTAGCTTGCCTGTGAATGACCTGGCATTGAGTGCTAGGTCTACTATGCAGAAAGGACGAGAAGGATGATGGTGAAGCCACCGGCGCTGCTGATGGCGATAAACCTATCCATTGGGCTGTCACGGTCATCTAGTTTTGATTTTAACCAGAACTACTTGTTCACATATCAGTAGATAAGTGGACTGTCAGTTCAATGGCATTTTCTAAGGACTGAATTACTTTTTGCTTAACATTACAGTTCAGCTGAGGAATTGTTGTTCTGGATAAATGGAATCGAAATGGAATTTGATAGCGTGGACACATGATCTCAGCTATTCATCTAAAAGCTGATGCATTGATGGCGGAAATTGGACGCACATCCAATGCTAACATAGCTGTCATGGCTTTAGTGATCTGTTGTGCAACAGGATGCTGAATGTCATACTTGTTTCCTCCTGCAAATGCTTGCTTTACAGAAAATTGTGTAAAATGCTTACTCGTTAAGCTCCCACTTTTGTATAGATTTGTCCCCCTCAGTAGCAGCAGCTGTAGCATACAAGGATGTGTCTTGGGAATCATTGATTGCATTAAGAGAGTTATTTGGAATTTGATAATTGGATGCTGGACTACGTCCTACCTACGGAGGATGATAGCGAAGGTGTTGACACTGATGACGATTGCAAGTCTCTATCCATTCGGCTGGTAGATGATGCTGAGCTGCTTGCTACTATACACAATTTGTCTCATTTGGAATTATGACTTGAATTAATTTGCTGCAGATATTCAACGTTTACTTTTTTTGGCCTGACAAATGCTACAGATGCCTTGACAAATGTTGTCTGGGTTTGGATAAATGTATTTCCAAACACAAGATGTGGGTTTTTTTGGTCTTATGCCTTGGAATGATAATGTGCTTATCATGGGCATCTGCTGGTAGTAACACTAGTGACTGCCTTACTTTAACACAATCATCATCATCCTCCTAATTATCTCATCCATGTACAACACATTCATTTTCAGATGCACAATAATCCTCATCAATTTCTATGGGTAAATCATCAACACTAATACTACTAGTCATCCTCAAAATTTCAAATGGTTGAGGACTTTTTGAAGAGGGCTGCTCTATTAATACAGTGTCTGAATTTGAAACCTCAGACTCACATATAGCACTCATGGATACACTCCTTAGATGCTCCTCAGGATTCTGTGAGTGCCCAAGTTGTTCTTCAACCACAGTGGTATCTTCAGGCACTGATTTGGCTTTTTTGGAGGTGTCTGTAACAGACGTACACTCTGAGCGACAAGGTGGGGCATGGGAAGTTGTGGAAGATGCATGATTGCGTTGGGAACTCTGTTTTAGAATGGCCAATGAAGTGCGTATACCAGTACCAGCAGTACTAGCAAAATGTGGACAGCCTTGTCTTGCCACTGCGGGTGATGTATGAAATGTTAGCTATTTTCCTTTTTTTGGACAAATCACCACATACATCAGAAAATTCCCTCTTAATAAACCTTCTTACATCAAGAGTTGATGTTTTGTTTGAGATTGAATTTGAAAAATAGTGTTTGGATTTTGAGGACGCTTTTGTCAACTTTCTTCGGACATTTCCTTTTTTACTAGTAGAGGACGTAACAGTAGTAATACCGCCAATTCTGGTATTGGGCTGCTCCTAATTTGTACAGTGATCCTTTGGTTGCCAAGAGAAGTAATGGCACTTGAACAAATTGGAGCTACTTGAAGATACCTGTCACGACACCAGGGGAACGCTCAATGAAATAGGGAAAGGAAGGAATGTTATTATCATGCACCGTACCCGCCGATTATTTAGCCGGGTCCCAATGCACTTACCTGGGTCTTACCTGGACCCTGATTTATACCTGTCACAGAACAACACACCTTCTGATCCAATCTCCTGCTGCTGCTATCTGGACCCTGGTTTATACCTCCCGCAGAACATCACGTCTTCCAATCCAGTTTCCTGCTGCGGCTACCTGGAACCTGGTGTATACCTACTGTAGCTTATCTCACCTTCAGATCCAGTCTCCAGCTTCCAAGCTACTTGGACCCTGGTTTATACCTACTGCAGACTATTTACCAACCTGATCCAATCTTCTGCTTGGTGCTACCCGGACCTCTGTGTATACTTGACCAGATCTTCCATCCTACACTCTCCACAGGGCCTCGCTGGGTGTAAGGGTCCCACAGATACCCATTGATCGTGACAGTTATCTTACAATTCCTATGACACTGCTCCACAATATAATTCTAACAAGCAACATTTATATTTTTGGGGGGATTGTGCTACTCTTTGTAAAAAAACAAGAACACCTTCTTTATTTTTTTGGGGTGTGTAGCTGACAAGTATTGAAAAATAGAAAAGATTAGAATATATAGTGTACTTTTGGGATAAGTAGCTGCTGTGGAACCTCACAACAAAACATCCTTTTTCATATGGATGTCACTAATTGAACCTTCCAAAATTGACAAGTATTGAAATAAAGAAAACATTAGAATATATAGTGGGTTTTTGGGGGTGTGCAATTGCATGATAACACTCACAAACACTCTTTTTTAAATATAGATTTCTAAATCTAGGTTGGTGTGCCATCCTTCTCAAAGTGTACTCCTCTCACACCAAGTCTTAAACTAGTAAGTTAGTTTAATTTCCTATTTTATTTCCAAAACTTTTTTGTACAACTTATTTTGTATGTCTTGTTATCAATTGTTTTGTAATTAAGCCTTGGAAACATTTTTCAAATTAAATACATTTATTCTAGTATATTCTCTGTGATTCTTTGTGAACTTACGAAGTCAAATGAGGCTCATGCTACATGTGTATGTGATTTAAGTGTATAATATTAATAACTGGTTTTGGTAAACACAACTCCACAGTAAATCCTTCATGGTGGCTGAAAATATGTATTCATTGGTAAGTGACCAAGGTAACTCCAGTCACAGCCAGCTGTTTCAGATTGCTGTATCTGAGACAGGCTTGACATTCGTGACAGCATTTTCATGGGGTGTACAGCTGCTACTGAACCTCACCCACAAACACCTTTTTTTTAATATGGATGTCACTGAATGAGTCTTTCAAAACTGACAAGTAATGAAAAATACTTAAAAGATTATAATATATTAAATATAGCCTTTTATTGGGATGTGCAACTGCTGCTGAATCTCACAGGGAAACACACAGTTTTTTTCAAAATTATTTCAGCTGTCTCTGCCCCATGCAAGATAACTTTCACTAGAAAAACTTTCAATTTTAAAATAAATAAATCTAGTTGTTTTTTGGATTCTGTTGCTAATAGATAGACAGCAAAAGCACACGGTTTTTCTCCAAGAAATAAATATACTGCTTAGTTCAGAATTATATATATCTAACTTAGTCTCTATATACTGTCTAGTACTATTATATATATGCAATGCATTAAAAACAACCAGAAGCCGCTAATCTGTGTAAAGTGTATTTAAGATTGAAATTAAAAGCAATTGATTAGCAAACTATTTTAACTGACTAATCTCTATTGAACTGCTTTACAATAATAACAGGATTCTATTGCTTTCCTATGTCCCTCGTTCACCCTGAACGCTATTTTCTGAGCAGAGCACCGCAGCTAACCTCCTCCCTACACTCTGTCTGTACTAAAATTGTACTTGAGAAAACTAGGGAGGACTATATATACAAAAGATTTATAAAAAAAATTTTTTCATGGAAATGATGTTCTGCACCATTTTGAGTTCCGAGATTGGAGAACGACTTAGTTTCACTCGGATCCCCAACATCAGATCTTGTTGAATTTCACATAATCCAAACCGCTCTATTTGTGTATACGTACAGTGACTATATTATGTCAGATTAAATTTAAATGTAGTCAATTCTGCCTTAAATATCAAATTTAAAAACAAGGCTTACTAATAGTCTTAAGTATTATATTGTTCAGGCCTAATGGATTTATTTATATCAGATTAGGGGCGACCTATATGCAGAGCTGGATTAATGTAATAGGCTTTGTGGGCTATAGCCCAGGGGCCTTGGGCAGCTGGGGGCCCTAACAAAGATTTTTAATTAATGATGCCAGCGATCGGGTTGGGAGTGGCCCCACTCCCTACTGTCACTGTCATTGCCTCCAATTAATTCTCGTTAGGCAGGCGCAGCTAACAGCAAACCTGATGCTGTTAGCTGCCCTGCTGTCAGTGCAGGCCAAAAGGGCAGTGTACTGCTTAGTGAAGAGGTCTCCTCACTAAGCTCCCCACCGTGCCCTTACTGACAGTAGGGCAAGAAGAAAGAAGAGTTGCAGAACGGAGCTTGCAGCCTGCAGTGAAGAGGTGAGGACCAGGTAAGTGTTTTTCTATATATCGAGGGGGAAAATGAGCGGAGGTGATTCATTGGAGCTGGGGGTTAGGTCATTTATGGGGGAGATGAATTGACTTCAGGGGGGAGGCAGGGGCCTTTACAAATTTTACGGGGCCTCACAGTACTCTTAGCCAAGGGGCCTACATTGTCTTAATCTGGCCCTGCCTATTTGTCCTTAGTTATATTATCATAAATACCAAAATGGTGGCAGTAGTGAGCTAGAAGTGTGGTGCACGGCTTGGTGGGTATATCTACCCTTTCCATGCTCTGCATATAGTATCTGAGTGGCATTAACCCTTTTAGACTCACACACAACATGAGTAGCATGGTAGTGGGAAGATGTGGAAGTTAAAATAAGAGTCATAAAGTTGTGACTTTCCTTTATATGCATACTTGTATTCATATACAATGCAGACCTTTTCAAGGGGAAACTTATTAGTATGCATGGAAAGATTCAGTTTGACCTTGATCATTTAATTAATAATATAAAGAAAATAATGTGCAAAGTCATGCAATAATTCATCTTGACAATATTTTATTATGCTGTCTTGTTCATAATATAAACATTACAGAAAATGCATTTATTCCCGTTTCATAATATATTCATATGCAAGCACCAAATAACAATTCAACATTTCCAGAAACTCACCAAATAAAATTTTGCGGAAACTGAACACATATAGCATTTATTTATTTACATTAATTTGTTTTAAAACACCAATTATGAAACAATGTAAAAAGTTTTTCTTATACTGATAAGCATACACATAATATACACTTAAGCAAATATCATTTTCAGGTTTTAGGCACTTGCTCATCTAATTTCCTTCAAGTTAATTCAAGATACATAAAGAAAAAAGTATAGTATAATATTTACATTATGCAGTCAAAAGTATAAATATTTTAATGCTATTCTGAATTTGTGAGAAGGTTGACTAAAACCAAATGTGTATAACTAGATGCTTGATTAGTTTAACATAACAAAATCAAGGTATACATGCAAAAATATATGCCTTATAATGCAAAACGGAAAAATAATGAATTCATTTGACAAAACATCTATTAGAATGTAACAGTATTTCAGTGTACATTATGAATTACTTTAAATATTAACATAAATTTGTAAAAGCTAATGTCTTAGTGTTTTACCAGCTGCTCGTACTTATTTTATGTTTACCCAATTATTTTAAAAATTACATAATTATTTCACTTAACCTATACAGGCAAGGCTAGCTTATAATAACAAATAGTGCAAAGCTTTCTTACAACAATTCATTTTTATGCATGAAAAGTGTATGCATGTTATGCTTTATTAATTTTCAGACATAAAAGATTAGAATAATCATTTTTAGATATATATTTTTTAAGTGCAAATGTTTGCTGTTCACAAAAACCAAATTTTTATATACACGGAGGGAGTTTCTTGATCAGAGTGTACAAAAACATAGAGAAAACACAATTTTGTTACCATTCATTCACGACAAAACAGCTGTTTTTTATATTTTCAACTACCTAAATTTTTGCAGAAGTTAACATAGTAGCATAGTTGATGAGGTTGATAAAAGACACCTGTCCATCAAGTTCAACCTATTTTGGATCTCTTGCGATCCCTCACTTATATTTGAAATTGATCCAGATTAAGCAACCGCCAATCTGTTTCAATCGGGAAAAATCCCTCCAGATCCAAAATAGCAGTCCTATTTTTTCCTTATATCCACTACTATCCTTCATTTTAATTAATGGTTATATCCCTGGAAACACTTTTCCCTAAAATTTTGCCTAACCCTTTCTTAAACATATCTATTGAATCTGCCATCACGATCTTCCCTGGCAGGGAATTCCATATCTTGACTGCCTTTACTGTAAAGAACCCCTTCCTTTGCTGGTTGTGAAACCTCCTCTCCTCTAACCTGGGGGGGGGGGGTGCGTGTCCTGTGTATAGTCCTTGGGGTACAAAGTTCCCATGAAAGTTCTCTGTATTGACCCCTCAATGTGTTTGTACATAGTAATCATATCTCCTCTTAGATACCTCTTTTCTAAAGTAAACATGCCTAAACTGGCTAACCTTTTCTCATAACTTAATGACTCCATACCCTCTATCAATTTTGTCGCCCTTCTCTGAACTCTTTCTAGTTCCAAAATATCTTTTTTATAGAGTGGTGTCCAGAACTGTACTGCATATTCAAGATTAGGTCTTACCAACGATTTATTCAGTGGCAAAATTACACTGTCTTGCCTTGCACCTATGTTCCTTTTTATGCATGCCAATACTTTAGTTGCCTTTGTAGCTGCTGCTTGACATTGAGCACTTTTGATTAGTCTACTGTCTACGAGCACTCCCAAATCCTTAAAAACCAAACATTTATCTATGTTAAACCTTACATTTATCTATGTTAAATCTCATATTCCATTTGGCTGCCCAATCCTCCAGTTTATTTAAGTCCTTCTGTAGAGAAGCTACATCTTGCTCTGATTTTATTACCTTACAGATTTTAGTGTCATCTCCAAATTTGGAAACTTTATTCTCTAAACCATCACCGAGGTCATTAATAAATATATTAAAAATGAGTGACCCCAGCACGGAACCTTGAGGTACTCCACTCAAAACTTTTGACCAATTAGAAAATGTTCCATTTATCACAACTCTCTGTTCCCTATTCTCTAACCAGTTTTCGATTCAAGTACAAATGTTGTTTCCTAAATCTAGTTCCCTTATTTTGTAAACCAACCTCTTGTGTGGCACTGTATCAAATGCCTTTGCAAAATCTAAGTAGACCACATCTACTGTGCTGCCCTGGTCCAAGTTCCCACTAACTTCCTCGTAGAAACTAATTAGATTAGTTTGACATGACCTATCCTTCACAAATCCATGCTGATTTCCACTAATAATCTTATTGCGCACCAAGTAATCCTGAATACTATCCCTTAATATACCTTCCAGTAGTTTACCCACTATTGATGTCAGACTTACAGGTCTTTAATTCCCTGGTTGTGATTCCGTCCCCTTTTTAAACAACAGCACCACATCTGCTATTCGCCAAATCCCTTGGTACTGAGCCTGATGAGATTGAATCCATGAAAATTAAGAAGAACGATCTAGGTATTTCTGAGTTTAGATCTCTTGGATGTATGCCATCTGGACCTGAAGCTTTATTTATCTTAATATTCTTCAGTCGCATTTGGACTTCTTCCTTTGTCATCCAAGTATTAATTAATGGTCCGTTTATTTCCGTTTTTATGTATTATTCCTACCATTCCTACCATTTGTTCCTCTCTAGTAAATACTGAAGAAAAGAAAGTGTTTAATACCTCTGCTTTTACCTTAGTATCATTTATCAATTCACCCATCTCACTTTTTAGGGGTCCTATATTATCTTTTTTAATCCTTTTGCCATTTATATACTTAAAAAACTTTTTGGGGTTTGTCTTACTTTCTTTTGCAACTTGTTTTTCATTTTCTAATTTCGCCAATCTAATTTCCTTTTTGCATGTTTTATAACATTCCTTGTACCTACGGAAGGACTCCTCAGACCCTTCAGACTTAAACAATTTAAATCTCAATGCATGGTTCTTAGTAAAGATCCCCTGATACCTGTAGATAATTAGTTCTGCGCACTGGTCTTTTTAAAAAGTTAAAATTAAAATTTTATTAACGTTGATGTTTTGGGGCCACGCAGGAGGTGTGTTCTCAAACCAGGGAAAACACTAACTTGCAATAATATTACAAAAAAACTGAGAAATAGATTATTCAATTAGCACAGTATGAATAAACTGTTGGTATGCATGAAAATGTATGATCACTTAAGCCATATAGAATTGACTGAAGAATAATAAAACATTTATATGACCACTTGACATTGAAACTATTAGGTTGCAGGGCATCGGCTGTAAAAATCCAGTATCACTCACAGCGCAGTACCAGCCTATGCTGATAAAAACCTGTTACTTCTAGTGGTTCATCATTGATTACCATTCAGTGTAACTCATGTACCTGTTGATAATCAATGGTTTTTTCAAAGATTATTCTTTTACTTCTTAAAGAAAAGACAAGATTAGAAATCCGTTAATTTTGATATGTAGATAGATTTATGACTTGGATTTAAGTTAGATTTATGTGAGAGTTAGATTATTATTTTGGTCAATAACTTACTTAAAAGAAGAGACTACCTTATTTAAAGGAATGGATCTTATGTCTCCTTAGGACATCCAGAGACTGCTAGCTGGCTTAGCAACAGAACATCCTCATATGCATGCATTTTTTTATGAGTTGTAATTATAGGCATACAACTAACTAATCAGATACAAACATAGAAGTTATTAGAAAAAAAAACTATTTTAAAGTTATCATATACATAGAATTCTACAGAAAATATAAATTGAGCACATTTCTCCTAGGAAAATGATGTGATTGAGAAGCTCCTGTCTCACTGTGTATTGCTACATCTCCATTGACATACAGTGAAGATGGTAAGGTTAGTACAGGGTGTTTGACTGTGTCCCCCCACAGCTGAAGGAGGTCACAATTGTGTCTCTTGTCAAAATGGTTTGTGATCCATCTGCAGTTCAACAAAGTAAGAAAAACATTTGTACACATTTCAACCAATAAAGAATTATAACTTATAATGTTCCCTATGTAAAGTTACACGGTGTAGAAAACTGCAATAATTTGACAATAATCTGTAATACGCACAACCTCCTTTTCTGCCTCTCTTACATATTTTCATTTCTTCAAGGACTTCATTGTTTATATTCATGCAAGCTGCATTAATGATACATACAAGATTCAAAGAGATCTCGAGCCTTCATAATATAGATGTTGTCCTTCTTAAAAGAAGCATAATTACAGTCTCAATAGGTCAGTCTGTATGCCTGATATTTCTTCAGTTTCATTTGACCTTTATATAATAATGCTTCATTTCACTGAGGGAGAAGTATATTCAGAAATATGAACTAATCTTTAGTGAATGTTCTGAATAAATATGAAATGGATGACTGTGTTCTGTCCTTCACAATACAAAGGATACATTACATTTCATAAGATATTTGTTGATTTCGCATTACTGAAAGGATAATTCAAAACTGAAGTTTCCGTATTTTCAGTTTTGAGTGTACTGGCCTAAGTACAACCTGGTCACAAAATGTTAGTTACTTGGGGTCCAATGTTTAGTCTATTCATCAAGTCCCTCACAATCTTCCAAGAACCTGCCCCTGGTCCTTGTGTTCATGCAATTGGCAAGATGACAGTGGACCCGAATCTTATGAAAGCAGATATGTAAACTTTTGGCATAACTTCCAATATTCCACCAAAAACTGATTTCTTGAGTGGAGTTCTCCTTTAACAGTATTCACGTTACTTCGTATTCTAAAGAATTAAGTGAATTTGTAAATATTTAACACTTGTTCAGAGAGAATGGCTTAACATAAGCCTTAAATAACTGCTTGCTGAATTAAGCCCATTTGGT
Organism: Mixophyes fleayi; assembly: GCF_038048845.1. Classification (NCBI taxonomy): domain Eukaryota; kingdom Metazoa; phylum Chordata; class Amphibia; order Anura; family Limnodynastidae; genus Mixophyes; species Mixophyes fleayi. Next base: position 226,694,216 of record NC_134406.1, on the reverse strand, counting down.
TTTTAAAAGGGGTGTTAAAGTGATAATCTCTACATAGATGAAGTAATGACAAGGTTTTTCCTCAATTTTAAAACAGACAAGTAGACATTTTCTCTCTTTGCAATATTTAACAACATTTATGCTTTAAGAAGAAAGCAATCAAAGTGGTAAATTTATCAAGCTGCGAGTTTCCGGTAGGTTTGGAAAGTGGAGATGTTGCCTATAGCAACCAATCAGATTCTAGTTACCATTTATGTAGCCCATTCTACAAAATGATAGCTAGAATCTGGATGGTTGCTAAGGGCAACACCTCCACTTTCCAAGTCGCAGGAAACTCGCAGCTTGATACATTTACCCCAAAAACTCTTTGGTGCTTTGAGATTGATGTACAGTATTAAATACACAGATTAAGTAACAATGGTAGAAATGTTTCCTGGTAATGGTAGCTTCACACTTTCTAAGAGGAATACTCACCCATCATCTCTATATTTATATATTTTGTTATTAAATGAAGCTCAGGCAACCTCATCATCATCATCATCATCATTTATTTATATAGCGCCAACATATTCCGTAGCGCTTTACAATTGGGGACAAACATAGTAAACTAATAAACAAACTGGGTAAAACGGACAAAGAGGTGAGAAGGCCCTGCTCGCAAGCTAACAATCTATGGGACCACAAATATTAAATGCAAGCATGGCTTTACAGATGAGCAAATGGATGCAAAACTGGTTCATGTTCATTGAATTTTGGTACATTCAGGGTCCATATTATACATTTTTAGTTCTCATCCCGCCCAAAAATGTTTAAACCTAATTTTGAAAACCTCAATCAGAATGAAGGAAAAATATCACATGGCCGTGTATTTTTATGACCTCCTCCTACATCCAGTAATATTTGGCAAGTCAGTGGAGTAAAACATTGTGCTATATATCTTATTGTGGTAGGAAATTAGCTTTTACAACTATACTTAAACTGTAAGATAGTGGGGGAAGAAAGCCTTAAAAGCGGGGAGAGGAAAAATGCTTGTTGGAGAGCACAATCTGGACAATTAAATATAATTCTGCACCACAGTTTGTGTAGAGGGTCATTTACCAAAGTGCAAAAATGAGCACTTGCATCTTAAACTAGTTTTATTTTTGTGGGACAAGATACAAGATAACGTTGTTGGCTGTGGAGATGGTGCACATTATGGCCTTATACAGTGTTATTGCCTTATACAGAGTACATCCAGCTGAAGGTGAAATTTTCCACCTTGACAAAATCATGTAGGGGTGGGAAATAAAACGGTGAGAAAAGATGGTCATGAAGGCACTCCGCAGCGATGTATCTTCACTGATATCTTCTCACACCTCATAGAGGTGCGGATGGAAATCAGAGATGTTGGGGTATCGTAGTTGTTAGAAATGAGCGAGCTGGACATAACTGTGATGTCCGGCGGGACATCGCAGGGACCTCTACACTACATAATCCAGCCTTGAGGCCTTTGCATTTTTGCACCCTGCAAATACTCCCCAGACATGCAGGTAGGAAAGAGAAAAATCTTGATTAGGGCAAACAGGCCCCTCCATCAGCGATACTTCTGCACCTCTCCAGCCCATGGGAAGGGATATGCTGCAGAAAAGGGTGAGCAGAAAATAGTTATTATTAACCATAATTCTGTAAAAATGTATTTCCAATATTGCTGTTACGTTTAGGCATATGCCTGCCTGAGCCAGGTACAGTTGTTCATCACAAGTCATTCCTACTAATGGTGATAAAATACCCCTGTGTCTCTGGATGTGTCAGGATTTTATTGTCAGTCAGATACCAGTGACAGTATGTAGTTCTACTGGTAACTTAAATAAACATTGCAGTTAATGCATTTTGTTAAATGAATGGTCCGCCTAACATGCTCACTGTGGTTTATTAATAAAAGCCTTAATTATGGGCTGAAAGAAAGTCAACGTTCAATTTAAAGGTTCATAAACAGTCACAGAAAGGAAATTCAAAACTAGACAATTATTTAATACTTAGTGTGATGCATGTTAGTTTACGAATAGCACTGTCAATGACCTGCTGGCGGTGCATCCGCTAAGGGGAGAGATGGGTAGGATGTACGTTTGGCACAAAAGAGGGTGTACTGTGTTTTTGGCTATTGATGAAGTGGGGCCCTTTGTGGATTTGATCATGTAAATATATTTACAGTTCTACAAATAGTTTAGCAGGATGGGAAGCTTTGCCTTAGCTGCCAAGAAATATTGCACCAGCCCTGATTACAATATGACTTATCTAGGTACAAATATGCCCCCTTTTCTTAGGTTTGCTCCTATCTCAGCGATGTAGTGTTCACCCCGAAATCTGTGATCATACACCTTTGTGATCAATATTGTACTACACTGGATTTTAGATGTTGGTGTATGGCTGTGTCCTGTGTCATACACAGTGCATAACTCTGCAACTGTAGATTATTATTACTATTTACTTAATTATAGAGCGCTACAGATTCAGTAGCACCAATCACACAAATACAGTTAAGACATGACAAATACAGTAATCATAATCACAAATACATGAAAACAGTTACACCTAAGTCTTATAAAATGTAGCGAAAGACATACCAAGGACATTTGAGGAAGATGGACAGTAGACAAACATGACACAATAGTTAGCGAGAACCCTGCCTGTGAGAGCTTACATTGATTCATAAGGCTTCTCTGACTTCAATGTCATTTAGCTATCAGCTTCCAGTACATATGGAAAATGTTCATATATGTAGCATAATTGTGCACTCAGGTGAAAAAAAGGACATACTGTAATATGTGTCAGGAGCAAAAATGCAACAGTCATCATCATCAACTTCCTACCCCAAGCTGTTTCAAAATGACTTTGAACTGAATTTATCTGAGCAAGATTTCAACACTCAACCAATCACAAATGGCCGGCATCGGGAAACTATTTGTCATTGGTTGATCTGTGAAGTTATATCCAAATCCATTCGGTTCAATGTAATTTAGCTATCTGAGATAGTAGGTATGGAAAATGTTTCAGACGCATAACATAACAGTTCACTCACATAAAATAATGTAATATTATTATGTACTGTATTGTAGATATTATCATATGGATGCATCAGGAGAAGATTTTGTTTGGATATAGGTGTTTAATTAAATGGTTAACAAGGGCTTAGGGGAGCTATTGTTTCAATTAAACTGCTTTACTATAATGAAGGTTTGTGGCGCTATATGTTCAAGCGAGCCCTTGACCTCCAAGTTTTACAAGCACCAGTATGCACATGCAACTAATGGCTGCCATGGCTTGCTGGGACTTGTAGTCCCACAAACGTACTATTTTTCAATACTTAAACCTATTACTGTTGGGCGGTGCCATTGCTTTCAGTAAGGGGCAGGATTGCTCAGGGGGCAGGATCGCACATTTGTGAGGGCTAGATTCTCCAAGGGAATTCCACAAATGTCACCCCAAGCGTGGGGCTTGTATTACATTATTGAGGGACCCCTCACTGTAGGTCTCCCAGTTATAGTGTTACAGCCCAGTCTGGAATAGCCTGTGGCTCGTTGTCTCATTTTCAGCCGGACCACACTCTGTTTGTCCCCTTATATTAGTGGAAGCCAGCCCAGGCAATAGCTTGCTATTCATCTAGGGTGGGTGACCACACTGTCCATATTATTTATTAATATTTGTCAGGATACCAGGGTGTTAGGGTGAGAGCCCACTATGTAACCATGATATCTAGGAGTTCAAGATCACACAGGCTGGAGATGATACAACAGTATCTTTATTACAGAAGGCAGTAAGACAACTATAAACAATAGCCGATTATAATTGAGAACAATTAAAAACAAAACCCAAATAATTACTAAGATTCAAACACCACCCAACAGCATCCCAGTGTTCTTTATCCCTCAACCACTATATAATAAATATTACATTCTTTACCCGGGCCAAGCTGTAGAAAATGGTTTTCTTTTCTCAAGCTGCAGTTTCTCCAGTGGTCCTGATGCAGTTGATGGGACTACCACAAGGAAGGTATATGCTGAGACTACCACAGTGCCTGTTCATGCTGTTAGTTCCAATACAGTTTACTAGAAGGATGTACAGTACTGGAGCTGCTATTGAAGCTTATGAGAACACTAGCCCGGCCATATTGTAGAAATGGTACTCTGGACCAACCTGTATTTTCAGCAATGGTCCTGATGCAGTTCCTATAGTGATGTAATGATGGTACACTAGCAATAAATGAGTAACCAATGCCCACCCAAGCTCTTTGTGGCCTATACTTCTAATATTATAGCAGAGTTCAAATTAGTGGCTGCCGCAATCTCAGGCCAAGCTGCTAAGTCCAATTCCCTACTGTATAAATATGTTCCAGCCAAGTTGTGCTTTTCCCTGGGCCAAGCGGTTACTGAATTCAAGTGTTCCTGTTGTTGTAGCAAAAAAGCATTTGGGTCCACTGGATCTCTCCAAAGTTTGACTCCTGCTGTTAAGCCCCATAGACATTCAGAATAATCTCCCGGCCAAGTTGCTAGTGCCGTAGATTTTAATGGCAACTCCTGGTTAAGCTGCCATTGTGAACTTCTCATCTTGCTGGTCCCAGCCACTCAGCCATAGCTCTCTACCGAGATACTAGGGACCAGTACCCTAGTCATCCTATTCATGTAGGCACACCAGATGAACAGTTCCATGAGCAGCCCCCGATGAAAAATAATTTCCCCATAGCAAGATGTTCTGAACCACTATTGAGCTGCTTTGAGATGACACGCTAAAACCAGGCTCAGTAGAACCTCAAACACCCCAAAATCGTCCTGTAAGGCCTTCTTAAAGTGTCCAAGGTCCTTTACATTTGGATTGGCTGGGAGATGTCTATGGGATGGAGATGGGCAGAGGCCAAGAGCATCCCTACTTGTGATTCTTCCTTCCTGGGTTGGAGCCCTAATATCTGTTGAAATGCAGGGAAGAACAACAGTGGCTTAAACCAGTTAATGAGTGTCCTAATCCCAGGTAATGAAGAGCATCTCCTCATTTTAAACCCTTCCAAACTTTTATGATGTTGAATGGACTACAGGGGCTGCTAACTTTGTATTTGTTCAGAGAAAGGGAATGGCTGTGAGAGGACCGCACGTCCTAGTTTTAAATCACCTAGGCACATTGTTGTAACTAAAAAGAAGTTTTTTCTGTAAATAACAAAACAGACATGTGCAAATACAATCCCCAGACAGATGCGATTCTTTGCTGGTACAGCATACTCATGTAGCGAAAGAATACATCCTAATCACTAATCCACGAACATACTGGTGTAGTCAAAAACACAGGTAATAACACTTCAATATGCCTATGGTGGTGAAGTTAATGATGGGTGTACCAGTGGCGGTAATCAGATTGTGATAGGTGGGAAAATGCTAAGACATAATCAACGGTCCCCATGGTGGTTGGTGACCGTTGGCTCCCTGTGGAGAAGGTGCCTAGGAATTTAATCCAGGGAACTGTACAACAATGGCCTTTTTGGCTAAACAGGAAAAGGTTGTTACTATTATATCTGCATATGCTAGTTGTTTAACCCAGTTCTATTGTTCTCTTTTATCTCTGATTAAGCAATCCAAATAGTGACATTTAAGAATAACTTGTTTAATTTATAGAATAATATAAATACGCACAGCATACAATAACATATGTTAACCAATGCACAGGAACAACAAATGACAATAAACGGTAAGGCAGGGAGGAGATACAGTATGCAGAAAGGGACGATGGTTCACAAAAGTGCATTTATGCTACAGTCACACCGCATGGTTTCACAGGATGCCAGGAAGAGTAATAATTTTGTAATCCAGCAAAATTTGTTGTAACCTAGTTTGCTATATTTAAGAACCTGGTAGGTATAGGTCCAAGTAGCATCCCAGATGAATGGAGCAGCTTGTAAAACATCTATAGTCCATAGATAAATCAAAGTTCATATCAGACCAATGCAGGTGAACACAAATAATTCCACACAATCCAAATGATAGACATGTTGAGCACAAATATATTTATTAACTTTTTGTGATGAATTAAATTTTATGAATGAATGACTTTCACTATGCAATTCATTGCATATAAATGGGAAAAATAGTTTTGCTGAATGTAAAAATAAATACATTGAAAATTGAAACCTGGGAAACATTATGTGATATGTTTTTGGATAGTGCCACAGGGCGTTACATGAATGACAATGTGATATGTCAGCTGTCAATATGACACTTGCTACATCTGTAATTATATCATAAAAAAAATATATATATATATATATATATATATATATATATATATATATATATATATACAAAAATTTTCATTTTCACTTTACATCAAATTATCCATCATTGATATATCTATAAGAATATCCTAATTTGGGTGTTTGCAAACTGGAAATCATAATGATATACCATAAAATGGTTCATAGTCTAACTGGTCTAAAGTCACAGTATAATTGGTTCCCAATAAATAATAATGCCCAAACAAGATGTATTATTCTCACAAGACGACTCAGACAGCCTGGAGATTAGGGCATCAAAGAGCACATGAGGTTCTTTTTGAATAAATGTAAAGTTGTAAATGAATGATCCTATGACTTACATGGCTTAGTTCACCAAAGCATTCACAACTAACAAATCCAAAACATGGTTTCACCAACATAGTACTCTGTTCACTATTCAAATTGGGATGAAACTTCTAGATTCAGCTTTGCACAGGCAGAGAATACAGATATGAGCTGTTTATAAAAAGTCCATTATCACAATGCATATAAACGTTCACAATATTATAGCAAATAATCTAGGCTAAAAAAGGGATTATACTATAAAATGTATAGTGATAAAGAAATTTGGGAGATGAATGAAAATATAGCATAGATATCTAAAGTTAAGATATTGGTTATGATAAAAGTTTGCATCATGCTCTGATATTTTAATGTACTGAAGACACTATGAGTTTATTTTAAAAAGTGTTCATTGTATGAGATAATTGTAGGAAGTCAATAAACAGATGTCTCTTCTCATGTAAAATGACTGTATGTATTGTATATGAACTCATAATGTAATTCATGCTCGAAAGGAAACACTTCAGCCTTGAGAGGCCGGAACAATGACCTACTTATCTACCTCAAATAATGATGTACATGTTTATCATAGTATCGCAAGTATATGTTTTATGTGACAGGACTTTAGATATGATGTTTAAAATAAGTTGTAGATGTCCTGAGTCCTTGGAACCATATGGCTTAACTAAGCTAATAAATATCAAGCCACTTGCTATCATATGATTTAATGGAGTCCATGAACTAAGATGCCTACCTTATATCTATGCATGTTTGTTCATTAAAACTTTGACTATAACTAATGATGTTTGGACAAGAGCCAGCCAAAAGGCTATATAACTGTATGTAAGCTTCTAATGCTATGTCTATTCTTGTATGAACTGGACATCTTTGGGCATGCAATAAATGGAAGATTTGCATTCTGAGTTATTATTTCCTTATAAATAGTATATCTGTATAGTGTATATGTACAGTGTGTATCTGTATCGGTATGGATGAGGCATCAACCCATTGATTTTGGTCAAACACATGCATGGACTGATCTATAGTTGTTTCAATTTCAGTAACAGATTATACTTGGGACCGTCAGCTTGGATGTGCTCAAATTAAATTTCAAGTACAATGCTGATAACAAAAGGAAAAGACAGGAGAAGTGGAAAATCCAGTAACCCGTCATTCAAATAACAGACAATTATAGACAGAGAAAGCAAATAAATAACACAAAACATACTTTTTAGTGGCTTTATACTACAATGTAATAAAACGATCAACATAAAACATGGAGCACTGAGTAGATAGTAAGTGACTATAATTTTAGCTTGTAATTAATAATGAAATAAAGAGATAAAGAATCCTGAATTATACCAGAAAAGTTTTATGTCGTGGTATCCATCCTTGAACATAATGTGGGTCACATAGCTTTCAAGTATCCAAAATGTCTGAAGTAGGAAATAAGTAGTTAAATAATAGAAAATGGACAAAAACCTACATTCTATGTGCAGGATTGATCATCAGGTACAGAAAGCGTTTGTTCAAAGCCATTGCTAAGGTGCCACAATTTACAAAATTTACCAAATTTACCAAATGGGTTCAGATATTTTCCAACAAATACAATGCAGTACAATGCAACATTAATTTGATTACTCAGCATCCACACTAATTATTCCTTGTTTTCTCAGAAGACTTTGAATTTTTAGTATTATTAGTTTGCTTATATATCCTGACATGGCAAAATAAAAATAAGCAAAATGGGCAAAAAGTGTTTGTTTTTATATGAAATCTCAAGAAAGTGAGCTAAAAGCAACTGTGTATATTTAATTTCCAAAACACTACCCAGAAATCCTTTGCAATTATTGCTTTGACATCAATACACCTTTCCAAAACAGCAATCAGCAGATTTCTACACATAGGTAAAATCTGCATTTGAAAATAATAATAATAATAATGATAATATTATATTTTTTTTGCTAGTTTGCACTGTCTTGAATGAAATGCATAAAATGTGTAGCAACCTACTGCATCAAGTGAGGATAACCCTGAGTTCATTGAAGCCAGGATGTGGAAGGTCTGGGCACTATAACCTCCCCATCTTTGGACATCTTAATGCTTTTTGTAGTGTAGAGTTTTATTGTCTTGTGATCACCAGACAATAACTTCAAAGTGGGCATATTGTTTGAAAGATGGAACCAATTTCTTTCAAATGAGGGTGGCTCTGAGTTTATTGGAGTTTATTAGTTTTGTGGTGCCAGAATTGGGAAGAGTTGGGTATTACAAAATCCCAACGTTAACCTGGGCTCCTTAATGTTTTCTTAGTGTACAGTGTTATTGTCTGGTGATCACATGTGATCACCAAACAATAACTACTAAAGGGTCACATTATTCATAAGAGGGGACTCCTTTCTTTCAAATAAGGATGTCTCTGAGTTTATTGAAACCAGAATGAGATCCTCCCCCATCCCTGGACTTGTTATTTTCTTTTGATCCCACTGATCACCAGACAATTGAGGGATGTGTGTAGGACACTGAAGAGGTTAATATAGTTAATTTAACGTTTCATAGGACTTTGATTGGGATGCCCAAGAAAAACAGACGACAATACAGTGCCAATTGTTAGTTCATTTGGTTGGTTGTGTTGTTTAATAATCTCGTTTCCAATCACCTAACAATAATGTAATCAATCCACGACCAACTGCCGATAGTTCCTCGAGCTGCAACTCCTTTGGGGGCATGTGCATGTAAATTTCTGAATCCTGTACTTCTCCGCATGTCATTCTGTTGGTAATTAGGTCCTTCTAACTGTAAAGCAATAGTAGCTGTCTACTGCACTAATGTGTATAGCATGTCTGCTTGTTTAATTATACACCTTTGTCAGTACAGTCTACATTAAAAACACGTAGCTTTAATTTCTATATATGTGTATTGCATATGTCTGCCTCCATAATTATTCCCTATGTCATTCTAGTATAAAATAAAGACACATAGATTTGAAATACTAAAGATGTGTATTAGATTTGTCTTTGGTCCAACAAGAAGATTCTTCCTACTCCTTTCCCTTCGGGCCTGTACTTGCAGCCTTCTTGCCATAGCGAGTAGCAAACGAGCAGTTGCTTGCTGTTCTTCAACAGTTTCCATAATAGTAAAAGAATTCATTGCTGTGCGGTTGCAAACGAACGAACACTGTACACAACTATGTGTTACAGAATGAATGAAGAAGACGCATTTTCTTCTCCTTTTAAGAGTTTTTGGGTGGTTCTTAATGAACATACTTGGCCCATTATTTAAAGTTCTTGGGGATATCGCTACAGGGACCACATTTAACATGACAATATGGCTGTGATCGTTGCCCGGATGGTCCATCTTTCGTTAATCGTTTAAAATGTGTCCAGTGAGTACATATGAATCGCCTGAGCGTTTGGAATTTCAGTCGTTATTAAAATCATTGTAGATAACACATCGGTCAGAAAATTCTTCAGTGTCTACCTGTTACAAATTGAACCTGATAGGAAAAAATTCTTCATATTCTTAATCTAATCCTTCAGGTTAGGGGTCCTCCTTAAATTAACCATTTAATTTATTGGTTAGAGAATTATCACCAATGGAAAAACATAATAGGAGAGGTTCGGGCGTAGATATTGGAATTTTGGAGACAAAATATTTGTGTCCTCTTATGAAAAATATGTAATACATGAACCAAATGATTGAAACACAGATCAAAGCAAGTATTCTACCTGGAATGTGTGCTGTGATGAATTAAATATTTTCAGTAACTGACTGTATTGTTTTCATTGTTAGAGAAATTAATCATATTTATTAAACATTCTATTAACAACATCAAATAAATACAAACAATAAACAGATAAACATCCTACACAGAGGATAAATACAATTAAAATACAATTTGCTAAAGTGCAGCATTTACAAGTAAATGCAGATGTGGAATAAAAATTAATAAAAAGAAGATAAAACATTTTGATGCGTGTCTTTTTATTATAATTAGAGGAAAAATGGAGTAAAATAAAATAGAGAAGAAAGAAATGAATGGGGGGAGGATAGGGGGGAATGTGGTGATAGGTAGTAATAAGCACAGGATTGGCTCTCTCACAGTTTGGTCTAGAACAGTGATGGGCAAACTACGGCCCGCGGGCCAGATCCGGCCCACTTAGAGGTTCTATCCGGCCCGTCAATATTTTAAAAAATTTCATTAAAATATGCATAAAATTATTCTGTGTGTCAGAACCTTCATTTTTATGCCTTCCCAGCTATTTCCTCCATTACACTTCATCCTCCTTCCTAAAAGGACACTTCATATGTCAATCACTCAAACACCTGCCCGCCCCCTAATAGCTGAAAGTCATATGACAAGAGATGGGCTGGGCCATATACTAAGGCGGCTTTCGATTGGCTGCTGTGTTGTCAGTTAGTGGCTCACCAGAAAGACGGATCTGCAACAACCTGCTGAAATAAGTGCTGTGTCTGTACGATCGCTGCACTTATAGAGGTAACACTGCTATATAACACCCTCCCATCCCATTCAAAAAATATGTATTATATATTTCGATATTTGAGCTTTTTAATAAATTATATTGGCCCCCTAAAGTTTTTCTTTTTTATTTGGCCCGCTCCTGAAAAAGTTTGCCCATCACTGGTCTAGAACTAGAAGGAGGTGGTTCGTTATTAAATTGAGTCCAGGTTCTATAGATAAAAGCAGATGAATTTCTCAAGATACTAGTCAAAAGCTCTATCTCATACCAAACTTTTTCCTGAGGGCAACTATAGTAGGTAGTGAAAGGAAAAAAGGGCGCTTCTTTAAATTAATGAAATGTGTACAAGTGTATAAAATCATTTGAAACGGCAGCCAAGGACAAATAGGACCAATGTGCAAGTGCAAATAAAAGAAAAATATTGTCCGGCGCTCAGAAACAAACAGAATTTAAAAATCACTGTGTCAGCATAAACATAAAGGAGAATTTTGTGCACAATATAGCTATATTGGGGTTAAGCTCACCTGCCGGACGTCAAGGTATCTCCTGTAGGTGAGTCCCTAAGCTAGTGATACAAATTTACATTCAGGGTGTTCCATTTAAAACCTTCCCCTGAACCTCCATCTTATAAAGCCTGCAGCACCTTTGTAGGGAGTGGTCAACTCCCAAAAAACTAGAAAATAGTGAAAGGAAAAAAGGGCGCTTCTTTAAATTAATGAAATGTGTACAAGTGTATAGTAGGTGCTGATTTTTCCAAGAGCTGGCTATTTGACAGGTGGCGGCACTTGGATGTGTCTAATGAATTTGTTTAAGATTTTAGGAGACTCGAGAAGGGTAGGGTAGAGATGTTCGATAGGAATGGAATAAGACAGCGATGTTTTCAATGATCAATTCAGATTAGTAATATAGCCACTAGGTATTCAACATACAGTGTAGCTCATTTTTTCAGATGTATATGCGCCCAATTTAAAACAAAGATCATAAAGAAATAAATAACCCATTCCCCTAATAGTTCTGCCTACTATCATATATGTAGCCCCAATGATTAGTTTATCAATTGATTCATTTGAGCATTTCCCTTATTTACGCCTAAAATACTACACATGACTCACATCTATATACTACATGCAGCATAACACTAAAGGGACATTTGGTTTTTCAATTCCAGTACAATATTCCTTTAGACAGAATAAAGGGTTAGTTTTAGGTATTGAGGCTTTAATTACTGCTAACATGAGGTAATATAAAAATGTGTCCAATGTGTGTCTAAAGGGGCTATACCACATGCCTTATGGAACCTCCACCCACGTCTCACTAAAAGCAAGGTTGTCATTCATAAAATATATTCTTTAATGATAATTTTAGTAAAATATTTATAGATGGCTGTCATTTTTGCACACATGTTATTTATGTAATGTTTATGTATAAAAAATAGTAGCATCCACATGGAACAGGATACAGGGACTAAAAGTAGGGGATTAAAAACCATGCTCAGGCTCAAAACCATAGGTAAATTGAATGCAATGTGAAATTTAGTATTATTCAAGGTTGTCATATCTTCTTTTTTTTTCCTAAACTCTGTTTTTCTTTCCATTTTGGCAAACAGTGACCAAGGGGAATATCTATCAATCTGCGCAATCTGCAAGTCGCCGATATTCGCCAACTTTGCAGGGAAGATTTATAATGGCAATGTCTTTACAGTCAAGTTTTGCCTGTAAAGACATTGCTGTTTTAAGTCTGCCCTGCAAAGTCGCTGAATATCAGCGACTTGCAGAATGCGCAGATTGATGCATTTACCCCCAAATCAATGTTTCACTGACAGAATTTTTATATTAAACATCGTCATCTCACAATCAACACTACTTTGTTGCACTTACTGGCACAACTCTGTAAAACAAATACAATCATGCAAAAATTAAGGGCATTAAACAATTTTTCACCTTAGTTAATGACCCCCATTTCTTTTGTCACATTAAACTATCCTCTAGATCAGTGTTTCTTAACAACAGTCATCACATGTCCCCAGCAGTTCATGTTTTCAGGATCTCTTTAATCATGCACAGGTGACTTAATCTATTTGGCTGGGTCAGTAATTATCCCACCTGTTTCTGCAGGCAGAAATCTAAAATATGAGCTGTTGGGGAGGTGTGAGGACTGGAGTTAACAAACACTGCTCTAGATCTCCTTCACTACCATATACTCAAGAACCTTGTATTTTCTGCCATATGAGCTTATTCTGTCCTTTTAACTCTTTCTTCACATATGCTTGATATATCATATATAGTTACAGTTTTAATGTATCCTGGGATTTCTGTTTTGTTTCACAGTTAACAGCAAAGTACTTTTATTGTAGTGAAAATGATCAGGCTTCTAGTTTGGTTAAGGGGATACACGTGTCAAGAAATTTAATTAGGAATGGCAAAAACTTTTATTTTCCCCTTGGAACTTTATTCAACTACTTAAAGAACCACTGACTCCAATATTGAATATTTAAAATATCTGCCATTCTGACATTCCTCTGTAACTATGTGAAAAAGTAAAGCTGTACCTCCCCCTTCCATTTGATTACAGCTGAAGTCTCTCCTCTCATATTTAGGATAGTGTTCTAATGGGATCTGCTAGTTCAGAAAGCTGACACCGCAGTATGTTAGGTTCCTGTGACATCACTCGGCCTCTGTAAATCCACCGCTGCACAAAATGCATCTCTGCTTGCAAGTCTGTCAGTCACTCCCTGAGAGTCATTCACAAACATTGATCAAAGGTACAAATCTGTAATAAAAAGATTGCAACCAAGAAGCAATTAATTTTTATCTGTCTAGTAGTGCAAAGTAGATACTCATTCACCTAGGTGTTTGAATAGGCAGAAATATTTTAATAGGTGCACTGTGCAATGTGTTAATTTCTCATGGATGTCCAACCTACTACCACATTAGATCTATCCCTTCCATTAAGTTAAACTTTTCAGTATTTCAAGTTAGACTTCCATGTGACATTTACACTTTGCACCTATTAAAATATTTTTTTGTACATCCAAAAATTTAGTTACAGTCACCTTTATTTGTCTTTGAATTGATTGAAAATAAAGGGGGATTATCCAAAAATCCAGCATACTTGCAAAACATTAAAAAAACTTGCTCTAATTTGTAAAAGGAAAAATATATTAATAATATATGTTTGTTTTTCATAAAGAAGGCACATAATGGCTAGTTGTCATAGTGACTCTATCTCCTGATGAAAATGTGATGGTCAGTAAACAAATATGAGAAATTAATCAACTCATTTTTTATATGTTGAAGGCAAATATAATGAGATTGGGGATCACTGGTAGAGAAGTCAGTTTTCAGAGATGTATTATGTATGTTCTAAATAATTAATACTATTTCCAATGGCTATATTATGTTTTATAATGCAATCATAATTACTTTTTTTATTTGTACATAAAATGCTGTCGTAAAATTGTAAAATCTATAAAATAAATGTATTTAAAAAGTGTTACATTACATGTACATGTGTTTTTTGTGAGATATCATGTAGGTACATTTTTTATTTGATAAATTCGATCTGATTTAACACAGTTGTTCTTTTACAGAAGGATTGCTAGTTATTAATTTGGGCACATGTTTGTGTTTGCTATAGCATGTATTTCATAGTCATATAGCTTTGCGTAATCTCCTTATATAGAAATTTTGTAATTACATAAGTTTACCAAAATCATTGTTGAATCAACAAAAAACAAAACAAATACACAGTTTATAAGGAACAGGCCATTATTGGTTTCTCCAATTCGGTGACCTCCGCAAGGCTAAATGAACTGGAGGCTGACCTCAAAAGCACTGTCAGCTTGTAGGCAGAGATAGCAATGGGTATCCCAGAAATCAGTTTCTTGATTAATACATTGCAATGGATTGCTAGCAGTTACATCGATGTGCCACTAGAGTCCTGTCTGCAAAATACACATTTTCATTCATGCCTTCAAGTCTCCAAAAAGTTCCAAAAAGTAAACTGAAATTATTTTATAACATTTATCCTGAAAAAATAAAAATTATAAATATCTGAAAATTGATTTCCAAGGATCAAGAACCTACTGGTATTGAAGTACTTAAAAGGATTTTAAGGGAAAAAATTATAATGATAATATAAGTTATAACGGACTTGCTAACTCACATGTGATATGCTGTCCGTGAACAAATTTTCATGAAAAATTCATTTTGTGTAATATAATCTTGCACGTTGATTTAGCTTTAATAAATTAACACTGAATTAAATGGAGTAAATATGTTGGCAAACTAACTGCTTTCTATACTGCATTGTTGTATGAGGCTCTAATGTCACCCATAAATAAATGTCTACTTTATGTGATTCCACAAATAAGCATCTTTAGTTTGTGCTCTATCACTCACTGGTCCTTGACAATTTTCTTGAGCAATGTCAAGTGAAGTTAGATTACCATTGCTATGTGTGAATTATTGATTGAAGTCACATTGCTTGATGATAGTTGCACTGTGACTAATAGCAGAAGAAAAGATATTTCATTCTCACTTTGCAAATAAAAATAGATTAAATAGATTTCCAGAACAGCAGGCAAGGAAACCATGACAGTCAAAAACAGGTAGAATATTGTAGAATGAAAAAATCACATTTAAATATTAGAAGAGAAGAGACATTGAAATGCTAACCAAGAATAGCCCCTTTATTTGGTTATTCTACCTGCTAGTAATTCACAGCTCCATTTGCTATTAGAATAACTTGCAATTGTTGAGCCTAGACCATGTAGAGACCAATTGACTTATAGTTGCCAGTTAGTTGGCAGTAGATCTCTACTTCAGATAACTTGCTTAATTGCATCCCAAAGATGCTCAATTGGATTGAGATCTGGAAAGTGGAAAAGCAATTCCATTAAATTAAGTTAATCAGCAGATTCAGTTCATAATCATCGGCCACATAATGTTTGCCTCTTGAATGTTGCACCAAGAGATCCTCTCTGGGCTTCTGTGTTTTTTTTCTGATCCCAAAGTGAGGTCAATAGGTACAAAAGCATTGTAAATATGTAGATAAAAACGGCAATAAGGAATCATATAGCTAATAATAATAAATGAGTGAATATTTTATTGGTAATTTAATAAATGTATCTTTTCGTTTAGCATAAAATACTGCAAATTATAATTCAACATACTTGGAAATGTTTTACAGTGTATATTCTTATACACACAAACAAAGTTACTGTATTTTAATAAGGGAGAAGTCTTCATTTTATTAAAAGGGATATAAAGATATACAGATATATAGACAGAGTATATATATAGATAGATAGATAGATAGATAGATAGATTATATATGTATATATATATATATATATATATATATATATATATATATATATATGTATTTATATATATATTTATATATATAGATAGATAGATAGAGATATATATAGATATGTATAGATGTGTGTATATATATATATATATATATATATATATATATATATATATAGATGTATATATACAAATATATATATAGATATATAGATATAGATATATAAATATATACATATTTATATACATATATATATATATATATATATATATATATATATAGATATATACACATTTATATACATATATATATATATATATATATATATACTCCTCACTCTCCCTAGTGACTCAGGCCCTTAGTGTCTAGTGCATTATATAATTGTACAAAAATAGTTTTTGTATGTTTCCTTTATGCAATACTCAAAATAGACTGAACAATTGATGTGCTGTTAATAAAAAAGACAGACCAACATGCTGATAATAAATATATTGTCACATTGTTTTATTCAAAGTTATGGTTTTCACTAGCTATAGCAGAAGTTATAACTGAAAGTCACACATGTTTTGGCCTATTGTTCATACATCTTATTAATTTGCTCAGCTATAGGAGTGTTTTTATCATTCTTAACTTAATGGTTCTTTGAAGCCCTATCACTTTGCTGGATGATTGATGTAAGTCTCCTGCAATTAACATAATTACAAGGCTGATTATTTTCTAATTGAATTTTGAGCATTTAGTTATTTAGTACACAAATTAGAGAAAATTAAAGATTCTGTGTTATTGGTGGGAAGTCTTCTAAACTATGTTTCAACTTTATTGTATTATTTATTGTATTTAGCATTTCTGGTTCTCTCTACTATAATGCTTGCAGACTGCACATGTAAGTATTTCCATATAATGCCTGTCAGTAGCCATATCAACAATGGTGCAAATACATATACTCAGGGGCGGGCTGGCCCAGGGGGCAGGGGGGCATAGGCCCCCCGGGCTGCTCGATCAGGCCGCTATTAGGGCCGGGCGGTAGGCTGCTTTCCCCCGCGGCCGCATCTGATGACATCAGATGCGGCCATGTCAGCGCACAGACGGCCGCATCACATGACAGGGGATGCGGCCGCGTAATCAATGACACGGCCGCATCCCTTTTCATGTGATGCGGCCGCCTGTGTGCCCTCCGGCCACGCCTCTCCCAGCCCGCGCCTGCATATACTGATACATACTGATGATGACAGACGCCAGCACTAATAGCTGCTTCTGATTGGCTGATTTGTACGTTCAATTCGGAAGCCAATAATGCTTTCTTTATTGATTGTGCATAAATGATATAACTTTGTGGGTGCATTTTAAAACTACTTTTTTGCTACTTTCATTCATACACAACAATGAAGATTATCCTGCATTATTCTAGAAGGAGGGGGACGTGTTTGCTTTTTTTTTTCTTTTTAAATCAAACCTTAAAGTAAATGCAAATTTTACTAATAAAACAAATGTTGGTGCTTATGACTTGGTTGGGTGTCAATGTATCTGGGTATAACTACGTCTGACATTAAGCTGGTGCATATGTTACTTGTGCACACAGAGCTGAAATAAGGCTTTGGGGGGCCTCAGGGAACTTAAGATAGAGGGGCGCCCCTATGGTTTAAAATGTAAACGTATGAGCCTGGCAAGAAGTGCATGCTGGGAAGTTGCTGTTCTCTGCTCTGCATTCTAGTTATGTATGTTATGCAGAGTAAACATGTTATGTTTCCCTCCTGGGAGTTGTCACTCCAGTCTTTCTACACCCACATCTACATGTTGTCAGAAGTTGGCAGACATTGCTCATAGTCTTCGTCACATTAACCCTCTCATATTTGATGAAAGCATTGCTAACAACTGACTCCAGTTCAGCAAGGAATGGAAAGTATACTGCATAGATGGACTATCTGAGAAGTCAAAAAGGTACAAGCATATACTTTACTAAATCTGATTGGTGCAGAGTCAGTAGATAAAGCAGACACATTTGTCTATAAGGAAGGGGAGGATAATAAGGACCCCAAAGTGCTTCTCAAAAAATCTGAGGAGATATATTTACCCCTAGAGAATGTAATAATGGACAGACACATATTTAATGCCACAAACCAAAAGTGTGATGAAAATGTACAATCATATGTGTTAACATTAAAGCTACTAGCATAAAAATGTGATTTTGGCGCCATCACCAACGAACTAATCAGAGACAGAATTGTTTGTGTAATTCATAATAATTCTGTACGCACACAGTTATTCAGAGAAAAGAACTTGACTTTAGAAACTGACATTCACATCTGTATGCTTAATGTACAGTCTGAGAGGAGTACAAAGAAATGAAGGTATGAGGCAGAAGTATATAGTATACAGCACACACCACCACAATACATGCAAAGCAAAAACTTTGGTGGGCACCACCCACCTGAGCAGTAAAAATGACCGGCCTTTAATAAACACTGTGGGCCTGATTCATTAAGGAGCTTAGGCAAAAAAAAAATTCTTACTTAAGTTTTCCGGACATTGCAATGCAAGGGGTGCAAATGAGTTTTCTATTTTGCACATAAGTCAAATATTGTCTTTTTTTTCATGTAGCACAGAGTTAGCGCTGGCCTCCCTAAGGAGCGGAGTCTATTTAACCCCCTGGTCTGCACAAAGAACCGCTGCAAGGCGGGATGGGTTTTGCTGCCAGAGCCTGGCTCACAGGTGACGTATGTATGTCATGCTGAGAGTTGTCACTCCAGTCTTTTTAAATCCACATCTGCATAAAACTAAGAATATAATGTCATTATTCATTACTATGATCCATTTACATACTATGGATATTTATTGCTTTTCTGTATGTCCATAAATAAGCTTTACAGAGAGGAAAGAGGTTTTAGTGTTATCAGATAAATACATACTTTGAGACTTACATATATACCATAAACACATGACTCTCTCCTATGATAAGATTTATTGCCCCAAAGAGATGTATCGCATGCCACACTATGACAGAGGATTTCTTCATACCAATCATCATCATCATCATCATCATTTATTTATATAGAGCCAACATATTCCATAGCGCTTTACAATTGGGGACAAACATAGTAAATGAATAAACAAACTGGGTAAAACAGACAAAGAGGTGAGAAGGCCCTGCTTGCAAGCTTACAATCTATTGGACAATGGGAGTTTGACACATGAGGTTAAGTCTACATTTGCAGTCGGCCCAGCCAGACTGCAACGGTAAAAGTGACTCATAAGCTAAATGATTCTGTCACACAACAATGTTGGTCAAGGGGTAGTTGTATAACAGGTGGTAATAGGGTAATGTAGTGAGGTTAAGAGGGTGGTTGAGGAATATTATAAGCTTGTATGAAGAGGTGGGTTTTCAGAAAACACTTGAAAGCTTGTAGACTAGAGGAGAGTCTTATTGTGCGAGGGAGAGATTTCCATAGAGTGGGTGCAGCCCGGAAAAAGTCCTGTAATCGGGAATGGGAGGATGTAATGAGTGTGGATGAGAGACGCAGATCTTGTGCAGAATGGAGTTGCCGAGTTGTGAGATATTTTGTGACAAGAGCGGAGATGTATGTTGGTACCAATTTGTGAAGATAAATAGACATGTCCTGTAGTCATCCAATTTCATTAAATGCAATAGTTGCATATAGACGCAGAATGACGGTAGGCATGCTCCCTCTGTTTGCTAATTGTTTAATTAGTGCTACTTTTACACTCAAACCCTCTTCGCTCCTGGAAGAGATAGAAACAGTGACATTACAAGCACACTAAAGAGCCTATGGGTTGCACCACTTCACCATTGTTTGCCCATCATTAAAAAGCCTTTCTTCTCACTCAATGATGCCACTCGATGCCTCCGTCTTTCCCTACAATCTGTGTGGTCAGTGTCAGAACACTGAGCCTGCGCAGGTTGTCACTGTCTGCCAGAGTTGTCCGCAGAGTGTCAAGTGCGAACACAATCATGCTGATGAAGTGGATCACCCACCAACATGTGATTCAACCAGCAGAGGGTCCAACTAGAAAAGGTCCCCTCCTGTACCCCCCTCATAATCCAGGTCTACCTGTATGTCTTTCAACATGGTGTACCAAATAAAATGTCCAAATGGAAGTCTTATCACAGGACAAACCGTATAAAGTCACAGAAAAATGAACAATTAAATTAGTCTTAAAAACTGTGACCCCCATTGTGGTATGTTTTTGCAATCCTACCCTCAGGTTTTGAGGCATGAAACCTGCCATTAAAAATTATTTTAAATTTGGCAAAAAGATGAAAAGAAGCAACAGATTACAAACAGGAGTTAATGATGTTTTTATTAGAAAAGGATAATAGTTAGTGATCAGTTCTCACTGTTCCTCCTAATAAACCACTTGCAGCTCAATAAGCACCAAATTATAAAATACAGAAGAGGCACTTTTGGGCTAAAGCATGCATTCTATTACATTAAAGTAACATGATTCATGCTACAATTGTTTGCAAGTAAACTAAATTATATCCATTACAGAAAACAACTTAACTGGAATATCATTCTTATATAAACACACCCTCCAGGTAGTAGCAGTGAGAAAGGCCCCCGGCTGTGCTTTCAAGCTCCTACCAACAGGTGATCCAACCAGCAGGGGCACTCTGAGAGTGGGGGGCTCAGGGCATGTGCCCCCTGTGTCCCTTTCCCCTTTATCCGGCTCTGGGTGCAGAGCTGTGCACATCTTTCAATGCATCAAATTCAACATATCATCATTTAAGCTCCTAAATGAGGATATTTGCTATTTGCCTCACTTAAGTTATCCAGGTAGTCAAAGTTTTAAAGGATTCTTCCTATGAGCCTCTTTGTGTCTATCTGACTGCAGTTTATCCAGACCTTACCGTCAAAGTTGATCACAGAGAGTGTATTTGCCTTAATCCATTTAGAGAGCAAAGAGATTATTGCAGTAAAAATATTCAGATTCATACCTACTAATAGTAGACCTTTTATTTGACGAACACACACCATTAATTATTATCATCATTATCTTAATTTATCTGTATGATATTACAGATTCCACAGCACCGCACAAACAACAAAAAATAAACAGAAAGAAATACAGATAAGTAAGTGACAAGAGAAGCAGTAAAATCAGTAACAATCAATACAATAGAGTACAGAGAAAACAATGACATAAGAAGTCACAACTAGAACAAATAAACCATTTCAAAGAGGATGAGGAGTTAGGAGTTAGAGAGGGACAAACTTTTGAGAGTTAACATTAAGAGGGTTAGGACAGTAAAAGCAGACAATAGAGGTGGAGTGAAAGGGGCAGGTGGAGCATGAGGAATTGTCTTAAGATGGGGCTGGGTAGGCAAGTGTGAAAAGGTGAATTTTGAGGGAGCATTTAAAAGATTTGAGGTTGAGGGTCAGGTCTGATTGGGCGGGCAGGGAGTACAAATGTGGGAAGCAGCACAGGGAAAGTGTGAGGTGATGATAGGTGATAAGGATAGGAGAAGGTCATTGACAGAACATAGTGGGTAAGTACGGGAGGATATCTTGACAAGGTGTGTAGGCATTGAAGAGAGCTTTATAAGTGAGGATAAACAACTTGAATTGTATTCTGGAGGGATTGGTGAGCCTATGAAGGGTTTTGCAGAGAGGCGTAGCTAAAAAGTAAAGTCAGGATAGGTAGATAAGTCGCAACAGGGCATTCAGCGCAGATTTCAGGGTGGACAGACATTTGTCAGGCAAGCCAGAAAGGAGAAGATTGCAATAATCAAGGCAGGAGATGACAATAACATGACTGATGGTTTTGGTGGCATTCAGGGAGAGCAAACAATATTTCTCTGATTAGAGTATTTTTTATTACTTTTTTTGCAAAAGAAAGATTCAAGAATACAAACTCCGTTCAAAGACTATGGTTTGAACATTTCATTACAATGTGCATTGGTATTATCTACCCCACCTTTGACACCAAAATTATAAACCAGCTCTATTTCCATGTGTCTCCCTTTACTTCACA
This sequence comes from Mixophyes fleayi, assembly GCF_038048845.1. Lineage (NCBI taxonomy): Eukaryota > Metazoa > Chordata > Amphibia > Anura > Limnodynastidae > Mixophyes > Mixophyes fleayi. The sequence goes on along the minus strand of NC_134406.1, from coordinate 226,671,878 downwards.
TCATATGTCAGGGACTGCAATACAAAATAACATATGTTATGCTATTATTGTTTTTGTGGGCATGACCTGGAATTAGGAATACCTTTTGATCATTATATTCAGTCATAAAGCATGATCAATGCCTAATATCTGTAGAATGGTTAAAAAGGGAGATAATTACCTGCTTCTTCTCCTCACCTCTTAGGACCCTCACCCAAATGACCTCATACCTCCTTTTTACTATATTGATTATGATTTATATATATGTTTATTTGTGAATAATGGTTAAACGATGTTTATATACAAATATATTTAATATCAGATTGCCATTGGTCCCAGTTGGACGCTACACCCATTTCTACCTTCCCTTTTATTTTATTTACAACATAGTTACATAAATATAAAGATATGTTCTATATCCAAAATGAGGGGGCAGCCATGGGAACATCCATGGCACCCAGAATGGCAAATATTAAATTAGGATACTGGGAAAAATGTACATTTGAGACAATAATCCCTATTTTTATTTATTGTCAACAGTTAAATAAAAAATACATATTGACAATGTGATCATTGTCTAAAATTTAGCTCTTGCTAATGTTATTGCATTTCTGAAAAATAAAGACTATCATTTAATTTTTACCCATACTAGGAATAAACCAACATAAGTTTGGAACTGAAACTAATTGGTAAATTATAGCTTATAAACTAACTGCCACTAATAAATCTAAACTAATAAACTAGCTAATTAACAAGATCTGTGAAGTTTACAACAAAAAAGGCAAAATAAAATAACAAAAGCATTTGAAACAAAACACCTGGGAGAACTTCTATTTCACTCTCATCTAATTTATCTAGATATCTATTTTTATAACCAATTCTTTACAAACGGTGTTCTTTTTTAAGTATTTAAAACCATCTATAGCTCCCATTCACATCAGTCATACTACAGAGATACCAGGATGGTTCAATGGTGGATTAACCTATAGCAGCTAGACAGTAACCTACTGTAAGAAACAATATTAACCAATGAAGCATTGGAAATTTTTAGCAATTTGCGCATCTAAACTGAATTTATTTATGTCTACATCATATACAATTAACTTGACAGTTGCGTTAATTATAAAAAGTCTAATTCTGACCAATTGTATCTCTTCCTTATGATTTTCTTCTTCGCATATAGCATGTCACACTCTTTTCCCACATATTTCACATTGTTGCTTTCACTGTCAATGTAGAGTTATCAACTAAACCTCTACACTGAACTCACAGTCTTTAAAACACCAACTTCCCAATATTTCATTCTATTTGGTTAATGCAGAATGATTAATGAATTTTTGTACCAAATCCTGCTGCACCCACTTATTTTGACATAGAGGGATAATGAACAACAGCATACAATTTTAATATACTTTTAAAATCTGACCAGAAGGAAAGTCTTTGAGGGTAGTTCTATGTTTACTAATAACAAATATATATCAAAGACAGAGCATTTTCACACAGATTTTCTCTAGAATGGTTGTGAAAACACAGTGGGCCTGATTTATTAAGGAAAGTAAAGCAAAAACAATGAGTAACTTTGCACCTTGACAAAACTATGTTGCATTGGAGGGGTATGTAAATTTAAAATGTGATGGCAGATTTATAGTTGGGGTAGAGTATGTCCTAGATCAATTTTAAATTTCAGTGTACAAATCAGCTATCAAGTATATGTGTGCTACATGAAAAAAACAGACAGTATTTAACTTATGTACAAAATAAAAAAAACTAATGTGCACCCCTTGCATTTCAACATGATTTTGTCCAGAAAACTTGAGTAAGAAAACTTACTCAATTTTTTGCCTAATTTCCTTAATGAATCAGGCCCCGTAACTCTGTTAAACTGCAATAAATGGAACCACTTTGAAAATTATGCAGATTGAAATACACAGTGGCATCTGTTGCATGTAACATGGTTTTGCTCATGAGAAAACGTACTTATTTTTTTGCTTTACTTTCCTTAGCGAATCAGGCCGTGTGCGTGCGTGCGTGTGTGTACAGCATTAGTCATGAGTAAAATATATGCCAAAAATGTTGACATAATGTATTTTCTAACCATTTACAGGCATAGAGGTTACTTTGTGACCATTTAAGGGGGGAAACACAGACATTAGTGGGTACTTGGTGGATGTTTATAGACTTAAGGAGTACTCAGTAATGGGAGATTTGAGAAACCCTGTATTAGATCATAGATAACATATCAGGTGTATTTGTGATGGGTTATGGATAAATCAACTTAAATCTCAGCAGTAAATTACTAAATTCCTATATAAACACCTAATTACTGGGACCACAAAATTGCACAAATCAAGCAAAGTGAAATAAACCAAAATAAAATAACATTCCCTGCCTTTCTGTTTATAAAATAGAAGCCTTCCCTGTTTGCTGCTTCATAAAAAAAATAATCCATTAGTCTCAACACTCTACCAGCTATAATCAAAAACATAAAATTGCCAGCAGGCATGGTTTATTTTAAAATACTTTCACTATGTTCAAGATCTTCTCTGTTTTCATTATAATTCTTCAGTCCACTTTCAATTTATATTTCAATTAACTCGAGTAGGAATGCATGAGTAAGGCATTGCTTATGAGAAATCAATGAGGTTAAAACTTGAGCTGAAAAATGTACTTTGACGATGCACTTAGAAATGTGGGTATTATTGAAGGCTCTGGTAAAACTGTAGAAAGACTTTGTCTTAGACCATAACAAGTATACATATGTTCTATTAATAATATGTATTGCCTTTGAGGGACAAAATCCATCAAGAGCTTTTCACAAAAGTCACATGGTACATTTGTTTTCACATTACGCATATTGTTATAGCCCTGTTTTTCTTTTCTTTGTTTTTTTTGCAAAAGAACCACATTATAATGGAAGATATATAGGGTTATATAAATACAACATTAAATTCAATTTACCCAATGGATTTTTTTGGTCATGTTTCATATGCAACAGACCAAACATAAACTGTTTGCAGATTGTTCATTTGGATGGAAAACCAATACAGGGACATTTACTTACAATTTATAAAATTCTGAGCACTATTTAGGCATACAAACAAAGCATAATTTACAACATTCAGATATGCACATTTGTCTATCTATCTATCTATCTAGATACTGTGTGTGTGTGTGTGTGTGTGTGTGTGTGTGTGTGTGTGTGTGTGTGTGTGTGTGTGTGTGTACTTGCATACATATGCTTGTGGGGACATTGACCTGTTTACACACCAACATTGTGGGGGACCTGAGTCGTAGTGGGGACAAAATTTGAGGTCCCCACAAAGCTTTCCAAGGCTAATAAATGCAGGGGACCTTGCTAATATGCTCAGCGTAAAAACCTGGTATGTCCCCACGAGTCACATTTGTTGGAAACAAAAGTGTGCGTGTGTCCGATGGGGAGGGGAGAAAGTGTGTGTGCGCGTACCACCTCTATAGGCCAGTATTCGGTCCAACTGCAGAGCAGGAGCAGGAAGCGGAGTGACTGCATCCTTCCCGCGCTTTCAACACCAAGCGCATAAAGACACTGTCGAAGCTGTCTGCTGCTGAAGGTAAAGGGGGGACATTGAGGAATGCCAGAGCCCACCAGTAGCTCCGACTATAGCCCAGAGAGCAGTGGAGATGAGTATGCCAGGCTACTTCAGTCTTATTGCGGTGAACATGCTCCATGTGCCGGGCAATTTTTAAGAGGGGCTTCTCACGGTAGAGGCAGTACTGCTTTTTGTTATACGCCCTGGGGCCATCACTGTTTCTGGATAGTGTTTGGACAGACACCACATCGTCTCTCCGACCCTCTGTGTTTAAAACACGGGTAGCAGAAGGTCGAGAATGGTGTCTGTCCAAACACTATCCAGAAACAGTGATGGCCCCAGGGCGTATAACAAAAACCAGAATGGTCGTCCATAGAACTCATCTCTGGCTCCGCTCTGCTGTGCTCGTGGGCAACGGGGCATCTCTGCTCGTGTCTGAACCGCTCTCCTCCGAAGTGTCACCCTGGCACAGGTGATCTTGTTTAATTGAAGAAGGGAAGGGGAAGTTTCAAAAAGGTTGCTGACTACCTTCTCCTCAAGAAATACCTCTGATCTCCATCCGAAGATGTGTCCCTAGCACTTTCCGAGGTTAAGAGGAAGCTCTGCAGGCACGTCACTCGCATTGAAATCCGAGGAAAACGAGGGAGAAAAGTCACCATCCTGCTGACACCAGCCATGCAAGCTGCAATGGAACTTCTCGCAGAAAAGCGTGACACATGTGGAGTGGATAGTCAAAATGTCTACATGTTCGCCACACCAGCTGCCTTGTCACACTTCAGAGGCTACAATTGCATACGACTGTTTGAACCGAGAGTGTTGGGCCAACCATTCCCAAACGCTTTCTTCCACGAAGCTTCAAAAGCACATCGCCACTCTCTCGAAGGTCCTCAACCTAAACAACACAGAACTGGATCAGTTGGATCATGATGATGGTGCCGGTCAGATGATGATGGGAGACAAAAAATGATCACCGACGTGGATGATATACAAATAGAAGATGATGTTTTAGGTGCTAATGAATTAGCAGTCATGGCACACAGCACAAAGACCCACAGCACAAAGAGATTTATTTAACAAAAAACATGGAAATTATAGTAACAAAGAGCAAAGAAAAATATATATTTCTTTCTTTGTTTTCACAGCCTTTGGACACATTTAGTTAGGGGCCAGATGAGAGGAATTTAAAGAATCTTTATTCAATGATAATTACAAAATATTGAAAGAAAAGGTTACCAAAAGGTTGAGAACACATTTGAAGCTTCCTTTAGTCTTGTGAGTACAGTAAGATGAAATGTTGAACAAACCTGAAGAAAAAAAAGCCTTATTACCTATATATAATCAATTGAGCTCTTATGCAATTATACAAAGGCTTTCTTTACAGTGGCTTCATAATTTTATGTTATTGACCACACTGTTAAGGGAAATCACACAGTTTTTTTTGTTTTTTTTAAATAGATGAAACATCTTATAGTGTCAAAGTGGGTTGTTTACAGACCAGAAAAAAAGTTAAAAAATTGTTCCTTTTTGCACTGGTGGAAGGAATGGTATGTTTTTGTTTGTTTTTTTATTTTATTTCTTAAAGACATCGGACCTTTTTATTACTGATAGGTATAATGAAACTGTAATGCCTGATTTTGGTACATTGTGAGGTCAAAGGGAATTCCTGTAACACTGTGAAAGCTTGCCAGTGCTTCTGCATTGTACAAATGATATTTGAATGCTGTTTGTACAAATTGCCGAGACAGGGACTGAACACAAAGGTTAACTGGTGGCTTTCACTGCTAACCTCAAGAGCACATTATCCCATCATATCTATAGAATGACACTGTGTTGTGTGGCTAGGTGCTACCTGAAAGGGAAAGAGTCTAAAGGATATGCTTTGGGGCGTATTCAATTGTTCCTCCGGCCGCCGGAAACACGAGTGCTCTAAAACTATTACCGTTAATACGGTAGTTTACTCGCTGAATTTCATCTCGCAGCTCTGAAATTCAGCGAGTAAACTACTGTATTAACGGTTTTTACGCGCAATATTACCGTATAAACGGTAATAGTTTTAACACGCTAGTTTTTCTGGCGGCCGGAGGAACAATTGAATACGCCCCTTTGTGTCTTTACAGACAGACTTTAATAAATGCACATGGCAGGCAAAATATGCCATGAGAATAAAATGATTTCACACATTTTCCCAAAATTCAACAAAGCAGTGAGATAAAGATTATCCTAGTATAATACTATTTCAGCAGTGTCAAATGTGAAGAATGTAGGTGGCCATTGGATTAAATGTAAAAGTTCATAAAACCCCAGGACCCTATTAGTAGATATCACACCTCCCACTCCTCTTGCTAGATGATGCAAAACACCAAGGACTACTTCACCCAGACCTCTGCAATACCACGAGATGAAGCTCAAGTAGGATGCACACATCAGTATTATACAGAAGACTCACACCTCAGCTGATTGTTTGTCCTTAAAAAGTACATAGTGCAACGTGTCAGGGACCACACTGACCCCTTTCATCTGACACTCATGTCCATGTGTAATACAAAGACAGACTAAAGAGTGCATGAACTTTAAGCTATGCTTAAAGTGAAATGTGATAATTACACTTGATAGGGAGGCTATAACATATTATTATTATTATTATTATTATTATTGTTTATTTATAAAGCGGCAATCATATTATGCAACACTGTACAGAGAATATGTTATCATTCACAGCATACCTAGTAATATCTATATAAAGAAATAATAGCTGAAATGTACATGTAACAATAATGTAGTGCAATACTAATAAAAAGAATCATAATAGTACATTCCTGTGTACAAAATAAAAATGTATTAGATCACAAAACCAAAAACTATGTTTATGGGTCAACATTTAACTTCTCATTTACTCCATTTTTTAAGCCAAAGTACAAGTACAATAATTCCTTAAATAAGCAATACATATTTAATCATATAGAATAACATCACAGGACATTCCCAATAAAGTAGACTAAAAAGGAGACAAAAAAACAACAATTTAAGAAAAGCATTTCAAAACTTAATCTTTCTTTAGCCATTTAGTATAAACTATTTCTAATTTATCTATTATTTTAATTCCAACGTGTTCAAGCAATATCTCATTGTTCCCACCTCTAGAGCAAAGCTATTCTTGCTACAAAACCTGCCATTTCAGTTATGAAACCATATGTTTACATACAAAAAAAATCTAAGCTAAAAAGTTTTCCTGTTATTATGTTCTGTAATTCTCTCTGGATTATATATCCTAATTCTGAATTTATACTCATTGATACTTAATGTGACTTTAGAACACATTTGTCCTATATAACACAACCCACAGGGACACTTGAGAAAATAAATTACATTATTTGAATCAGAAGTAGTAAAATCTCTACATTTATATCTAGCACCCTAGAGGGATATTGAACTGTATCACCCTTTATAATCACAAGAAAATAAATAGAGAAACTGCAATAAATCAAGCAAATTTCATTTATTAGAGAACAAGTAAAAACACACAATTTTTCTTTAATAAAAGAAAATCTATTGGCTGTTTCTCTATGTAGTCTAGTGTCCTCTTGTACTTATTTATTGTCTGAGATTCACTTGTGTGACAGTGTGTATCGAGGCTTTTAAAATGTGGAATGTAGGTATAGCTGACACTGTCATGAATAGGGGAGATTTGAATTCATTAAACCAGCATTGACCCAGTTCTTACATATTGTCAGACTTTTCACCCTTTAATAGCAAATAGGTCATCTATATAGTGCAAAAAAGCGCAACAGACATTAAAGATCCTCCAAAAAGCACAATTTTAAATTTTCTCCCATAAAATTATTTGCATTAGGGGGGGCAGATGAGCTCCCATGGCCGTGCCCCTTACCTGCAAATACAAGTCTCACAAAATGTAAAGACATTTTTAATCAGTACTAAATCCAGAATAGATATCAAAACTTCAATAATTTATGGTTGTAAGTCTTGTGTCTGCTATACCAGTCTAACTGTAGTCAAGCATTCACAGTGAGGAATATTAGTGTACAAATAGGATACATCTATTGTGCAGCGATAATTAGCCTCTTAAATATTATTTATTGCTTAAAACAAAATAAGTTGTCTCTTGAAAACAATAAGGCATGTTGTTTACTATAAATGACTATCCAAAATCTATCACAAAGGTTCACAGTAAACACTAGGTCTCCCAGTGGTATTACAAGTACTCTTGTGAATCTTCAAATATAATATAGGAAGCAATGGACATTGCACAATCAAAAAAAGACTTCATCAAAAACATATACAAAACCCTTATTCAAAAATACTTTTTTCAAACTTAGCAGTAGGATTCCATGGGATATCTATAATGCTAAGTGTTACTTAATGTTTTATTAGGATACTTGCAGGGTAAACCAGTGTCGTGCAGGTCTGATTTGCAATGTGTAGCAGTTTTTATATATTAGCAAATTATTTGATAAATGGTATTTAGAAAAAAAGATTTGCTGCTTTGTCGCATTGACGTTATGTCGTGTTGTGGCGAGGTTTCCTTACAGCAGTCAAACAATTGTTTACAACCCAAAAATTATGTTTTCAATATTTGTCACTGTCATTTTGTCACATTGTTGATATGTGGTCTAATAGGTTACTTTTTCAATACTAAATAACCATGTAAGAATTGAGAGCCTTACCTTGAGAGCTGTGGAATATAGTCGCCAACAAACAAACAAACAACTTCTTCATATATATATACATATATATATATATATATATATATATATATATATATATATATATATATATATAAAAGAATATCCTGTTTATTAAAGTTTCTATGACTCTATGATCTTGAACTGTGAGGTTAGGCTAACAGTTAAAACATATATCTGTGAGGATTGGCCATAATACTAGCTACAGACCACAGGTGGTAGTGCACCATCAACGCTGACAACTGTTGCACACATTATCACTTACTGCAATCAGTACTTATGCTAAAGATCAAGCAAATCAGGAATAAGAGTCCTCCTGTATACATATTTTATAATTCCGTAATTTGGAATTAGATTTGCACTTCACTGTTGTTGCTTCAAAGAGTCTTACTATTTAATATTTTTTGCCTGTTCATTGACTTCACTCACTTTCGCCACACACCATTTTATCTTCTCAAACCCATCGATTTGGCTTTGAATAAATTTCTACTATCAGTATAGCAAAATGCAATTATTTTTTTTTTATTACATTAGTTGATAAATATTGTTTTGGTTATATAGATTTAGACATTAAGTCTGACTTATAAGCATAAAAAATGCACTTTTTCCTACTGCACATTTTTAGTAGGCAAAGTTACATCTCATTCTGCTCTCAGATTGAGATGTGTCTCCCCCATCCGCCTCTCTATGCTTAGAGAGGTGGAACCGGGGAGGTACTGGGCAGACTCTTACATAATATGTAGAGGGGAAGGTAGCCACAGATACAGCTCTAAGAAGTGTATCGTTTGCAGCCGCCTTCCCCCTGGTGCAAGGCAATGCTAAAGTTAAAAATAAATAAATAAATGAAGTGTCTCCCCAAAAAGAAAAAAGATTACCAGCCCTAGTGCTGCCAGTCTAGGCTGGTACTGGCAAAATTGGGGTGATAAAAAACATGGGGTCCCCCCAAATTTGCAAGTACTAGCACTAGGCTTTGCCAGCCCAGGCTGAAGGCAATTATAGCAGGGAAACCCGCAACTTGGGGTCCACCTGACATAGTGCTATTCAAACTCTAGGCTGGTCAGCACAGGGCTGGATTCCCTAAGGGCCTTCCTCCCTAAGTATAACTAGTCCCATGCTGAAAAGCATTAGGGATCCTACCACACCCCTTAAGTGGTGGGTGTGGGGTGATTAGTGTGAAAATATTAATGTTAAAGCATTTTGTCCATGGTACACTACAGGTCCCAGCATGCCCAGGTCATCATTATATGTCTTGTAGTACTACAAACACCAGCATACCCATGGCTGTCAGGTAAATTTAAGCTGTAAGTATAAATTGCATTCAACGCTACATGAGGATATGTATCTGCTGTTCTGTTATTATAACCTCTGTTATAATAAATTATTCTCTGAGAGTATCCATCATCAGGTACATCAGGACTAGACTGCATCTATTAAGAGTATTATACCAAAGTGTGTATATAAACTCAAATGTAACCCCCCACAGAATGTGGGATACTTTAAGGAACCCAATCATTGTAGAGCAATGCATATTTATACGACCTTCCATGTATTTATATTTTTGAGGCTCTGCATCAGGCTTTCAATAGCCTATTTTGGACCGAAGAACAGAAGATTTCTACAGTTATTTTTGAACATTATGGGGTTATTTGGACTGAAGAAAGAAGATGTTTGTCATGGACATTTGGAATATAATTTTGCGGGGCTTTATTTTGTTTTATCTACTCCTGGACCTGGAATGGTATTTCTTTTGGACACCTACAGGACCTTTATTTATATAATATTTGAGGTTCTATTATTTTTAACAAAGAGATGTGGTTATAAAGAGGGAGTTGTGTTTCATTTAAGGTTTTTTTTTATTTTTATTAAACTAATGTGAAAACGTGAAAGAGGGTGTTGTGTTTTATTTAACATTTTACTTTGTGGTACTACAGGTCAGAGCAGGCCCTGGGTGTCAGGGCAGGGAGGCACTTGTGGTTCTCCACGTGCCAGCATGCCCAGACTGTTAATAGCAGCTCAGGCTGGCTGTGGCTTGTAGTTCCATAAACTAAAATGGTGTTTTTAACATTTTCATATACTACACTTGCTTTATTTCATTACACCAACTGCCCCAGGGGTATAAGAAGAGCCCTAGTGCTTTCAGCATGGGGCTGGTTCTTCCTAGAGGGGGGACCCACACAATGTTTATGCGGACTCTACTTCCTAGGGGACCCAGCCCCGTGCTAAACAGCCTGGAGTTGGTTTGTCAATAAGGCAGGGGGACCCCTGCCGGGTGTCCCCCTGCTATAGTGCCACTCACCCACTGGTTTGCCTAGTGTTGGTTTTCATGAAATCAGGGGGGACCCCATGCTTTTTTTTCCCCCGATTTCATGGAAACCAGCAATAGACTGACAGCACTACGGTTAATAACGTTTATAGTCGGGGACCCCACGCTTTTTTTTTAATTGTTCTATTTTTAACAGTATACAGCCAGCAAGTCAGGTGATTGTATAGTCGCCGAACCCTTTCTCATTGCCATCAATGCCGGCAATGTGGCTGTCGACATTTTCACTGTTGGTATTTTATAAGTGTCAGGATTTCTTTCATATATGTATTTAGGCTGTCTGTATTTCTTGCCTGTCAGTGTTTACAACGTTGGGTATTTCCAACTTGTCAGTATTTTCAGTGTTCACATTTTAATTAATGTCAGTATTCTTTGTGTCGGCATTATATGCATAGGAAATATGCACACTGTATCCAGTGCTTTATAGAGTAAAATGTACATCAATAGCAATGTTCGAAAACCCCAGCACTCCGTTAGTGGATACTTCACCTCACTTTCTTCTTGCTAATAGCTAGAAATATCATAGTGTAATAATATTCCAGCAAAATCAGATTTAAGAAATCTTTTCCTCAATGCTGTTTTAATATGTAAAACATGGCCATGGGATTATATGTGTCCTGTACATCCAGTGATATTTTGAATACGCATTTATGTTTTTGAGAATACAGAGCATATCCTCAATTGTGTTCACATTAATTTGACATTTAGGAGTATATTTATGAAACTGTGGGTTTGAAAAAGTGAAGCTATTGTTTGTAGCAGCCAATCAGAATCTATCTGTCATTTTGTAGAATGCACTAAATAAATTATAACTAGAATCTGATTGGTTGCTATAGGCAACATCTTCACTTTTTCAAACCCACAGCTTGATAAATTTACCCCTTTCTCTTCTGTGTATAGAAAATAGCCCATTTTCTTATATTCTTGTAATGCTGCAATATGTTAGACAATTCTATAAAGTCCCATATTGATTATAGGGCACTTGTCATATAATTTATAAACATATGTGACAGGATCATTATGCGCACTACTATTTTCATCCCCTCAGTATATTTTATTTTTTAAATTGGATAATGGATCTTTTGTGCATTGACTTGAATATCTTTTATTCTAAGTACATCTCAGTATTCATTATTTGTAACTCAGAGCTAAAAAGAAAATATTCCTACACTGTCATTTATTTCTGAACCAACTAATGTCCCTAAAGAGTCTGTGCTCATTAGCAGTGAGAGGAATTTAGGAGATCACAGAAACAAAACTTTATGAGCTGAAAATGATACCTTCGTGATGCAATGAGTTGAAAATGACACCTTCGTGATTCACTTTGGTGGAGTATCAACTGGAACAATTATTTTGCAATTGGCAACACCAAATTTAAACATTTCATCCAGAAATAATTCTTTTGAATCCAAATAGTTTACAAGGTTGCCATATTATTGTGCAAGACTACTGAGGAAAATGGTTTTGGTGGCTGCATGAAAATCAATGTTGGATTTCAAATTGCAATTAAGTCCATTGATGTTGTTATCAAGAGTGAAATCTGTCCGGCCGCAATGGGGGAAAACAAATGTTTTTGAAAATGCAGATTAAAGATTATCAACACGCAAAGAGTATAATTTAATATTTAATGCATGGGGGAGCTTGTGGGAAAATAATATACTTCCCTTCCCTATTCCTGTCTACCACAGCAATCTCAGCTTTTGTTGCTCCTGTTATGGCTGATAGATACATGATTACAATGCGGGCTCGCCTGTATAGTATCCTAATAAGAATTCAAGCTTACCTGTAGCAGGTCTAACTAGACGATATTTATTATCATTTAGTTATATAGTGCTAATCATATTATGCAGTGCTATACAGAGAATAACTAATCATTCATATTCAGTCCCTGTCCCACTGGAGCTTGCAGTCAACCACAAACACACACAAACAATGTATGTTATTGGACTGTGGGAGGAAACTAGAGCTCCGGGAGAAAACCCGTGAAAATACAGAAGAGCATACAGACTCCACATAGAAAGGGCCATGGTCAGACTCAAATTCATGACCCCAGAGATGTGAGGCAGCAATGACACAGTTTAAAACATATAAATAACATTAACTTTGAATTGTAAAAATAGTGTTGCCAAAGGGCCAGCTCAATGCCGTCCTTCTGGCAGACATAAAAGTAAGTATCAGGGCTTTGCTGTATCACAGGGCAGCACCATTTATCTTCATTGCAGGTACAATGTAAGCATGTCCTTTAACTGTAGCTTTTCTTAGTTATAATTAGAGATGTTCAAATTGATTCGATCCATTCAGAAATTTGGACAGATTTCAGAGAATTTCTATTTGGGAAATAATTTGTGAATTGCTTAATATTTGCCCATATTTTGCCAACTAAATAACACCAACTGGAGAATCGGACCAATCACAGTAAATGGGATGTAAAGAAGCCAATAGCAAGCATCACATAATGTCACATGTCTGTAGTCTTATAACAGGAGCTTACAGGCCCTCAGACATTCATTCTTCCTGGATGGCACTGGTCTGTAGATACTCTCTATTGCTATTACTATTAGTAATCCAGACTACTATATACTTGTGAGTGCAATGCACTTGGTACAAAGCCGTATCCAGTAGTCCAGCATTGGCTGCCCCATTTATCTTCTCCCCTTTTATTTTTTTACACCCTTCCTACAGCATACTGACCTTTGCAAAACACACTTGTTTTCTGTGTTCGTCATTAGTGCCATTAGCTATCGAGACCTAGAAATAAACAGGTAATTCATTGTAATCTAAACCAGTTTATTTATTTAAAAGATTTGACTGGTGAAAACACAGTTGCTTTCTGTACTTTTCATTAATGCAATTAACGATTTAGGTGTAGAGATATGCATGCAGTTCCTTGTGATATCAACTGATTTATTTGCAACAAGTGGAACATATTTGCCAACATCTGAAAGGAAGTCAATGCTTGCACATTGTCAAGAAATGTTTGCACATATTCTCAGTGTGTTAACAGCAACCTCATGCCAATGGTAATGAACACAATAAAGAAATTCAGCTCCATGTCACCAAAACTCCTTCCCAGGGAAAGACAAAAATCTGAAATAAAATATAGATGAGAGAATTCAATGATAGAATATCTTCTTTTTTATTCTGTTGAAACACACTGATAAGCGCGTACCAGATGTTTGCTACTAAACCGCTTATCACAATGATATTGCAGCACACAGATTGGAGCAGCATCCTGTCATGGACTCAAGAATTACACCAGACCATGCACATAACTTGTTGACAGGACTCTATTGACAAACCCCTTAAAATGTATTTTGATGATAGTAATGCAGACATTTTTTTAGAAGAATCACATATTTTGAAAACATATAGACAGAAAATGGTGGAGGCATACCTAAATTGTTCTATAGTACTTCCACTTATTTATATTCCACTGGAAAATTTGCAGAATAAGCTTAACCAGTGGCTTCAATTTTCCCAATTTACCACTAAAATATTTTCATAACCATAATCTAGTGTGTTGTTTCAATAAGTGTTCTACCCATAAGGCTCAATCAGTCATCCCCCAAGTATTTGAAAGCTAATCAATAATGTATAAATGCAGGACAAGTTTCACAAGAGCAAGTGCCCTATGTAAAAAAACAATCACTGACAATTACATTGATTTGGACCCTACAAATATTCAGCAACAAAGAGGAGCTACATATTATAATAATAAACTATCACAATGGTTTAATTTTTCAGCAGGATCCTTTTGAGATATATTGACTTTACCACTTAGGATATCATTAATGCTGTGCATAACTGCCAAAGCACATTGCAAAATCCTCTTAGGCGATATGACACACCTTAGTTTGCATTGGTGCACCAAGTTCTGCTAAAGCGTATGTGATGTTTGGAGGAGCTGGGCAAAATTATGGTTTTCCTTGTTAAGTGCAATTACACACTAGTTTTGTGGGCCCCAGTACAAATATGAGATTTCATTTTGTAGAGATTATTAAATTGAAACAAAGGAGTGGAGAGTGTGTATTTAGTTAGGTGTAACCTTGCAACCTTCACTGAACCACATTCCCTTATCAGTTCAGGAGGTCAATTTATTAAGCTGTGGGTTTGAAAAAGTGGAGATGTTGTCTATAGCAACCAGGGCCCGATTAAGGGTTTCCGGCCACCCTAGGCTATTTCAGCCCTAGCACCCCCCCCCCTCCCTCCAGCAACCTCACCTGTCCACTTCCGCCACCTCACCTGCCCCCTTCAGCCTGCTCATCTGCCCCCTTCAGCCACCTCACCTGCCCCCATGAGCCTGCTCACCTGCCCGCTTTAGCCACCTCATCTGCCCCCTTTAGCCACCTCACCTGGCCCCTTTAGCCTGCTCACCTGCCCAATTTAGCCACCTCACCTGCCCATCTGCCGCCCCTCCCCCCGAGACATTAGAACGGACTTACCTGCTGTGAAGTCCTCTCTTCAGCGCTGTGTGAGAAAGACAATCTGGCAGCGATCGCTGCTAGCTGCCTGTCAGTGTGGCCACGGGTGCATCTTACTCTAGTCACGTGAGATGTGAAAGTCCTGATCTCACATGACCAGAGTAATAAGTGCCCACGGCCACTAGGGCCGGATTAAGGGAATGGAGGCCCCTGTGATCCGAGCTGCCCGCGCCCGCCCATCCCCCAGCACTTACCTCCTTCTCTGGCGCTCTGTACGCTCTTTACTGAGGAGATCTTGTGAGAGTGAGACTCACGAGATCTCCTCAGTAAGGAGACTACAGCGCGCCGGAGAAGGACCGCAGTGAAAGTGCTCAGCAGCACTGATCGCGCCGGGGGTGCCCCCGCCCCCGACCGATCAATACTGCTGCTGAGCACTTTCAAGGGCCCCCTGGATGCCATAGGCCCCTGGGCTGTAGCCCAGTTAGCCCTATGGTTAATCCGGCCCTGCATACGGGGAGGGAGTTTTCATGTTATAGATCCATATAGCTTCTGCTTTGGTAATCAATTCTAAATATTTCCCTCCTCTCCAGAATCTGGCAATCTGATCTATTCCTATAAATTTAAAATGTCTCGGGTCCTGTTGTGTATATTGTCAAAATGTTCTGAGACACAATGGGTTTGTAGGCTTCTTTTGATGTTATAAACATGTTCGGAAAGACGTATTTTTAACTTTCTCTTTGTCATGTAGGCCACATGTACATTCCAACATATATATGATCCCTTCAGAGTTACAGGTGATTCTATTTTGTACCCTAAAGATCTTTCCATTTGCATTTAATTTAAACTCAGTAATGGGTTTCGTATTTTTAATAGCCATACTTTTGCATGCCTGACAGTTTAGACAGTAGTAGAATCCTTTGTTATGGGACTTCTCTTTGTTTTCCAAGTGAGATGCAACTCTGAGTTAGAATATTTTTCAATTTTTTTGCTCTTTCATAGATCATCCGAGGTCTCTTCGGAATCAGATCTTTGCACTCTTCGTCCATTTGTAAGATATGCCAGTGTCATCCAATTATAGATTTGAATTCTCTAACATTGCTATTATATTGTGTAATAAAAGTAACTCCTTCTCTTTTAAGGCTCTTATTTTCTTTATATTCCAAGTGTGAATTCCTTTCTAAATTGTTCACTTTTTCAAAGGCCACATTGACTTTTTCTACACTATAATGTCATTCCAGATATTTCTCTTTCAGTCTTTGGGCTATAAATGTTTCCATATCTGTACAATTAAGTGTGAACCTTCTAGATTGGCTTCCTGGCACGGGTTTGGTATCATTCTCAAAAGACAGTAATACCGACATCGGAGAAACCTCCCCAAAAAATCTGATTGTTAGAATGCCTAAGAAAATAAAATAATGACTTACAAGAAAAATGACAGTTTACATAGCCGGCCGATAGCGGACCTCCTTATGCTACATCCCAAGTGCTGTAAATTCGGGCACTTAAAACTCACGTCACTGCTCATAGCCACAGTGATATGTTTGTATTTCAAGCGGCAATGGCAGGATCCCATCACTTGAATATTTCATTTACAAGTTAGGGTGCTGGCATTGGCGCTTTAAATGCAAACATATCACTGCGGCTATGAGCAGTGACGTGAGTTTGAAGTGCCGGAATTTACAGCGTAAGGAGGTCCACTATCTGCCGGCTATGTAAACTGTCATTTTTCTTGTAAGTTATTATTTTATTTTCTTAGGCATTTTAACAATCTGATTTTTTTGGGAGGATTAGTTTTGTAGGTGTAGTGGTAGTCATTAATATGACTACCACCGCCTGGCAGGTTGTAAATCCATCTCCTATGATGGTTACTTGATGGAGGTAGAAAATTGTCGCAATCAACTTCTTTCGTTCTGATGAAATCGTCCTATAGACGATGAAACACGTTAGACTCTATGTGGATGATTTTTGCAATTGGGAGCACTAAAGACTTTATCATTATTGCTACCAATGATTTCAAACATTTTTTGCCATTGGGACCAATGCCTGCTGCATTTGAATAACATCACCTTGCCATCTGGACAGTTGTGGGATTATTGATAGGGCACTCCCAGTGTACGAGGGAGGGGGAGTCCAAACATTGCCGATCCTCACTACAATGTGGGTGGTCTACACAGCAATACACACGGAGCTCTGTTAAACTACAACTTGATTCCCCTGTGTAAGCAGGAAGAGGAGTCCATACATCGCCCACCCTTTCAGCATTGTGGGTGATTTACATAGCTACGCACACAGAGCTGTGCTGATACACATCTCGGTTCCCCACTCATGTCAACTGGGTGAGTACATCAGCTTATGTAAATATACCCTGTCAGGATTTATCTTTATTCACCATTCATACTTAATCAAGTATGGACATTTGGCGGTTAGGTTGGTCCATGGATACTATTTGATACAGTATATTCTTTAGTTTACATTCTGGAAACTGAATTACTTTGTTCGAATATATAGTGAATGTGCTTAGCTCCAGCAACATATTTGGATTGTTATTCCATCTATTGACTACATATGACTTTTAGCATTGCAGCATTGATTGATATTTGCTCATTAGTACCATCTGTTGTTCAGTCATTTATTTCACTTTTAAGGTTTTTATATGTGTTGACTTTTATGAATAAATACCATTTATTATTATTATCTGTTACCGCAGCCTATTTATCTGATTTGGTACAACACACACTATTGCATTTTTGTTTATTTACCCTCCATTGTCCATGCTCTTTTACTTTTGCCATCTTCTACTAACATCTTTTATTTTCTCTGCACATATTTTATATATTTTTTTCATATACAGAAGTGCATGTTGCACTCCTTTTATACTTTTTACAATACCATACTGATATGGGGCAGCACGGTGGTGTAGTGGTTAGCACTTCTGCCTCACAGCGCTGGGGTCATGAGTTCAATTCCCGACCATGACCTTATCTGTGTGGAGTTTGTATGTTCTCCCCGTGTTTGTGTGGGTTTCCTCTGGGTGCTCCAGGTTTCCTCCCACACTCCAAAAACATACTAGTAGGTGAATTGGCTGCTAGCAAAATTGGCCCTAGTCTCTATGTGTGTGTGTGTGTGTGTATATTAGGGAATTTAGACTGTAAGCCCCAATGGGGCAGGGACTGATGTGAGTGAGTTCTCTGTACAGTGATGCTATATAAATAAATGATGATGATGAAAGGAGCAGCACTAGCACTATTAGTAAGAACGCTCACTGATATTAATCATAATAAAAAAAAAGCTTGTACTGTCACGGGCACTAGGAGTCTTTACCCAGGGATCACCAGGTGATAGGCTTACCAGAGCAGTATAGGTGGTAATATGGTACTCTGGTAGCAGGGTGATCACGGAACAGGAAATAGCAGATGATGAGATGCTCAGGAAAGTCTATGACTAGCAGCACTGGCAATATGGAGGTAGTAATACACGAGGAACTGTATGGACAAAGGACACGTGAAGGTAGTCAGTGGTCTGCGGTAGCAAGTTGTACCACTGCTACAGTGAGGAGGAATGTCCAACAGAAACGAGGAGGTGATGAGAGTCAGCGGTCTGCGGATAGCAAGTTGTACCGCTGTCTGAGTGAAGGAATGGAATCCAAGTGGAGGTATCCGGGGAGTCAGTGGTCTGCGTTAGCAAGTTGTACCACTGCTATGTGAGAGGATACTGGAACAGGTGAAACTGTAAACAGGAGTCAGTGGTCTGCCACTAGCAAGTTGTACTACTGAATATATATGTGAGGAGGTGCACGGGGAGAGACTGCAACACAATATATACACGGGCACCTTGACTTTGATCCACAGTAATATGCACAATATAAATGTATAAATGACTGAACAACACTGCCAATATAGAAAGTCTCTTGAAGTAATCCGGCATGAGATAACACAGTCAATGATGGCAGTAGAGTCAGCAGATAGTACACTCCAGAGGAGAACCAACACAGTCAATGATGGCAATAGACTCAGCGGATAGTACACTCCAGAGGAGAACCAACACAGTCCAGCAAGGTATGCAATACACAGCACAGTCAATGGGAAGTATGCATACCGTGGTTCAGGAGAAGGCAGTCAGACAGGAGTGCAGAGATACCTGAAGGGCAGGAGGCCAGCAGGATACAAGTCCCTGGATGGGTGAAGCAGGGGTCTAGCAGGTGCAGCGCACAGGTAGGTAGACCAGCAGGGAACACAGGAAGGCGTGGAGAGCGGATCAGCAGAAGATGGATGAGTAGCGCTGAGAAGTAACAGCAGCGGATCTCTGCGGGAACACGGAGGTAACCAATAGCAACCAGCAGGTGCAGTAACGATGGTGAAACACAGACGAGTTGCAGGTTGAAGCCTGTAGTGCACGGAGGCAGCGGATAGGAATCAGCTGGCAGTCACAATCATGAACAGGTGAGTGGATGTGGTTGAAGCCTGTAATGCACGGAGGCAGCGGATAGGCATCAGCTAACAGTCCCAATGATACATGGTAGAGTTGAAGTGATTAGAAGACTGTAGTGCACGGAGGCAGCGGATAGGAATCAGCTCACAGTCACGATGATACAGTAGATGGTAGAAGTGGTATGGGAACCACAGTAGCAGAAGTGGTTTGGAAACCACAGAGGTAGAAGTGGTTTGGAAACCACAGGAATCAGCAGGGCTGAATAAACAAGGAAACACAGGAACACCTTCAGAGACTCATGGGGAATGAGACTCCAAGATCAGGCAACGTGGTGTTGACCACAGGTGCTTAATATAGGGAGGTTGCCTGATCTGCCAATTAAGTTAAAGGAACATACACTGAAGGTTTGGAAAGGGCTGCGCATGCGCAGTCCCTCAGGATAGAGGACGTCCACGGTTCCTAATAGTCCGGGAAGAAGCACTCACAGTCCGGTGAGTGACAGTACCCCCCCTTTTAAAGGTGGGCACAGAACGCCTGGAACCGGGCTTGTCCGGATTTTTGGAATAAAACTTCTTCAGAAGGGCAGGAGCATTAAGATCTTCAGCTTTGATCCATGAACGCTCTTCAGGACCAAAGCCCTTCCAATGAACGAGGAAACGGAGGACTCCTCGCGAAATTTTTGCATCCAATACCTCAGTAATCTCGAAATCCTCCTCCTGATGAACTTGAACTGGCTGCGGTGCTGAGGGAGGAGTCGAGAAACGATTGATAATAAGAGGTTTGAGTAAGGACACATGGAAGGCATTGGAAATCCGAAGATTCTTAGGAAGAAGAAGTTTAACACATACTGGATTGATAACTTGAATGATCCTATATGGACCAATAAAACGAGGGGCGAATTTCATAGATGGAACCTTCAAACGAATATTTTTGGTAGATAACCAGACACGATCTCCAATTTTTAGTGGTGGAATAGCCCGCCTCTTCTTATCTGCGAAAGACTTATATTTGTTAGATGTCTTCTTTAAACAGGTTTTGACCTGAGACCAGATATTTTTGAAGGTCTGACAAGCAGTCTCCACAGCAGGAACTTGGGTGGGCGGGAGGGCAGGAAATTCCGGAAAAGACGGATGGTGACCGTAGACCACAAAGAATGGAGTTTTGGATGATGACTCATGGTACATGTTGTTATGGGCGAATTCAGCCCAAGGGAGCAATTCTACCCAGTTGTCTTGGTTGGCTGAAGAGAACATCCTAATAAAAGTCTCAAGATCTTGATTGACTCGTTCCGTTTGTCCGTTAGATTGCGGATGGTAAGACGATGAGAGTGCTAATCGTATGCCCAAGGTTTTACAAAGGGCCCGCCAGAATCTGGAAACGAATTGTACTCCTCTATCTGACACAATCTCAGACGGACATCCATGGATGCGGAAGATTTCTTTAATGAAATGTTCAGCCAGAGTAGACGAGGAAGGTAAACCGGACAGAGGGACGAAATGAGCCATCTTCGAAAATCTGTCTACCACTACCCAAATAGTATTGTGATTCTTACTTGGTGGCAAATCAGTAACGAAATCCATACTAATATGGGTCCAAGGCTTGGACGGAATGGGTAGTGGTCGCAGCAACCCTGCTGGAGTTCTGCGGGAGGATTTGAACTGAGAACATAAATCACAGGAAGCAATAAACTCTTTGACGTCTCTCCTCATTGAAGGCCACCAGTAACTACGAGAGAGAATCTCAAAGGTCTTATGTTCACCGGCGTGTCCAGAAAAACGAGAGGCATGGAACCACGAAAGGATTTTCCTCCTCAGAGTAGGAGGCACGAGGGTCTTCCCAAATGGTAGCATTTTGGTGGATGACGCAGCCAGAGAAATACATTTGGGGTCTAGAATAGCATGGTTGGGAACCTCTTCTACATCAGAGGACGTCACAAAAGCTCGAGATAGAGCGTCAGCTTTCTTGTTCTTAGCAGCTGGTTTGAAGGTTATAATTAATTCAAAACGGGAAAAGAAAAGAGACCATCTTGCTTGACGAGGGTTCAAGCATTGAGCAGATTGCAAATATGACAAGTTCTTATGATCCGTGAAGATCGTCACAGGATGGCGAGCTCCTTCCAACAAGTATCTCCATTCCTCTAATGCAGCTTTGATGGCCAGCAACTCCTTGTCCCCGATAGTATAGTTTTTCTCTGCGGGCAGAAGACCCCGAGAGTAGAAGGCACAAGGATGTAATTTTTGTTGCTCCGAGCGTTGGGAGAGAATAGCTCCTAAGCCCACATTAGAGGCATCTACTTCTAGGAAGAAGGGGAGTGTCACATCAGGTTGTCGCAGAATGGGAGCAGACGAGAAGGACTCTTTGAGGATTTGAAAGGCTTGGAGAGCCTCAGATGACCATTGCTTAGTATTAGCCCCTTTCCGAGTTAAGGCCACAATGGGAGATGCAATGGATGAGAAGTCTTGAATGAAGCGTCTATAGTAATTGGCAAAACCTAAAAAACGCTGGATGGCACGAAGAGTAGTTGGCTGAGGCCAATGTAGTACAGCATTTACTTTGTCTGGATCCATCTTCAGGCCAACTCCGGAAACTATATACCCCAAGAATGGAATCTGGGGTAACTCGAATGAACATTTTTCCAATTTACAGAACAATGAGTTTTTCCGTAGTCTGGAGAGGACCTCTGCCACATGTTGGTGATGAGAAGGCAGGTCCTGTGAGAAGATCAATATGTCGTCCAGGTAGACAACGACACATACATATAATAAGTCCCGAAAGATCTCATTGATGAAACCCTGGAAAACCGCGGGGGCATTACACAGCCCGAAGGGCATTACTAAATATTCGTAATGCCCATCTCTGGTGTTAAACGCGGTCTTCCATTCGTCACCGGAACGGATTCTAATTAAATTGTAGGCACCACGAAGATCCAACTTAGTAAATATCCGAGCTCCCTTGATGCGATCAAATAGCTCAGTGATCAGCGGAATGGGATACCGATTCTTGATAGTAATGGCGTTGAGTCCACGAAAATCTATACAAGGGCGTAATGATCCATCCTTTTTTTTGACGAAGAAGAACCCAGCTCCAGCGGGAGAGGTGGAAGGTCGAATGAACCCACGCTGGAGATTCTCCTGTATGTACTCAGATGTGGCTTGAGTTTCAGGTAACGAGAGAGGATAGACCCGACCCCTGGGAGGAGTCTTGCCAGGTAGAAGGTCGATCGGACAATCCCAAGAACGATGAGGAGGAAGACGTTCAGACTGAGCTTTATCAAACACATCGGCAAATGAAGCATACTGAGGAGGGAGTCCCGGGGAGGACGATGAGATGGAAGATTGCTGTACTTTAAGAGGAATAACTTGAGAGAGACAACGATGGTGACATTCAGGCCCCCAAGACGTAACTTGAGGGGTGCGCCAGTCAATCTGGGGAGAGTGACATTGAAGCCATGGAAGGCCTAAGACAATCGGACTTGTCGTAACAGGAAGAATTAAAAACGAAATTTCTTCATGGTGTAGTACACCAATCTGAAGGGTTACTGGAGACGTACTCTGGGTGATGAGACCATTGATGAGACGTGATCCATCTATAGCCGTCACAGTAATGGGTGTTTTTAAAGTGATCACTGGTAGGGACCATTGATTCACTAGTGATTTAGAAATGAAATTTCCTGCTGCTCCGGAATCAATCAATGCCTGTGACTCAAAGGATTTGGTAGCAAAGGAAACCGTAACATCGAAAGCGCAGACTTTAGATTTCATAGACAATGGAGAGGACTCCAGGGACCCTAACTTCACCTCTCCAGAACTAGTTAGGGCCTGGCATTTCCCGATTTCTTAGGGCAAGAACTGAGCATATGTGTGGAATCAGCACAATAGATACAGAGTCTATTCTTTACTCTTCGTTTCCTCTCTTCTAAAGATAATTTGGAACGTCCTATCTCCATGGGAATCACAGAAGGTGAAACTGGACGAAATTGAGGGTTTAAACGAAGAGGTGCTTTAGCAGAAGTTGTTTTCTCAGATTCTCTTTCACGAAATCTCATGTCTACACGATGGCAAAGAGAGATCAAATCTTCTAGTGACGAAGGAAGCTCTTGGGTAGTCAGTGCATCTTTAATTTTATCGGAGAGCCCCTGCCAGAAGGCGGCAACTAATGCTTCAGTGTTCCACTGAAGTTCAGAGGCTAAGATCCTAAATTGAATGACATACTGTCCTACTGTATGGGAGCCTTGTCGCAAACGAAGAATGCTGGAAGCAGCGGAGGTCACACGACCTGGTTCATCGAACACACTTCGGAACGTGGAAATGAATTTGGCACTATCTTGTAGAATTGGATCGTTTCTTTCCCACAGAGGGGAGGCCCAAGCCAGGGCTTGTCCAGAAAACAATGAGATAAGATAGGCCACTCTGGAACGATGGGTAGAAAAATTTTGAGGTTGGAGTTCAAAATGGACTGAACATTGGTTAAGGAAACCTCTACAAGTTTTGGGGTCCCCGTCATATTTTGACGGAGTAGGCAGGTGAAGCGTAGGAGCTGTAGACACCTGGGATGGCACTGGGGAAACGGAGGAAAGCACAGGAGCTTCAATACTAGCTGTAACAGTCTGTCCAGATGTTCCTTGGGAGGTTAACGATTGGTAACATTGAAGTAACAGCTGTTGGCGAGCATCCTGTTGCTCCACACGGCTGACCAGATGCTGCAGCATCTCTTTAGCAGTAGGTTCCGTATCTGGGTCTGTCATGGCCTGATCTTACTGTCACGGGCACTAGGAGTCTTTACCCAGGGATCACCAGGTGATAGGCTTACCAGAGCAGTATAGGTGGTAATATGGTACTCTGGTAGCAGGGTGATCACGGAACAGGAAATAGCAGATGATGAGATGCTCAGGAAAGTCTATGACTAGCAGCACTGGCAATATGGAGGTAGTAATACACGAGGAACTGTATGGACAAAGGACACGTGAAGGTAGTCAGTGGTCTGCGGTAGCAAGTTGTACCACTGCTACAGTGAGGAGGAATGTCCAACAGAAACGAGGAGGTGATGAGAGTCAGCGGTCTGCGGATAGCAAGTTGTACCGCTGTCTGAGTGAAGGAATGGAATCCAAGTGGAGGTATCCGGGGAGTCAGTGGTCTGCGTTAGCAAGTTGTACCACTGCTATGTGAGAGGATACTGGAACAGGTGAAACTGTAAACAGGAGTCAGTGGTCTGCCACTAGCAAGTTGTACTACTGAATATATATGTGAGGAGGTGCACGGGGAGAGACTGCAACACAATATATACACGGGCACCTTGACTTTGATCCACAGTAATATGCACAATATAAATGTATAAATGACTGAACAACACTGCCAATATAGAAAGTCTCTTGAAGTAATCCGGCATGAGATAACACAGTCAATGATGGCAGTAGAGTCAGCAGATAGTACACTCCAGAGGAGAACCAACACAGTCAATGATGGCAATAGACTCAGCGGATAGTACACTCCAGAGGAGAACCAACACAGTCCAGCAAGGTATGCAATACACAGCACAGTCAATGGGAAGTATGCATACCGTGGTTCAGGAGAAGGCAGTCAGACAGGAGTGCAGAGATACCTGAAGGGCAGGAGGCCAGCAGGATACAAGTCCCTGGATGGGTGAAGCAGGGGTCTAGCAGGTGCAGCGCACAGGTAGGTAGACCAGCAGGGAACACAGGAAGGCGTGGAGAGCGGATCAGCAGAAGATGGATGAGTAGCGCTGAGAAGTAACAGCAGCGGATCTCTGCGGGAACACGGAGGTAACCAATAGCAACCAGCAGGTGCAGTAACGATGGTGAAACACAGACGAGTTGCAGGTTGAAGCCTGTAGTGCACGGAGGCAGCGGATAGGAATCAGCTGGCAGTCACAATCATGAACAGGTGAGTGGATGTGGTTGAAGCCTGTAATGCACGGAGGCAGCGGATAGGCATCAGCTAACAGTCCCAATGATACATGGTAGAGTTGAAGTGATTAGAAGACTGTAGTGCACGGAGGCAGCGGATAGGAATCAGCTCACAGTCACGATGATACAGTAGATGGTAGAAGTGGTATGGGAACCACAGTAGCAGAAGTGGTTTGGAAACCACAGAGGTAGAAGTGGTTTGGAAACCACAGGAATCAGCAGGGCTGAATAAACAAGGAAACACAGGAACACCTTCAGAGACTCATGGGGAATGAGACTCCAAGATCAGGCAACGTGGTGTTGACCACAGGTGCTTAATATAGGGAGGTTGCCTGATCTGCCAATTAAGTTAAAGGAACATACACTGAAGGTTTGGAAAGGGCTGCGCATGCGCAGTCCCTCAGGATAGAGGACGTCCACGGTTCCTAATAGTCCGGGAAGAAGCACTCACAGTCCGGTGAGTGACATGTACCTTTTTAAAGAAAAAAATACCTCTTTAATAAAGGTTAAAGTTTAGTGTAGAAAACAAACTTGCCAACATGCCATTCTACACAAAATTTTAACAAGCATACCACCATAAGCTAGCTCCCTTCTCTCAGATAGATCACAGCACCTGCAATCTACACTGTCATCATTATCACCCTCATCAGTGTGTACATCACCCCCACACAATACTAATTCATCCCCGCTGGAATCCACCATTACAGAAGTCTCTGTACCTTGATGTAATTGCTGGTAATTGCCTTCCTCATGGAATTTGTAGTTCATTTTACAACGGAGCTGTCACGATTCTTGGGCAACTTTTAGACCACACCAAATGTCAAAATATTGTGCTGACTCATCTGCATCCCCCCTGGGTGTCTTGGGAAAGCTAAGTTTTTTCCTAGCAGTAGTTGCCAAAGAAACTGTGGGAGGAGACGTCGTCGTGTCATGTACCACTTGAGCTGTCAGCTTGCTCACCAGGAACTCATTGCATCTCTTGAGATATGTGTCAGTTGTAAAGAAAGAGAAGTCACAACTCTTAAACCTAGTATCTTGCACAGTTGAAAAACTGTAGGGATCCAATTTCAAGATGTTGATAACTCTCGGATCCTGGCGAAGCGAATAAAGTACTTGATCTATAAGTCCTACATAGTTACCGGAATTGCTTTGTTTCATCTCCTCCTTCAATTTCTCTAGCTGCTTTTCCAAAAGTCCAATTAGGGGAATCACTTGACTCAAGCTAACATTGTCTGAAGTCACTTCACAAGTGACTACTTTGAGTGGTTTCAACATCTTGCACACGGAAAGTATTCTCCACTGCGCTGGACTAAAGAACATTCCCTCGCAAATTAGATTCTTCTTGCAGCTGCTGCAATTTCCTACAGAATGTAGTTGCAGAATGCCGAAAATGACCCGAATTATTTCGGGACACAGACAGCAACTTTCACTGTCATCTTTTAAAAAGCTTTGCACCACCAAGTTGACTGTGTAAGCAAAACAATGTGATGGAATTCACCCAGCTGTAATGATCTCACAATATTGTTGGCGTTATCAGAAATGACATATCCTGAGGAGAGTCCAAGCGGGATAAGCCATGTTGCAATGACATCCCTTAGTTTTTGTAACAGATTGTCAGCTGTATGCCTCTTACTGAAGCCGGTGATACACAGAGTAGCCTGCCTCTGAATAATGGGACGTATTTGGGTACATGCTGCTGCTGTTCCTGCTGGTGAAGGAGAACCCCAACCCAGTGGGCTGTCACAGTCATATAATCTTTAGTTTGCCCAGTTCCACTTGTCCACATATCTGTGGTTAAGTGTACAGTGGGTAGAATGGTATTTTGTAGCCTAATAATTACATTTTTACAAACCTTCTGGTAGAGGTGAGGAATAGCTTTTCTAGTAAAATGGTGTTGTGGAACTTGGTAAGGAGGACACAAGACCTCAAGTAACTGTCAAAAAGCAATTGCATTAATAGTGGATATTGGACGCAGATCTAATACTAGCATAGTTGCCATGGCGTTTGTGATCCACTTTGCGACTAAGTGACAGCTTTCATACTTGCTTCCTCTTGCAAAGGGTTGTTTAACAGTCAATTGTTGTAAACTACTAGTAGTCTTCTTCTTGGTCTGCTTCTGAGATGAAGATCCACTCCCAGCAGCAGCAGCGGCAGTAGTGGGACTAACGCTCAAGAATTCTTTCGAAGAATCCAGGATAGTGGAAGAGTCATCTAGCCTTACCAACTGGATGCAGGACTAACTCCGATCGCTACTGAGGATATTGATGAGGGCGGTGTTGTAGGTGTAGATTGCAAGTGTCGGGATCTAGCTGAGAGAAGGGACCTAGCTGATGCTGGACTGCTTGTTGTTATTTTTTTACCATAAGTTTCCAATTTTCCCAACAGCTTGCCATGAACTCGCTTCAAATGACGTAACATGGATGAGGTTCCTTGATGGTTAAGGTCCCTACCTCTACTGACTCTGGCTTTACATACGCTACAAATGGCTAGACAACTTGTATCAGGATTTGGGTAAAAATAATTCCACACATAAGAGGTGGGTCTTATGCCCAGGCATGACAAAGATCTTCTTCTTATCACATGCAAGAATTGCTTCCACTTGTGCAGGACTTACATAAACATCATCATCCTCATGAACATAATCATTAGTGCCATCGTCAGCTATACAAATATCCCCCTCATCCTGTTGCAATTCCAAATTGGCATCCTCAATTTGTGTATCACCGGCTACACTGGGACTGTTCATGCACACAGCTGCAGAAATGCTGAAAGGGGCCTTCTTTATGGGTCCACTATCAGAAAGTTCAGGCTTACACATAGCACTCGTGGATAGACTCTCCTCAGGGATTTGTGTCATTTCTGAATCTGAACATACATTTTCCTCTAATGCCTTACTGTTTTCTTCCAGCTCGGCTTTTACACATAAAAGTATTTGGACAACACTTTTGGATTCCGAATGACAATTTTTTATATGCTAAAGGAGTCTATAAAGTGCATAGACTGGTTTTTGAAAGAAAAATTACAGAAGAAAAGTGAAATGCTTTAAAACATTGATGGAAAATACACATATAATAAGACAAACCTTAAAAAAATTAATATATAAATGGCAAAAAGGATTTAAAAAGACAATATAGGACCCCTAAGAAGTGAGATGGGTGGATTGATTAATGATAATAAGGAAAAACTACATGGCTTACAAAGGAAGAAGTCTAAAGATGACTGACTAAAATTAAGATAAATAAAGCTCCAGGTCCAGATGGCATACAACCAAGGGTTCTTATGGAGCTAAACTCAGACATAGCTAGACCACAATTCTTAATTTTCATACATTAAATTTCATCTGGCTCAGTACTAAGTGATTGGCAAACAGCAGATGTTGTGCCGTTGTTTAAAAATGTAATAAGATCACAATCAGGGAATTATAGACCTGTAAGCCTGACATCAATATTGGGGAAACTAATGAAATGTATATTAAGGAATAGTATTCAGGATTATTTGGGGGGCAATAAGAATATTAATGGGAATCAGCATGGATTTGGGAGGGATAGGTCATGCCAAACTAATCTAATTAGTTTCTACAAGGAAGTTAGTGGAAACTTAGAGTATGGTAGTACAGTAGATGTGGTCTGCTTAGATTTTGCAAAGATCTTTGATACAGTGCCACACAAGAGGTTGGTTTACAAAATAAGGGAACTAGGTCTAGGAAACAACATTTGTACTTTGGACGAAAACTGGTGGGAGAATAGAGAACAGAGAGTTGTGATACAATTTGAACAATTTTCTAATTGTTCAAAAGTTTTAAGTGGTATACCTCAAGGTTCCGTGCTGGGGTCACTTCTTTTCAAAATATTTATTAATGACCTTGGTGATGATTTAGAGAGAAAAGTTTCCATTTTTGCAGATGATACCAAACTTTGCAAGATAATAAATTCAGAGTAAGATGTTGTTTCTCTACAGAGGGATTTGAATGAACTGGAGGACTGGGCTGCAAGATGAAGTTTAACATAGACAGATGTAAGGTTATGCACTTAGGGATCAAAAGCATGCACTCTATAAATTAAATGGGATATATTTAGGGGAACCTATTATGGAAAAGGATTTGGGAGTGCTCATAGACAATAGACTTAGCAATAGTGCTCAATGTCAAGCAGTAGTTACAAGGAGCAGTAAAGTATTGGCATGCATAAAAAGGGGCATAGGTGCAAGGGAAGTCACTGTCATTTTGCCACTTTATAAATCGTTGGTAATACCTCATCTTGAATACAGAGTACAGTTCTGAGTAACACTATAAAAAAGACATTTTGGAACTAGAAATGGTTAAAAAAAAAGGCGACAAAATTGATAAAGGGTCATTAAGTTATGAGAAAAGGTAAGCTAGTTTAGGCATGTTTGCTTTAGAAAAGAGGTGTCTAAGAGGGGATATGATTACATTAAGGGTCAATACAGAGATCTTTCATGGGAACGTTTTACCCCAAGGACTGTATACAGGGCACGCAGTCACCCCCTAAATTTAGAGGAGAGTTAGTTTCACAACCATCAAAGAAAGGGGTTCTTTACACTAAGGACAATCAGTATATGGAATTTACGGCCAGGGAAGATTGTGATGATTCAATTGATATGTTTAAGAAAGGGTTCGATATCCAGGGTTACTACTGTTAATTAAAATGAAGGATATTAGTGGATCCAGGGAGAAATAGGACTGCAATATTGGGTCAGGAGGTATTTTATCTGATTGAAACAGATTAGCGGTTGTTTCATCTGGATCAATTTCAAATATAAAAGAGGGATTGCAGGAGATCCAAAATAGGTTGAATTTGATGGACTGGTGTCTTTTTTGTACCTTATCAACTATGTTTGTTACTATGTGTGAAGATACCGGGATTATCTGGCCCATAGCTACCCACCTCGCGCTGGCTGGCCACCCACGGGGGCCTCACTATGCCAGGGTAGTCTACCCAGTACCTTCTAGGATTCGTATAGTCACTCAGGCAAATGCAGTCCAAAGTAAAACAATACATTTATTGTAATATAAACAACACTAGAATATTATGTACACACAGTAAATAAATGCCAGGCAGGTTTACCACATCATCTGTCCCTTACCCCACTAGCTTAAGGAGCTACAGTCCCCTGGATGTCCTGACTTGACGACTCATGGATCTCTCTCAGTTGCATATGTAGAATGGTAGGGAACGACAACTCAAAAACCAGACCTTGCACCTTCCATGAATGAAATCCCAGAATGAACACGACCTCTCCTCCTGGAGTGGCTCCTTATATCTATCGTCAAATTTACACAGCGCTTTCCCCTCCCTCAGCAAACCCCTGGGTCTCTCTCTTTAAACATTGGTAGGTCCTGGATCAGGGGGCTGGAGGGGGGAGTGGAGATGAGCTGTGCTTCCACAGCAGCCCCCTGCTGGGAAGCAGACAAAACGTCTGGACTAGTTCTATGGAGAACAATTAATACTAATTGGCTTCCCCCACCTCCATAGATAAGGTAGCAGTGAGCCCCTCCTAAAATTAACCCCTTACACTACTTTGTGATGTCACTGGGTCCACAGCTGTTCCATGCTTCCTGTAGAGGAAGGAGGGGGGAGAATGAATGTAGCTCTAGTCCCCTTACCTGTATCCTGGACACCAGCTGATCTTTACCCATAACCCACTCGGCTTCACTTTAAGGACTATGAATAGCAACCTCACTGCCACATAATCAATATACAATACACAAAATACATATTTGCAATGAGCTACAATGTCCCCTTATCCACATGTAATTAGACACTGCAACTGTAGTCTGTTGAGCTGGGGAACAAAAGCAAGAGCTATAAAAAGTACATGCCATAATCCACATTTTGTGAGAAACAAGGGACAGACTGATTAGTGTGATATTAATACCTCGTTTCACCACACTATGGGGCACATTTATCAAAACTCGCAAAATATGAAAAATAGTTTTCAATCCTTATCGCATTGATAAGGATTGAACTATTCTCATATTTATTAAAAAAGCAACACGGGAACAGCAGTTCCGAAAAACTGCTGTTCCTGTGTAGTGGAAATCATACTTACCACTCAATCTTCGTTCCCGAAGCAGCATGCGATGAACAAGGGCTCCTCTTCTGACTCCAGTGCTCATGCGCCGAGTGAAACCCTCGGGCATGCGCACAGACATTTCTGCTCTCGCTCTGCAACTAGTTGCAGAGAGCGAGCGGTGAGTGACAGGGAGGGATCATGTGATCCCTCAACACATGTGCTGTCCAGCTCTGCTCTTCGGAGCAGAGCTGATAGCACTGAAACTTTCATTAATGATAATGTACACCAGCTTCAGCTGAGGTACATTAACATGTTTGAAAAGTTAATTAAATTTATTGTTAAATAGCGTTACTGAGCACTCACCAAACATTGTTATGGGGAGTGCTCAGTAAAACGATAGGAGATGCAAAGCAGCAGATATCTCTGATATCTGCTGTGATGCTACTATCATAAATAGCAAATTAGTGTTTAATCCCCGAAAACTGTTGTTTTCGGGGATTTTACAGGGGGGAAAACTTTGATAAATAGGCCCCTATGTTACATACATTAAAAATACATTTCCAATGTCAGAGGGACAAGGAAGTATTGTAATAAATCTAAAATAATTTTACTTTTGATGGGTAGCAGTAGAGTAAATAACTCTGTATACATACCCAGAATATGGCTGATATTTGACATCAGCAGACTGCTTCTCGATAATCCTTTCTTCTCTGATTGGAAAATGGCACTGGATGAAAATGTTGTTTGTTCATAACTTGAAACACACAATTTATTTCTATATTCCTATTGCTCCCTCTTTAAAAGAACAACAACTTTATTCCAAACCATGTGAATAAGAGAGCCTGATTTATTAAGGAACGCAAAGTGAATTTTGTGTTTTTTAAAATGGACAGAAAATGCAAGCAGGTACGCCCATATTTAACAAGAAGAGGACTCCAAGAAATGTTTCGTGTTGAATACGAGTGTAAGAACGTTCTGCCTATACGTCACTTGCCGTATACAGACAGAACTGACAGCAGGATATGCACTCAGCATATGTATATATCAGAAAGCACAGAAATAAAATCAATCATTAAATACATTACTAATAATTAAATCATTAATGAAAAAAGCTGCTTTTTCCCCCATTATTTTAACATGAAATACATTTGCCAGGATGTTATTAATGCCTACTGTACATAAAATGCATTTTTACAGAATCACCAGAAATTTATATTTTAGCCTTCTTAATTTCAGAATGTTTAACATATTTTTAAAACAATAGAACATAGAGACAAGGTACAAACATCAGACATTCATGCATTAGACATAAACACACTTACTACATTCACTCTGCTAAACAAATGCCATATGATAATGTATAGTGTATGCTATTGAGTGGTCTAATTAATGCTGAGATCTAAATCCAATTGGAACTCAATAACAAGAGTTGAAGACTACTCCTCAGAAAAATCCCAGACAACATAAAAAGCCTTGCAATATTCTGTCATATGGGATGATCAAAAACTGCACTATTATGCTGTGGAAAGTTGGCAGATACTTATCCTAGATGACTCATGGAAGCAAACCTTTGCTTTCAGCTATCCACTTACTTAGTTGTTATATTCTGTATTAATATTTTTTGTTCCCGCTGATCACTTTTTTATTAGCTACATTCTATGTATGTTCCAAAATGTCTACTGAACATCACCAAAATATGGTGATGACTTTGCAAGTGAAGATATAGAAAAATATTTACCCTTCCAAGCAGGAAGTCCGACTATAATTTTTAAGAGGCTAAGTTTGTGGAGCTGCAAGAAGGCAGAAAATACCATATAAGAAAATGCTAAGACTATATGGAACAAAATGTATTCTAAAATAATAACACATCAAGACAGAGCCAAAGTATTCAGGTTTTTCCATTTTGAATCAATGGTTCCATAGTAAGAATAGAACACTTCGTGTTTGTTTGTTAAGCTATGAATTGCAACTTTGTTTAAATTAAATACACCAATAAGAAATTCAGTAGAAGTAATATCTCATATTACAGTTTTCACTGTTGAATAGCTAGCATTTTTTGTAATTAAGTCGTACAGAAGGAGAATTCTACAAAATAGAAAATAAATAATGGATTTGCATGGTACTGAAAACAGCAACTGAAGCAAGTCAATAAAAGTTCTACAACAGTTTTAATAGAATGTATAAGGGGAGCACATAATATTTGCTAGCTATCTTTCATTTTTATCTATTTAAATTATTTGGTATATTGTATTTCGACATCTGTTTATTTATACTGCACTCAGCATTGTACCAAGAAGTTGTAAACAGGAAGTACTGTTTTTAGTCCTTCCTGTTAGCCACTATCTGGTTGCTCTGTGGAGAAATATATGGCTGAAGTAGGTCATGTAACATAACACTAAGCATTATAAACTGAAATGCATAGGGTGCTATATTTTTAGGGAACCATTTGGTTTCCAGAAAAATAGATCCAACAGAGATATTCCAGTAGGTACAAATGATATGTTTCTGGAAAGGCAAAAAAAGAGACTACACATGACATACCATTATTGTTCTATGAACATTTTGTAGTAGTTATACAGTAGTTTGGTATGAGCTAGTGGCTAAAGTGCCTATCTTTATGATATTGTGACACAAATGCAAGTTGAGCAAATGTTTAAAAAACAAACATTTAAAAAACAAGTTGTATTTACTTAAATTCATATAAAGGTGCATTTGGCACCACCAAATTCCTGCACAGTTACATGAGAGGCTTTCATCAATACTCACATTTGCTAATAAATACGGTGCATGTAGAGAAGCAGGAGATGAAGATTGAATACAATAAGAGGCTCAGACCCTAGACACATATTCTTCGACTCTTTCATTTTTTTACATTTCCATTATGTAATAAAATTCATTCCCACTGCATATATTATCATTATTATTATTACTACTATTATTATTATTCACCTTTATGTAAAAAGCCCTAACATATTACATATTACATATTACATTGCATAACATTAAACAGAGGATAAATATAGCCCCACCCAAATGAGCATATAATGTAAGGAGATATGGGAAAAGTAATAAGAGTTTAAAAGACGTTAAGACTACCCCAGGATAAAAAGTTGATTGTACTAATAATACTATCAGCCAGGAAACACCATATGAGAAGGCATTTCTGTTTCAATAAGGCATCACATGATTGCGTCATGTGACACTCACATCCAGTCATTTGCCAACCTCATAAGCCTGCTTGAGTGATGCATGGACGGTCATTATGTTGACTGTTTGTAGCCCCCTTTAAGCATGGCTAATGATTTTTCAATTTGGCTTTTTATATCTAATCCAACACGCTGGCTACAAGTCTGTGATGTATTTTTTGTGAAAAGTGAAACAATTATTTTCAAGCCATTATGTTCTCTATAGAGACAATACTGACATAATATCAGTGTAATATAATTGATTGATGGAAATATATAGCAAGGAATATAATATTAAATTTTAAAGTTGGTTTGCCAAATATAAAGTGAGTTATAATGTTTAACAAAAAAAGGTAATGTCATATTATATTATTTCTCTTTTACAAGCAGAACAATGTCGTAACTCATATTGAAGGTCAATGTTTATTTACGTTCACGGAACAGATTCAGTTGCTTGTAAAAAATGCTTTATGTCAGATAAAAAAGACACTGTTTAATTTTGTATGAAGTCAAACATAACAATCATTCTTAATACGTCTTTCTGGATTTTGAGTTCTAATTGAGAAGCTAAGATTTATTGACATACTTAGACCTAAATGATAATGCAAAAATTTCTCTGCAGCTTGGGATGACCTTGGATATACTGTATTATAATAACAGCAATAATAATAATAATAGTAAAAAAAAGAGAAAAAATAGCTTTCTCCTTGAAATGACACTGTCATGTCACAGCCTTGTATAATTTTGGTCACTGTGTTCAATATGTGAAACCATAGAACCTGGCTGGAACATAAAACACAGAAACAAATAAATCATAAGAATCTTGCTTAACTGCAAATGTATTTATAATGGAAAATGTAGAAAGAAATGCATTGATTTTCCTGTTGATTGACAACTCTGCTCAGAGCATTGCTCATCTTTATACATTTTGAGACAAAATCCATTATCTTTCATTGTTAGTTAAGAAATGAAAGGTCTGTTACATTAAATGAGGTGCATCTTGCAGCATGTGAGTCATCACGGGTTTGATGGTTGTACAGATTAGACCTTTGAAAACTTTAACTCTGCTGGCAATTATTGCTATTATTTAAATACATTTTCTAGAGAAAATGCTGTTGCAAAGGGATATAAAATGTGACATACAGTTAAATGTGATAGATTAAAATCTATGACTGCATAAACCTCAGTATAAAAATTGTTTTTGCTGTTTCCATCTTTTCATTTATTTTTAGGTAACATTTTAAAGCAACACTTCACAAATTTATATACATAGATATGAGTGTTAGTGTATGTGTAAATATGTGTGTGTTTATGTATGCACCCTTTTTATTGATTAGAAATGAGGTCTCCTTAGGTGTGCAGAAAAGTGACTTGTCTTTCAAATTCTCCTTCACCTAGTGCCTGCATGCTAACTTGATTTAAAACAGGTTTTTTTTAGGGGGGAGGGGGGTTTCCTGAAGATCATGATAAAAAAAAAAAAAAAAAAAGAATTATTTTTAAAAATTCCTCGCAAACTCACAGAAGCCAGTTTATAGAAACCAAAATCAGTGCTTTATCATAGCCACTTAGCTCACTGCAGCTAAGTGAGTAAGTGGGGATATGTTTTGTTTGAGGAGCAGTCTCACAGTCATCCAGGCCCAAGGCCTACCAACACGAGCCGGAACTGAACCAGCATGTTCCCTGAAAAACTGCAGAAATAACACAGTGGAGCTTCAATCAAGCACCCACATCCTGGAATCTTTCCCAGTTATTCTAGATCAAACTCCGACTGGAAGGACATCTGAAATAATCAGATAGACCATTACAGATACATTCTCTCATCATCTTTGGCACCATCAGCCTCCACAGACCACCGCTCAGTCAACTCACATGCATTCTACCACCACCAGGGGCCAAGTCAAAGCACATTACCAAGCTTTGTATAAACCCAAGTCTCCCAGTTACTGGAAGCCAGGGAACCTGGTAAAGATACACTGCCGCAACACTAGCACTCTCAGCAGCGGCACATGCCTCCACAAGATGACCTGTTTGATGCATAAATGATGAGAGATCATCATCTCCCAACACTGCTCAAATAACCTCACTTTACCTCCACCCCACTCATATTTACCTTATCGAGGCTGCAGAGGAACTCAAAAGCAGCAAAAGAACTGCTTTACCATATACTGACCTGATAGCTACAACTACCTATTAATCACAGTTCCTCCAGTTCACAGTTTACTGTGGAAGTGAGGGAGAATAAGGGATTCAAATCTTGACGCAAAATTGAGGGTACAAGAAAGGAAGAAGCAGAAGGCCAAATATAAGGTGGTGAATTGTCTGTACTGTGAGTAATATTAAAGAAATACCCTAATCCCCATTACCAATAATTATCTACCTGCATTAAACAAAAGCAGAATGCTTGCACGTTGGAGAATGTTGATAGTTGGTTGTCAAAAATGACTATACAAGAGAGTTTCTATTATTAAAATTCCAAGAATAATGTACAGTTAAAAGAGACTCTTCTGTCTTCCTGGGCATCCATTAGTTGTATATCCGATCCAACCGCAAGCTAACCTATACCATAAGCAATTCAAACCATAGTAAGAACAAAACCAACCAAAATTATGCAATGACCAGCAAAACTCACTAATTCACGAGATAAAATGGAGCAGGAAGAATCAGCTAACCCCACCCCTACATACTAAACATAACAAAACTTTATAATGGACTTTAAGCATTTAATTGAAATAAAGCTGCAGAAAACCGTAACTTCAATCAAACCTAAGTTAGAGGCTCATCAAGAAAGTTTCTGTAGATTTCAACAGGTACTGACAGGGACTTAGACCATCATAGCAGAGAACTGGAAGATTTAAAGAACAAAAATGAAGATCTAAACCATTGAAAATGGCACAATAACATCAGAATCAGCAACCTACCAGAGTCTGTGTCCTAAGATAACTTAGAATCTTACCTACAAGGTCTGTTTGAAGTCATGGTACCAGATCTGAATTTGTGTTTAATCCTAATTGAAAGAATGTACAGGGTTCTTCATCCTAAGTCAAAGGATAATGAGCATACACGTGACATTATCATTCACTTCCTAAACTTCAAAAATAAACAATGTGTAATGGAAGCAGCCTGAGGTAATCCTATCATACTACTTGAAAACATCAAATTACAATTTTTTCAGCACTTATCTCCAGTAACTTTTGCCAATAGAGGAGAACCTTGTGAACTTTAGAGAGGTTTGCATGACAATGATATCCACTATATGTGGTATTACCCCTTCATGCTAATAGTAGACCTACTGTTAATAATATAAGAAAAGCTGGGCGCTCTAATAGTAGTAAAGATGCTGCTCTTATAGGATAATATTAATGATGAGATACAAGAAGCGCAAGCATTACTATGGTGATAGAAGAGATGTTTATTGTCTTTTGCAGAATAGGTATAGCAGGTTTTGCAAAGAGGGGGAGCGGAGGTACTGATTCTAACCCTGTCACTAAAATCTATCATACCCTGTCATATTTTTCATCCGTCCAGCCGGTCATGTCTTCATCCCTCTATGCGTCCTCCTCCTATTGCAAAAAGTCTCCTGTCGGCGTCTTCTGGCCATCCGAATGTAGCGAGTGGGCGGCAGATGGAACGTCCGGCAGGACGGTCCAGTCTAATGTAGGCCGGGTATTTATTATTACTCTTTTGAATATTTTTTTCTCACAAAAAAATGGACTCTTATCTTGTCCTGTGACAACAACATCATCTTTACCTCTGGCAGCAACAACAAGATCAACTACGACCAAGAGTGCATGTCTACAGTTCTCATGTAAGCTTCTTTGTGATGTCAGACACATACTCTGCTTTCAGCTACCACCTTATTTCATGATGGACACTCTGCAGATTGTGCAGAGGCGAGGATCAGCTATTGCTAACTGAATTGTTGACCATGTTACATTTCTGCATCTGGATCATTCCAAACCACAGTAGCTGTTTCGGCAAGAACGTTCCAGATTGCTTTCAGTCAGGTATTAAAATGGACACTACCGTCACTCCTGTCATGCATCAAGTTTATTCATTTGCCATTGGTTATGAAATCCCTTTTGCCAATAAAACAGCAGTTTTATAACATTGCTCATTTTCCACATATTATAGGGGCAGTGGATAGTACCATCAGGAAGAAATTAATACATTTTTCAGAATTTGTAACAATTTCATTCCAAAAATGTCCAGGCTATATGTGATGAATCTCTCCTCACCCATAGCTTTGTTGCCAAATTTTCAGGGAGTATCTATGACTCTTTCATTATGAGGCAATGAATCATATTGCAGAAGCCTTAACAGAGGTGAATTTGCATATATTAGTCTATTTAAATGTATGCAAAATATATACAATAAGTGTATTTAGGAACAGATAAATTGATACTGAGAACACCCATGAGTCGCCATTTTCTATTATTTACTGGACACTTCATTTGAGATATATCACCTATGAACCATAAATTTTATTTTAATTGTATATATGTAATTTTAGCAAGATGATACCTCAAATTATAATGTGAGCCTTAAGAATTTATTTTAAAACTTAACATAACAGTTTCTAAAAGTTAAAAAAAGCAAAATATACACAGTCATAGGATTGTTAGAGTCTATATTTAAAGCCAAATTGGCATGGCTGGGCGGGGGGACCTGCATCACAGTCCATTCTCTCTATACCCACAAGTTCCTGGACATCTCTGCAGGCCAACGCACTCCACTTGAGTGGAGACAGCTCCAAAGAGTAGCTGGGACCACCACCTGTCCCACTGGCATGACGGCAAAGATACCTGATCTTAACTTTCAGTTAACTCTCGAAATCCTGCCACCGGTTAACAGAAGAATACATACAGATCTATGTTATACCCAAAGAATTCTTACTATTAATATAATATTCCTTATTTTATAGTAAATACAATGTTCGTTTAAAAGCTCACTTATAAATGATGACAGAAAAGAAAAATAGTTTCAGCACCTATGGGAACTGTTGCATAATGTATGCAGATAGTGCAGAGATAAAGTCACCTAACACATATGAGGTAATCACATGCGCATTATTGATAAAGATATGGAATTGCTGCGCAATAGTAATAAAAAATATTGTTTATGCCAGTAGATGTAATTTGTTTTCTGTGTACCAGAAATCAAAGATAGACATCTTACAAAAAGTTTGAATTGGTTACACACCTTTTCTTGATGATGTGTTGAGTAAGGGCCACCGCATTGAAATGCTCTGTTATCTTCTTCCATATGTGACTCTTGGCCCCAGTCGTTAACTGCCTGGTGGTGTTATGTAGTTTCTCCACCATGTCCAGCACCACTTACTAAATTTCAGTGTAGCTTTTCATGGGAGATGGCTGGTACCAGGTCTCTAACCCTCATTTTAGTGGATGATTATAAAGATATCATTTTTGTTTTTGAATACGCAGATTGGCAAACATTTACATTTGTGACTTGCCTATAGTGTCTTATTTATAGTATTTATATAGTTATTTATAGTTATTTATAGTATGGTTAATCTTGTTTGTGAGCATTCCTTGGTGTATATCGTGTCAATTTTTGGCGCTATGTTTCCTAGTAGAACGTAGAAGTGGTGTAATTCATAAGTACTTTGTGAGAAGCAGTGAGCCCCTGCCATGCTCTTTTGCATCCTTTAAAGAGGACAGATGGTTTATACAGATTCACAATTGACTATCGGGTCTCAACAAGGTAGTCCCTCCTCTGGCTTCAGCAGTACCTGACATAATTACCATAGTAGAAAAGATAACATGAACTGCAGGTGAATTGCATGCTGTTCTAGATCTGGCTAATGCTTTCTTTTCAACTCCAACTACGATGAAAAAACACAACAGATTCTTGGAACAAAGGGATATTGTAGAACATTTGTCCCACATCTTGGATTCATTCTGCGGCCCATTTTCAGTGGGGTTGGGTACTGTTTTACGGTGCGGATAATTCCGACATCAAACAGTACTACAGCTAAATTGCGAATGTTTTAAAAAACGGATTGTACAATAATCAGACTTACCTGCATAGCGACACTGTAGATATCCGATTGCATTAGGATGTTGGCTTGAAGTAAGACCGACTATTGACATGTCAGTCAGTAGATTTTAACGTCAGCGAGAACTGTCTGACTTGTAATTTAAAGCGGCAATGTCAGGAGCCCACAGGTTAAGTATTTAAACACTTAACCAGACATTGCAATCAGGGATTTCTACAAAATACCTGTTCACCTGCATCATCCGTGTTCCTGTTATCTGCCTTCTGCATCTTCGTGCAATCCCTGTGCTATATCTAGACTACCCAGTTTGTACCTTACTGCATTTTCTGCAAACATATCTGCAATAAATATCATGTATTTCACCATATTCCGGGCTCCTTAGCTGTGATTTTCTGCATTGAAATATGACAAACAGAAGGCAGTAATTAGAGGTGAGACCCCCTTAAGTTTTGCCCTCTGTATTAAGCTATGATTACAAAATCTAAATGTAATGACCATAGCTAACCAGCATTACAAAAATGTATTTTTATGCTGACAATGTGCTTCCCACCTTAACATGTTCATTTTTCTAACCTATTATCAGAACTCAAGTAATGTGGGATCTCCCCCCGGATACAAAATTAAGAAAGGGATACAAAATTAACAAACCAAAATGCCTTAACATTTCATATCCCCTACTGAGCTTTAGCCTGGAACCCAAAATTAAATAGGAGTATCTATTACCAAAATCTACTCATAGTTTTCTCCAATCTAACTATAACCACCTAACCAATACAATCCATCAAACCTTATCAAAATGGAAATCCCTTTATATCTCTTGGTTTGGAAGGAAAACTGTCATCGAAAAGAACGCCCTTCCATGACTGTTCTATCTTTTCCAGACCCTCCTGTCATGATCCAGCACTCGCCCAAGCCAGCGTGACATGTGTGTGACAAAGGGTTATTCAAAAGCAACCACCTGGGACTAGATTTACTAAGCTGCGGGTTTGAAAAAGTGGGGATGTTGCCTATAGCAACCAATCAGATTCTAGCTGTCATTTTGTAGAAGGTACTAAATAAATGAAAGCTAGAATCTGATTGGTTGCTATAGGCAACATCCCCACTTTTTCAAACCCGCAGCTTAGTAAATCTAGCCCCTGGTCTGTTTAAAAATTATTAAAACTTTCCCTGTCTATGCTACACACTAACTTTGCCTTATAAATTATGCCACCACCAATTTTTTTGTAAAGAGCTGACACTCTTACTCAGGAAGCCTTTGCTTCTCCATTTAAACTAATATATCACTATTTACTTTCATCAGAGTTAAATAAACCAAGTGAACTCCTTTGTTTCAACTATGCATCGTTCTAAAACCAAGTCTGACAGGTTAATTTGTAAGAACATAGAGATATGAATATGTCAAGTCTGCTTTAATATAGAAAATAAATCCACAATGCTTACGATGAAAAATAATTAGCAAAATGACATACAAAGATATAATACAATAGCGTTTGGTAAAATGAAAATGAATAAACAACAGAAATGAAATTCACGAATGATCCATTTTCTGTTTGCTGCGAGAAGCAGAAATAAAGGGACACCTGTCAATATGAAACTGACTCCCAAAATATGTTAGATTTTACAGGACATTTGAACATGCTGCAGGTGCCCACAGCCCCCATTCCTGTGATGTCAGAACTAGAAAGTCTGTGTAAATGTTAATTAGTTGTTTATGACCTCTGTTTAAACACCTTTTAAGTCAGGCTTTCTTTACACTGGCCTAGCTTCCTTACCAGAAAGTCTTACAAAGATGATATTACCTGCAAACAGCAGGTCATAATTTCCCCTTCATTTGCATACCAAACATGAAACCTGTAAGTATGACATTTGAGAAAATAAGACATTTCCTGTGTCCTTATTTAGCTTTATGCGCACCTCTCCCAGATGCTCTTTCCCTCCAGTTGAGATGTCCTAAGATAGCACTAATATTATTGATCTAACTTTAAAAAAAAACTTTTACGACCCATGCCATATATTAGTATTGGGTACTCATCCGCAACTACATATCTGGCATCCATAAATACCTCCTGGGCAGTACAGAAGTGTTTAAAAACTAGATCAAAGCGATTAAAGAGTTTAGCCTCCTCCTACTCGCTTTTAACCCCTAGCTGGACACTGAGTT
Organism: Mixophyes fleayi; assembly: GCF_038048845.1. Lineage (NCBI taxonomy): Eukaryota > Metazoa > Chordata > Amphibia > Anura > Limnodynastidae > Mixophyes > Mixophyes fleayi. Next base: position 226,629,146 of record NC_134406.1, on the reverse strand, counting down.
CCTCTGATCTAAATTAAGCTAGTAACTATCCTGCATATGACACCTCCCTATTGAGGTCACCAACTCCTCATTGACTTTGTTCCAAATGCATAATCCTAGAATCAGAAGAACTAAACTGGCTAAATTATCAGAAAGGGTAGAGCTAGGCCTTCCTATATTTCAGAACTGCTATTTTGCCTTGGTTGCCAAAACTCTATGCTTCTACTACTTTCCACTTCACCCTCTCAATTTGGCATATAGTTAAAAATTATCTAAACTAGCATCTTGGACTTGGATATAATGACATCCGTTACATCCTCCAGGGCTCAATAATAGAATTGCCACACCTTGGACCAGCAGTAATATTGACAATTTATACACACCTTGTTGGAGTATGCACCAACTTACTTTGAGGATTTACAAGAAGAATATCAACCCCTACTCTCTCTGTTAGGGGCTATTTGTTTGTTCCATATTTATATTCAAAATGACCAATCACATTACTCAATTAATGTGAATAATACAAACTACACATACATTTTGTGGGGAAGACCTCTAGAGCACTTAAAGTGTTTTTAACTGAACATATTTGGAACTTTAGAAAGGGCAAGTAGGATCATTCCGTTCCAGCAAATATTAAGAAAAAATATAAATGTTCAGAAAAAGTGTGTAGCACATTTCTGGGGAATTGAATACATATAAAATAATTGGAGGTATAGGAACTTGAAGAGTAGATTTGCTAGAGCAGAAATGTCATGGATTCATAAATTCAATATCCTATCTCCAAATGGTCTCAATTAACAGTTTGAGATAAAATGTTTTTTAACCTAAAAGGTATCAATAGATTACAAAGATGGAAATAATAATGACAGAGTAAGTCTGTTCAAAAATTATTTTTTTTTAAAAAAAATGTTGCAATCAATTTCCTGTTTCATTTATTAACATATTGGTTACATAAACATATACATGCAAAATGTGCGAGTGATTGAACAATTTATAATCAGACTGTTATTAAAAATGTTTTAAAAATGTTTTGAGTCATTTCAAATCATTATCATAAAAAAAACACCATTATTATCTACACACAAAAATGTGAATTTTCAGTATAGAGGATAAAAACGAAATGTGATATCTTAAAGTATATTTCCACTGCAAAATGAAGGTGTTATTATCACAGATGTAGAAAGAAATGTGTGATTTTCGTGTAAACAATTATAAATATCTTTTTTATTATTCTAATTTCTAGATCGACATAAATTCATAGTCTCGTATTAGGGATTTAGTATGGTACATTTAGGATCTCTGGAATAACAGACTCATGACAGAACGTTCTCATATAAAATGCTATTTCCTCACCAGCGGGATTATAATGCAACATCTCCACATGGATGAAGTCAATTTATGAATGTGGATATCACCGTAGTGAAGTTTGATGACTCAGGAGTGAATAGCCACTACTGAGGTGTTGCCATGACAACGAGAATGGCAGATAAAGGGACTCACTGGGTCATTAAGGCACGTATCTGCCAATTTTGAGCGTATTGTACGCAAAATCACTTTGCGCATCCCCAGAACTGGGACATTATGGCTGTGAACACTGGCTGCTGCGTATGCAGACTCAAGGGACACTTACTACAGCCTAGGATTACTGGCAGTGCAGAGGCGTGGAAGGGGCATTTGGCTGTAGTCAATTTATAGTGAGGGCGTGCCAAGCTTGAGCACACGCAGTCACGTCCGAATCAAACACTGGCCGTCTCAAAGTTACTTGTTTTTCCTCCATATCTCTTGCACCAGCTATAGGGCTAGTCTAAGTCCTGAGTACTGGTAATGTCAGTATTATATGCATGCTATAACATGCGTCTGTACTCAGGAGCAACTGTAAAAATGTCCGTTATGTACAGTGGACTTTAAGGACAACCTTGTAAAAGCTTTTCCAAGGGCTAAAAAAAATATATAAAAAATACATTTTCTTTAGATTTCCATTTATAATCATAAATGACTATATTATTGGCAGGTAACATCAATTGCTTAATATATTTTTTTCTGTGACTTCTTTTGAGATATTTTATTCCACACAGGTTGTGTAAGTATCCTGCAGTGTCTGGTCTAGTAGAGCAGATTAAAACTACACACATAGTCACCACCACACGTATCTTCAGATCCATTCCTTGATGACTTTGGGAGTACAGATTTATGTGCAGTTAATAAGAAACGCACAATGGACCTGAGTCATTAAGGAGAGCAAAGCATAAAAAAGGAGTATCATTTGCACCTGGGCAAAACCATGTTGCATTGGAGGGTGAGGTAAATTTAAAATGTGGGGACAGATTTATAGTTGGGTTAGGGGATGTCCTAGACCAACATTAAATTTCAGTGTAATAATAAAGTTATTAAGTATCTGTGTGTTAGATAAAAAAAACAGCCAGTATTTAACTTATGTGCAAAATAATAAACTAATTTGCACCTCTTTCATTGTAGCATGGTTTGTCCCAGAGAACATTTACTCCTTTTTTGCCTTAATCACTCAGGCCCACTGTGTGTAATCTAGTTTCTATTTAAATCCAGAATAAACGGGAGTGAGTCATCACAGTAGTCTTCTGGGCATAGGTCATCATGACAATTGGCCGCAATAGAAATTGAATTACGATTGTTTCCGAAATAATTAAATATGAATTTTGACATTTGAATAGAGTTGCAGTAAGATAGGTCCATTAATGTAGGTAGTTTTCTATTACTAATATGTGCATTTTGTATTAGCACATTAGTTATCTACTGGATGGCACAGGAAAACAGTGTTTCGTCCTGTAGTATCTTAACAATAACGAACGTGCGCAAATGGTCACCTATGAAATAAATGATGCCTTGTATCTACTAACTCTGACTTATGGTCTAGAGATACTTGCACCAGTTGCCTACAGCTACGGCTGGATGTCTCCTTGCAGCGTGGAACAATGGTCGGAAATGAGGGACTTATGAATCGACCTGTTGTCTCAGGCTTGTCTCAGGCTTTACAGGTGGGCAGAGGGTTATTAGGGAAATGGGTCTAGTCTCCTGAACAATCTGCACTGTCTCTCCTATGGGAAGATTGAGGGGATTTTCAGGACTCATGATATGGTGACCAGAAAGTTAGCCTTATTACAAATGGATCCACTGAGAGCTTAGTTCCTGGGAATATTGGGATCAAACATCTCCATTGGAGCTCTTTTCATCTATAACATCCTTGGATGGCAAAACTGTAAGATTATTGTGTATTGCACTTAGTTAATTTACACCTCTACACAAATATGTCTGTCCTAAGTGGCTGTCAATCACACACACACACAATTTTCTGTACAAAATATATTATACTATATGGCACTATCTGTACCCCAATAGAACACCATTGTTGTCTATGTTTGAAGAAGAACAATATTTAAGTCAAGGTTCACTGACAGACATGTATTCTCTCACCGAAGCAGAAAGAGGAAAATTAACTGAATGATACCTTTATAAGATTTTGGACATGTGATCGTCACTAATAAATTACAATTATCTTATTTCAATAATACTATGAAGGCTCTGATTCCATATTGGCTATTTTTTTATTCACCTGGTCTTGTCCAAATTAGGCTTGATTAGGGAATTGATTGTTTGTACAAATTTCAGCTTTTGACAAATCAGTTTCCTCATCTCTATTCTTAACTATTCCAGGCTAAGCAAAGTACTATCCCAATATTCATCCAACATAACATTTTAAAAATTACAAAATACAAATCCCATATTGTTATATTATCACTTTTTTTTTTCAAAAGAATGTTCTACATTCATTTATTTTCACAAAGAGCTTAACATTTGGGATTAATAATAGACCTGAAGAATGTATTACAATACTAAAATACATCAAAAAGGTTTCTCACACTCTCAGTATTTATAATGTTTAAATCAGTGGTTCTTAAAGTTTTTCATTGAGGGCCCAAATCATGTTTTTGACTTACTTCCATGAGCCACTGATCAATTTATTTTTTAACAATATAATTAATTTTAAACAAAGTACGATTGTCTACTACTTCATTTTACTTTGAAAAAAACAAGAATTTGGGGACTTGTACAAAAGAGTAACATTAAAACAAAAGTATTAAGTAATTTATTAACTGCTAGTATGGAAAAAGTTCACTAAGACGTGATCTTGATAACCCACTAAACATAATGTGGCAGCTCATGTCTTGAGTTCCAACAAGTCATTCTTTATATAGGCTAACAAATGTAACATAAGCATAAACATTGTATTGTTGTCCGGTGATAAAATATTTAGTGCCAGAAGCTATGACTATGTCTTATAAGAACAACTCAACTTAAAGTATATTCTTTTTACAGTCTGCAGCTGTTGTAAACTCTTCCAGTACCTCTGTGCACCTCTCCACTGGTTTGCTCAAACAATTCCCATTTATCATTGTCCCTTTATCATCTTTCCAAATTGATTTCTCTATCTCATTACTACAGTATGTTTTTCTAGAGCTTGACTTATTGCTAGAAGCACTCCTCTATTACACCAGAAAATGTTACACTGCCAGTGTGCTTTCTTCTTCGGGCTATTATCTATATTTCACTGTTAGGTATACCTCTTTCTTCTCATGCTGCAGATTTTTATCACTAAGCAGTCTCTCTCAACATGATACTTTCATCCTATACTATCTCTTAGCCAGCCTTCTGACTTCCCATAACCTCTATAGCTAACCTTCTTGAGGTTACAAAGGCTGCATACCAGCTCATCACTCATGTTTATATAACATTCATTTCATATCTATGGGACAAATCTAATTTCATTCTAGGCCCTCCTGCAATAAAATGTAACAGGTATACTGTTGTTTTATATACATAATAGTTTACATTATTAAATAAAAACAACAACATATTTTTCTTATGAAATAAACCAATTATATAAGCATATTATATTACAAAAATATACAAAACATAATTACAAGCTACACCTTCATTGTCTATGTGACTTTCCAGTTGTCCTAAAAGTATTTCAGATTATTTTAGGGTTCAAGAGAAATAGCCAAGTCAGAGGTGTAACTAGGAATAAACATATCGGCCCTGATTCATTAAGGAAAGTTAAGCAAAAAATTGAGTAAGTTTTCTTAACCAAGTTTTCTGAACAAAATCATGTTGCAATGCAAGGGGTGTAAATGAGTTTATTATTTTGCACATAAGGAAAATATTGGCTGTTTTTTCATGTAGCACACAAATACTTGATAGCTTATTTGTACACTGAAATATGAATCTGCCATCACATTTTAAATTTACCTCCCCCTCCAATGCAACATGGTTTTGCCTTACGTACTTACTTTTGCTTAACTTTCTCTAATGATTCAAACCCATCAACATTTTGAAGGGTCCTTATTCCCTCTTCTTCCCCAGCACACACACACAGACACACACAGACACACACAACACTGCTCTGTGAGTAGGCTGACGGCACATGTGTGCTTTCTTGTTTAAGAACACTGATTCATTATTTGAATGCTGTCAGCAGTGTTCACAGAGCAAAGTAGTGCTTTGTGTGTCAGGGATTTAGCACTGATGCTGCCTGTTATATGTAGGAAAAAAACAGCCTAATAGTGCAGAGTATCCTAGGCTATTATACATGGGGGTGCAGAGTACCCATATGCTGTTAGCCTTAAGGGCCTCAAACTCATCAGGACTCCTTGTGCAAATATGTATATAAAACATAAACAGAAATATCAAATAACCTTTCATTTCATACACCATAGTAAAACCTTCTTCTTTAATTATTGTTTCTCTTTAAAACCCATTCTAGAATATTAAAAACTATCTAAATCATATAGCAAGACTCTAAACAATATAATAACTCAATGCCTATTGATTGCCAAAAAAAAAACTTATTCAAAAATACCAATGCTGCTTTTGTCTCTAATTTATACAAGGCAACTAAATGAACCGCTTGCAATGAATCAGAAAGTGACATAAATTGTTTTTGACTGTTTGAGGTTAAGTGGTAGAGTGGTGCACTTGCAAAGCACACAACACAAATATAATATGAATAACAAAGTGAGTAAAGTATAGGAAGATGATACACTAATAGAAAATTGCAGGTTTAGACTTTAAGCCTATGATGTATTTTTATTTTTGAAACAAATTATGTTTGTATATTTTATAACTAATTGCTTTCTAGTTAATTGTATGTGTGTTGTAGATTGAATTTAAAACAAGATCTTACATATTCTGCAGCTATATTGTAGGTATAATGAGAGGGGGGAAGTAACCGTACATTGGTAACAAAACAGGAACATATATTGAAATTGAGATAAGTGATGCTTGCTTGTACAGTACATGCTGAAGAATTTACAGGGGACATTTATGAAAATTGGTATACAGGTAACAAAATAGGGTTCTATAATCAACAGCAACCAAGCAGAAGGTTTAATTTCCTAAACTCAAACTTGAGAAATTGCATAATCTGAATATCTGCCATGGGTTACAGCACATTCATTGCATGGTTAACTGCAGCAGTTTTCATTGTTGCCTCTTATTATCTGATAATACAAATACATGTTTGTTTTTGTGACATACTGGCATATGTTGAGTATAGCTGCTTGATGAAAATAGGTAAATTGCTGACCCCATACAATAACAAAATGTATAAAAGCAAAAAAGATAAAAGCTATAGTAATATTGGAAAAAAGAAATATATAAATCAAACTAAAACATAAGGTCCACAAATATCTAGTTATTAACAAATTATATAAATAAATAAATACATAAATACATAAAGAAAGAAAGAAAGAACATTATCACGCATGTGCAGCAAAGCACCATATCCGCCTGCATCTTGGTCGCAATTAACACTTGCGACAGCTTGCGGCTTACTACGAGGGAAAGGGCGTAACCCGGAATTGTGAAGGTGTGACCCCGTAAGTAAATCCTAGACACAGTAAGGCGAAGATGCAACACACGTCAAAATTGGGCTAAAACTGTGCAGCGGGAATTAGGTGGCGCAAGTAGTTAGCTAGCTGCACGAACTGCTCGCAGCTTGGTAGGGTATTATGAGTGGGATGCAACTGAGATTGCATGCTACTCATAGTACCCTACCAAGCTGCGGCACACTCCCACTCCTACACGTCTTAGACGCACATTGCGTCCGATTCTAAATGAGGCCCAATATGTTTCTTTAAATCATATTCTTATAATCATCAGGTCTACAAATTCAAATAAATAAAATTGTAAATTACACGTGTCCTTATCAATTGATATTCGATGTGTGCCAATCATAGGGCTGAATGATGGAAACAGTAACTGTTCCATACAATTGGAGACTTAGGGGTATATTTACTAAACTGTGGGTTTGAAAAAGTGTAGATGTCGCCTATAGCAACCAGATTCTAGCTGTCATTGTGTAGAAGGTACAAAATAAATGAGAACTAGAATCTGATTGGTTGCTATAGGCAACATCTCCACTTTTTCAAACCCGCAGTTTAGTAAACATACTCCTTAAAGTCCACCAATAGTAGAAATCCTTTTAAGAGGAATTTGAATCTACTAATGTGAGGAGATGCCGGCTGATTAGAGCCAAATCTTAGGCTGTGTACATACTACAGTGTATTCAGCCAATTATCCGGCCAATCTTCCGATAAACAACTGTTTGGCCCGTTATTACATTTGTACACTGCAACAATGAGCGATTATCATTCCAAAACTCATCGTATCATTTCATTCGATTTTTAAACTGAAATAAACATATCGCTCAACGATGGAACAATGTCGTTCCAATTCTGCAGTGTGTATACACTCACGAGCAGGCTCTCCATAGGGTTTACAGAGTCATGATCTTTTCAGCTGATGGTTATGACAGATGAAGAGCACAGATCTGAAGGTAAATCTTGTAAAAGGAGTATAGTATATACACATGAATCGGCATGCTGATCAGAACTTTTTTTTATCAGTCATTGGTAAAATTGTTATAGATAACACATCAGGAGAAAATTTCTGTAGTGTGTACCGAGCCTTAGGCTGGGTATATACTACAGTGTTTTCAGCCAATTATCGGGTCAATCACCCAATAAATGACCATTCAGCCCAATATCACATTATTGTGTACACTTAGACAATGAACAATAGTCATTTCAAAGCACTGACTATTGTTTGATTTGATTGTTCAACAGAACTATAAATCTTGTTCCACTATGGAACAACATCCTTCCAATTCTGCAGTGTGTATGCACTCACGATCAGCTTCTCCATAGGGTTTAAAGAGTCATGATCTTTTCAGCTGTCGGATACAACAGTTGAAAAGCACAAATCTGGTGTTAAATCTTTTAAAAAATATGTATATTGTGTGTGCATGGTGATCGGAATTTTTTTTGCAGTCGTTAGTAAAATTGAGGCAATAGAGCGATGAACTACCGTTTGGGTCAATATCACATTAGTGTATATACTGTGGCAAGAGCCCGCTACTGCTGAAGCACACGCAAACAACTTTTTATGTAGTTATGTCAGGATGGTAACTGTTTTTGACACCATACAGATTTCACAGCAATTCTGGAGACCCTACACACTAGCTAGACAAAGACCAGCTCTCTAAAGACCTGCTTCCCCAGCATTGGTCTCACTGAACAAATGATATAGGCAAGATTTTATACATGATACTCCTCCCCCAGCCCTAGCTTGATGGGCAGGTGACACACCCACCTTCCCTTTAAGAGGGAAGTCCCATCAATGGTTCTGTTTGCACTGGCACAGACACACCCTGTTTGTTTGCTGTGTGGAAGGAGCTTTCAAACCATGTGAGTTAACCAAACTTAAACTATTGTTTGGCACACATATGTCTTTGCCTGGTTTATCATCAATCTAGGTTAAACGATGAATGATAGTCGTTCCAAAGTACCAATCATCATTTAATTTGATTGTTCAGCAGAACTATAAATCTCATTCCAATGTTGTTCCAATCCTGCACTGTGTATGCACTCATGATCAGGATCTCCATGGAGTTTACAAAGTCGTGATCTTTTCAGCCAATGGTTATGAGAGTTGAAGACCACAGATCTGAAAGTAAATCTTTTAAAACATGTATAGTGTGTACGCATGAATCGACATGTTGATCGTGACTTTCAGTCGTTGGTACAATCGTTGTAGATAGCACATTGGTCGGAAAAATCTGTAGTGTGTACCTAGCCTTATTCGCAACTTAAAAATATTATTTTTAAAGCACTGATCTTTTTTTCGTTTAGCTATTATTTTACATTGACATACAACTTACATAGTACATAGTACAATTAACGGTCACTGTCACTAATCATTAACAGAAGCAAAAAAGTATAGCTAGGTTGGCTAGCTTACTACAATTGCTCTATGCTCACTAGGCAAGATAGCTGTGACATAGAGCATTTATATATATATATAGCAAATATCATTCCGATGTATTATGCTCCCTCCCGAGAGGAGGAAGCATAGGAAGAGTTTATAATTTTATATATACCTAGTGCACAAAACACTATATAAAATATATTTTTTAAAAGTAATACATGTCCTCTTTAACACTCATTTCTGGTCCCTTTTTTGTCTTTAACCCGTCAACAGTTTATGAAATGTGGATACTTTTGATTTGAGACGGACTTTATCTTTGTATGTTATGTTATCTTGTAAGACTTGAAGACAATTACAAGTAATGCATTGTTGCAGTTCTAAAAATATATCCAAATTACTATAAATTATTTTCTAAGGACATGATGACCTGGTTCAGAGAATTTGAGTGGGCATATAATAACTCAAAAAGAGGCATGTAGCACCCTTCTGTCTAGCATATATTACCTATAACATGACTAATAACATTTACTCTGCAAAGATTCCTTAGAATATAATATATAATAAAGGTTACCATCACCTTGTGAAGGACATCAGCTATCACCATTAGATGGTTAGAGGATACAAAGCAAAATATGCTATCGATTGATCTTTCTCCTGTTGGCTAAGTGGAGTGGTCAGGATTTGTTCCTAAACCCATTATTTTTTCACATATTTATTATAGCCCATAACCTGCAATGTGAACAATATTTACATGTGGCTTTTTGCTGATGGCCCAAAATTATAAAACATAATAAAGGCAGATATGAATGAAAGCTGTTATCAGATGTCTTTTAATAAATGGGGAAAATAGCTCATACATTGCATATGCTATGAGAGCTACAATGTTATGCAATTTAGTATTAAGGGCTATTATTTAATTTTCCCATTTACATTAAAAATATATGTATATAGACTAAGTATTATTGAGATGAAATGAATAATGTACATAAAGTTATTTGATTGTTTATGCTTACTTAAATAAGTCATCGTACTCTCATTCACTCCTCTGAGAAGGCTGCTATGATAGGAAGGTGGTGCTACTCTAGCACAACAGAGCAGTAAGTCACAACACCTTAAATAACTGCAGTCTCAGCTTTTTGACTCTGCATTTGATGCCATCTGGCATTATGTTAATTATGTAGGTGTGGCTTTGTGTGTCTGTATAGCAATAGGGAAGAAAAGTGTAGCTTATTTATAGCTGCATTTAAATATTAGGTTAACTCTAAACAATGTATGTTACCTACATGGTTTATACATGAACATTTCAATTCTGGGGTTTAGGGGTCTTTTAACAGGAGCTGGTTGGCAAACTTTAGCCTTGTGGGAAGCATACAACACTGGTCCATAGTGTATTAGCTGTGGCCTATGCTTTTAGGTGGTTTTAGGTGCCAGGAATATTTTTTCAAATAAAAAGAATGATTTTAGTGTATTGTTCAAACCTGCAGCACTTATTATTATTATTATTATTATTATTTTATCATTTATTATTATTAAAATAGCCAAAATCCAAATATTAACACAAGTTATCCAATAACCAATCTACTCTCAAAAAGATCTGCATAAGATTAAATAATATAAGAACCATAAGTCTTGGCTTTCAGCCTAATCTGACATTGCCCTTTAATTTAATTTAGTAGTTTCATTATTGGAGACATTTTTGGCATACCAGTTAATAAGTGAAACTAATACAGTTTGTATTGTGAACATAGAGAACTTACAGTTATTTAAAAGGGATAACCCATCACATAATTGTGGGGAATAAAATCATAACTGCAGTGTAAATATGGTATATCAAATGAATCCATTAATAAATTGAGCTACTAAAGTATAAAATGTGAAGCCAGAGAGTCTGTTGTGTGTGTATTCGGTGGCTCTGCACATGCCAGTGTTAGAAGATAGCAGTGTCACCTTTAGCAGCTTCAAAGGCCACTGCGGTGAGATATATCCTGGCCTGGGATGGAGTTTTGACACCTGAATAGACTTTTAGGAACTGCTCAGCATGGTGTCTGTTCAAAGAGACCATGTGCTGACTTGGCTATATTATATATAGACAAGAATAATTAAGTTTTAGAATATGTCACTTAAAAGCAATAAATGTAGTGATCAACACATATTCCTCAATAGCATGAAGAAGGGCAGCTCATATGTTGAATTAAGAATTCTGCCAGACATAGAAGTTGAAGAAATGAGTATAAGCTCAACTGACACCATGTACCTAGGCTTGTTTGGTATCAATAGATGGGTAAATTCATAATTCATAATTAATAATAAAATTGGGTCTGTGTGACGGTCCACAGAAAAGTTAAGTGACATAGTAGAATTGGGTAGTAAATCAGCCAACATGCATATGGTGATTGAAAAAAGTGTCACAGAACCACAACCCCCTAGGAGGTGGGGAAAGGTGTAAAGGTGTTTTTAAAAAGCTGAGACCAGTTACAAAAAATTGTCAGTCTTTTGGGAAAATAAATCGACATTATTAAGCTGTCCATCTTCCTAGCCAATTTCCCATGGCACAGATTATACAACTCATGTAAGCTATACTCTGAATGTAGCCCCTTTTATTTTAAACTGTTTTCTTGTGTATGTTATGTCAATTATATATTATTTTTTTAATATATATATATCTGTATGCCTTGTACCTTTGTATATTAACTCTATAAATCTAGTAAGTGGCGTCCTTAAATCTCTAGCGAATCCATTAGTCTGTTAAGAAGAATATAGTTAGACCAAGTTAACCCTTTGAATGCCTGTGTGATTTGTTTAATACATTTGACTAACAAGCCTAATGTATGCTTGCAAATACATTTGTTTAACAGTCTGGAGGTGTGAAGATTTAACCCTTTGATTGCTGGGGTGGGCCTTGCTTACTTGTGGGTAGCCAGACGCCTTGTTTGCCAGTGTGGGACAGTATATTGGGGTCCTATTACCCGTATTCAATAGGTGGTGGCAAATCTGTGTAGTGGTGTGAGAGGTTTATAACCTGCGTGATAGGTAGAGAGAGACTGTGGGCTGGAATCGTGTGTAACCTCATACAGTATACACCCAAAGTCACGAAAGCTGGGAACGTGTTTGTGACAGTTTGGTTTGCAGAATAATTCTCATGGGTATATTTCCTAAATTGCGGGTTTGAAAAAGTGGAGATGTTGCCTATAGCAACCAATCAGATTTTAGCTGTCATTTTGTAGAATGTACTAAATAAATGAGAACTAGAATGTGATTGGTTGCTAGAGGTAACATATCCCCTATTGCAAACCTGCAGTTTAGTAAAAAAAAAAATACCCCTCATTCTCTGTCAATTATTCAATTTTCAATTAATTTATTGCCAATTTTTTAATTAATACTTCAAACAAAGCAGAATATTTAAGATGTTTTAAGGGTATAAGAAGTATTTCTTTTTTGCATTTTGCATATGTTTATTAAATTGTCTTGATCTTTTGTAACAGTCATCTCTTTTCCGTTCTCTGAAAACAGTAGGAACCCTAGTAGGATCACACATAAAGCAGTTATGAGTAAGGAGAATAAGTATCATTTTGCACAACAATAGATCCCAACAGGCAACAAAATTAATGGCATATATGTGTTAGGAGGAAAAGTACAATAAGTAGAAATATTAATTTATTTCTCAATATAAGATTCGCCCTCATTAACTTTACATATTACAGTGAGGCAATATAAAAATAGATGAATACTGGAGGTAGTGTTGAGAGATGCAGGCTATATTTTCTTTTTTTAGAATGGAAACATGTAAAACAGTTATTACGTTGCAGATATGTTTTATAAAATATCAAGAGAGAAACCTGATTGCTGATTTTGAGGATAATAATATGGTTTCCCCTTTAGGACAAACTAATTGTGTGGAGATAAAACTTCTTGTTATGGGGTATAGTTACAGACTAAAGTGATCATTTCCTTCTCCTGGAAACCCGAAGAAAGAACACACACATTATGTATCACAATACTTCTCCATCAGGGCATGGCGCAAATTATTCACATATTTTTAAAGATTCACCTTTCAAAGAAAAAGATTTACAAAGATAAATATGGTTGGTTTAGTGTGGTCGCCTGATGTTTTATACTTAATTAAAGGGGATGGAACTCTCACATCACATTATTTACCATGATCGGTTGGAGGACTTGTCAGCGACACATGACCTGAAGTAGGCTTCTCAGGATTTGATGTGAGTATCATATTATCAGCTTACATCCTACTCTCGGACCCCTCTTCAACCTGGTACATCTTTTGCTTCCTTTTTCCCCAGTCCAATCTCGGTAACTATTGCAATTTTCATCCTTAAAGCAGTATATCTATAATTTTAAATGTAGTTGTTTAATGAAAGATAAAGTCTGAACATAATATAAGTGTGCTACAAATATGGATTTCATAGCTGCAAGAGAAGTTTATAGTAACTTTAAAAGAGAGGTAATTGTTGGGGCATGTTTGGAGGAGCTTCATTGACCAAGGCAGCCTTATCATCATTAGTGTCTAAGTGGATGTCAGCCTCGAACCCCAAGGGAAAATCATCAGCAAATCATCAGCAAAGCAAATCAATGGCCAAAGGTGATACTCAGGAACATGATGTTGGCCTATTAATTTAAAGTGCAAGGCAGAATAGGCAAGCAACTGCAGATCAACATTCAACCCGTGCAAATAAAGGTCCAATGAAAACTCCACAGTGCAGGATATCAAAGTCGAATAGTGCATAAACAGGTAATCTCACCTTCCATGTCGATTGTGCATAAACAGGTAATCTCACCTACCATGTCGATTGTGCATAAACAGGTAATCTCACCTACCATGTCGATTGTGCATAAACAGGTAATCTCACCTTCCATGTCGGATAGTGCATAAACAGGTAATCTCACCTTCCATGTCGATTGTGCATAAACAGGTAATCTCACCTTCCATGTCGATTGTGCATAAACAGGTAATCTCACCTACCATGTCGATTGTGCATAAACAGGTAATCTCACCTTCCATGTCGGATAGTGCATAAACAGGTAATCTCACCTTCCATGTCGATTGTGCATAAACAGGTAATCTCACCTTCCATGTCGGATAGTGAATAAACAGGTAATCTCACCTTCCATGTCAGATAGTGCTGGTATTTTCACCTTCCAAGACACATTTGAAAGTGTAGTGGGGCACATGTCACAGGCAAATTACTTCTGAGTTCTAAGGTTCATACAGTCAAATTAATTATCATTTAACATTTTCTTAATAAGCAAATCAGTGGCACCAACCTAATCATTACCTAATAGTACTGAGCGATCATCTTTATTCCATGTTGCAGCATTTCTTTCTAACAGAAAGGATGTTTTCTGGGATGACAATGCCCCCATTTAAAAAGCACTTTTGGTTGTCCAATGATTTGATGAGCATGGCACTGATGCTGTCCATATGTCTCCAGATATGGAGACAATATTTTTGGGATATTCTGGAACAAACCTTGGGGCGTATTTTCCACCCCCATCAACCAAGAATCAGTTGAGTGATTTTCTAGTAGAAGAATGGTGCTTTATCCCTTATGCACATTTTCGGGTATTGGTAAACTCAACACCATTGTGCAAACTGAACGTAGTGGCAGCATGAGGTGACACAATGCACTATTGAATTACTTTATATTGGTGTTTTCATTTTTTCATTCACTACCTGTATGTTGCTTTATGTGTTATGCTTGTACTCAAATATATGCTGTCCTATACAGAGTTCAGAGGTAGGAGAGAGAGCAGGGTGGTCCACCTATGAACTCTTCAATACAATTTAGATGTATAAACTAATCCTATAATTTGACTTTTATTAGCCTCTTAGCCAGATTGCTGTGGTATCATGAAGGGTGAAACGTGTTGTGCTATATACATGAACTCTTTTACAGGACCTGATGTTGAGTTTTCTGCACATTAGTATTTATTTACACTTAAAAAAACCTGTAAAAAATTTACTCCAATATGCTGAGTTGAAGACATCGCAGTATGTGTCCAGATATGCACCTGTAGCATATATACAACAGGTTTACTTCAGGCTTAAGTCAGGCATTCACACACCCACATATGCATACATACACCCAGATCAAGCACAAATGTTTGTTTGTTAGCATTTGTTTTCGTGGCGAAAACAACATTTGCTCGATATAATACAGCTGATATAATATTCCTTCTTGAATACAAATTAAAGTTAAAATTAAAACTCAGCATCAGACCTACAGTTTGCACAAATGTAACAAGTTGTTTGTATGAGGGGATCTATAAAATATATGTGACCAGTGCTGGCAGCTTTTGACTTGAATAGCAGATAATTAAGTGGCCCAGGATCTTCTAGTGCTGTGCCCCAATAAAACTGGGTAATTTAAAAGCTCAGTGGCTGTGATTCGTCCAATATAGAGAGTGACTTTACACAGCCAATGAAATGTATGGCAAACAGATATTTGACTGTTTAGTGGCTACTATAGAATGTAGACCCCCATATCTACATTGCATTATAAGTGAAAAAAATATTTGTGATCCACAAACATGATTTACAGGGATATCTTGATTCAATTTTGGAACCCCTGAATCAAGGGCTGTTACTCAATAGCTAGATGTTGCATTTGCAGCAGGCCCCTTTCTATGTGTGGCACCTTGCCAATTAGGGATGCTTCCACATTGTTTTGATACAAGAGTCCCCACTTCTTGCTCAATTTGGGGGTTCTTTCTTGTTTGGAACTCTCCCCCTTTTACAATAAAAATCAACACTCATGGCTACTCACCACACACCTGGTTTAAACATGATGGGGGGCCCCCAAGCTACAGGTAACACACCACTGGTGCCTCTTTAGCTGTGGAGTGTCTTAGTGGGGTCACAAACTTTTGGCCTCCTGGCAGATGCCACACATCTCCTTGCCGGTGACTCTGGACAACACTCTTACCTACCGGCACGCACAGCTCCTTCATCAAGCATTGGAAGTCTGAATCATTTATAGATTCAGGCTTCCACCTCACATGCCAGATGTAATGCTTTCACCCCACATCACTTGACCATGCTCCTTAGCAATGACATGACTGTTCATGTCACTGCATCCACTTTTGCAAGGCCTCATCCTCACTCTTGCTCTGTTCTTCTGGTGACCTAGCCTATTGTCACCATGGGGCCAGGCGCTACTATAGTAATGTTGATTGTGTTACAATTCCATAATATTCTCCTCAGTAATTTGAGTCTGTGTAGTTGAGTACAACACATGCAGTTGTGAACATCAACAATGGCACAAGGCTTAAACCATACATTTATGTATGCTTTTATAAGAGCATGTGGTGGCTCACATGCAAGTAAAATGTACACAACATTTTGGTACCAATACAGCTTTAGAAGTTCAGACCCCTATGCTCATGAAAGGATCTACTATGCTGCCACTTAAATGTGAATTTTGTGTGCTGACCTTAGTCTAGACTCTGACTGCTTTGAAAAGGAGCAATATTTTGTTTAAATGATCTTGGACTTTACTACATGAGATATTGCTGGTCTGTGTCTATTTAAATATGAACCGTCAAAGATGCTATTTGCAAAAGAGCTAAGAGCAATCAAGTAGGATAAATTAGGTAGATATAGTGAAGATTGCAATAGCCAGTTACCAAATGTTGGTGAACTGATTTGTGTGTTACTCCGACTAAATGAATCACACCTGTACGTGATGAAGAACCTAATGTGGCTTCCACATCAAGTGACCCTATTTAAACACTGCTCCTTAAGTATTTTTTTTAGCTAAAGTAGAAATAGGAGGTTTTAATTAATCCGCCCATCATCAAACTAGACTTCTCCCATTTGCTGTTGAACGCAATAGAGGTTGAGATATTGGAAGACAACGTAACAACTGTGCCTTGCACCACCTCTGCATTCCTTGTGCTGGCCCTTGCTTGACAGATGGCTGCCACTGTAATCACCGATATTGGTAGACAAAGTAACACCTGTTCTGTCCCATGTCATGCCTACTTAATAGACAGTAAGCCAATCAGGAGCGGTCTCTCATCATTGGTTTGTGATATCATCCAGGTGCATTCCATTTTATATGGGGTTTATATTTTAATTTTATTTTCAATTCATTTATTTTCATTCCGGTTGGATTACGTCAGATGAAGAACAGAAGAGGATTTCAGGTGAGTGTTTATTATGTGCACTGCACTACAGTAACAAATATGGGGTCAATAATATTAAAAATAATAATTGAAAATAATAATTGGGACAATATAATTATTTATTCATCATTATAACTGTTAAGGTGTCACGATTCATCACTATTAGCATTAAGGTGGCACAGTTCATCATTATTAATATTAAGGCGACATCAATAATAATATTAAAAGGACATAATTAGGCTTTTTGCTCCTAAGGGTGCAAACACTTGTGGCCCAACAAGTGTCCATATACACTGCCATTCATTTGCATGCTGGCACTTGTCATGCACAAGAGCATGCACTACATTTCAATATTGCCGTGTCTTTGAAAAAGTATGTGTCACACTTCTGGTATCACAAACGGAACCCAATAGCCAGGTATTTCTGAATTCAAAAGGATTTATTTTGGTATACAAATAAATCTCCAGTGTCCAACAAATAAAGTCCAAAGTAACAAGAGTATAAAGGTCTGTGGAAGTATCAAGTACTTGTAGTCCAAATCACAAGGAGGCAAGGATCTGTGGAAGCATCTGGTTCAGATACAAACACAATACTCGTACAAAGGCTTCATAACAGGAAGTGCCTTTTCTAGGCTCAAACAGGAAATGGGATCCAAGATGGAATCTTCATGAGACAGTCCCGGCCATCTTGGATAAGGGCTATTGTAAGGGCAAGTTCATAACAGAGATCCAAGATGGAAACTTCATGAGGCAATCACGGCCATCTTGAATGAGGGCAAAACTAAGGGCAAGTACATAACAGGATGCCCCCTTCTCAACGACGTCCTCTGGACGACTTAGGACCAGGCTTCCCAGGATGCTGTCGATGAAATGCTTTTACCAAAAGTGGGGCATGAACATCCTTTGCAGATTGCCAAGAGTCATCTTCTGGCCCATATCCCTGCCAACGTAGCAGATACTGTAATTGGTTTTGAAACATACGAGAGTCCAGGATCTTTTCGACTATAAATTCCTCATGCTCATCAACTTAAATTTGGCTCAGGAGGAGGCAAAGAGCGACCAGGAAATGGATTCTTAACTGAAGGTTTTAGTAATGATACATGAAAAACAGGATGTACCTTCATGGAATCAGGAAGATCCAATCTAAAAGCCACTGAACTAATCTGTGCAATGATCTTATATGGACCAATAAACTTACTTCCCAACTTAGCAGATGGTACCTTCATTCTTAAATGTCTAGTTGACAACCATACTTCATCACCAATACTAAAAGTTGGAGCAGCCCTTCGTGATCTGTCAGCATCACATTTATATCTTTCTTGAGCAGTTTTCAAAGTCTCTTTTAATAATTCAATATTATTTTGCATAATAATCAGTCTATCTTCCACAGCAGGAATTGGAGAGTCACAAGGTAGATTGGGACAAATATTTGGATGATATCCTATATTAGCATAGAAAGGGCTAAATCTTGTAGATGAATGTTGAGAATTATTGTATGCAAACTCAGCCATGGGGAGGATATCAACCCAATCATCCTGTAGGTGACAAATATAACATCTGAGATATTGCTCAAGTGTTTGGTTTGTTCGCTCCGTTTGTCCATTTGACTGTGGATGAAATGCAGTGGACAAGTTCACCACAATGCCAAGTGATTTGCAAAACTGTTTCCAAAATCGTGATGTGAATTGAATGCCTCGGTCTGACACCACATCATTAGGAACGCCATGCAAACGAAAAACTTCTTTTATAAGTAAGTCGGCTGTTTCTTTTGCTGTAGGAGTACCCTGGCAGGGTATAAAGTGAGCCATCTTTGTCAGTCTGTCAATTACCACAAAGATAGTGGTCATATTCTTAGATCTCGGAAGTTCTACAATAAAGTCCATGGAAATGGAATCCCATGGACGTGTAGGTATTGGCTAAGGTTGTAGTAGTCCAAAAGGAGAAGCACGAGGAGTCTTAAATCTGGCACACGTTGTACAAGAGGATACATATTTTGCTATATCTTCCTTATAGTTGGGCCACCAGAATGAACGGCTTAACAGTTCTTGAGTTCTCTGAAGTCCTTTATGGCCTGCTAATTTAGAGTCATGGAATAGTTGCATGACCTTTAACCGTGCTTTTTCTGGAACGTATAGTTGATGTGCCATATGCCAGACTCTGTTGTCATAAGATAATTTAACATTTTTTGGAGGATTCATGAGGGTAGAATCCATATCATATCCATTCTTGATTTCTGTTAATAACTCCGTTGTACAAATAACCCCCAAAAAATTTGAATCAGGAATTATTGTTTGAACAGGCTTTACCTGTTGAGGATTCTCCGCATAGGCTCTTGAGAGGGCATCAGCTTTTCCATTCTTCGATCCAGGTCTATAGGAAATTAGGTAATCAAAACGGCTTAAAAAGAGAGCCCATCGAGCTTGTCGGGGAGATAATCTTTTTACTGATTTAAGGAATTCCAAATTCCGGTGATCGGTGAGGACTATCACTTGATGCTTTGCACCTTCTAAAAGATGTCTCCATTCTGAAAAAGCAGCTATAATGGCAAGAAGTTCTTTATTTCCCACATCATAGTTTCTTTCAGGAGCAGTCATTTGCCTTGAATAAAAAGCACAGGGGTGAAGTAACATTTTTTCTCCTACTCTTTGTGAAATTACTGCTCCTATAGCTGAATCTGATGCATCAGTTTCCAAAACAAATGGGAGTGTAGGATCAGGATGAATTAATATAGGAGCTGACGTGAACTTAGTTTTCAAAATGGAAAAAGCTTTATCAGCTGCTGGTGACCACTGAAAGGAGGAAACCTTTTTTGTGAGCTGAGTAATGGGGGCAGCAATTCCAGAAAAGTCCTTTATAAAACGTCGATAGAAATTAGCAAAGCCCATAAATCGTTGCACATCTTTGATGTTTTTAGGTATGGGCCAATCTACCACAGCATGCACTTTACAGGGATCCATACACAGTCCTTGAGGGGATATAATGTAACCCAAAAATTTTATTTGAGTACGATGGAATTCGCATTTCTCCAACTTGATGTATAATTGGTTTATACGTAGCCGTTGTAAAATAATTCGAACATGTTCTTGATGTTCTGGTAAAGAATTAGAAAAGATAAGGATATCATCAAGATATACAATAATGAACAGATCAAGCAAATCTCGAAAGACATCATTTATAAAATGTTGGAAAGTAGCAGGGGCATTACATAACCCGAACGGCATCACGAGGTACTCATAATGTCCATACTTTGTTCGAAAAGCCGTTTTCCATTCATCACCTGGTCGAATGCGTATTAGGTTGTACGCTCCTCTTAAATCAAGCTTTGTGAAAATACTTGCTGTCTGCAGTCTTTCCAATAATTCTGGGATGAGAGGAAGTGGATGTCTGTTCTTTATAGTAACTTTATTTAATTCTCTATAATCAATGCATGGCCGCAAAGATCCATCTTTATTTTTTACAAAAAAAAAAAGGAGCCCCTGCTGGAGATTTTGAAGGACGTATAAAACCTTTAGTTTCATTTTCCTCCAGGTAAGTCTTTAGTGTCTTTAATTCAGGATCAGCTAATGAATAAATCCGATCAAAAGGAATAGCAGCCCCAGGTAATAGATCAATGGGACAATCATATGGTCGATGGGGTGGTAATTTGTCAGCATTTTGTTTGTTACAGATATCTGCAAAATCCTGATATTGAACAGGCAATTGTTCCTCCACAGAAGAGGGGGACACTGAGATCTGATTCTCTTCTTGTGCAAGCGGGACCATACTGATAGGATCTTGAAACGTTAGGGTTTAAGACTCCCAGTTAATGGCTGGGTTATTGTTAGTGAACCAAGGGAGACCCAAAGTTATGGGAAAATTTGGAGAAGAGATGAGAAAAAAAGTGAGTTCCTCCTTATGGTTGGGTTCTATCATCAAGGACATAAGTTCTGTCTCATGTGTGATGGGACCAGAATTCAGAGGGGACCCATCAACTGTCTCCATCAATACAGGGGTCTTTCTTTCTTGAAATACTATATGGTTTTGTTTAGCAAAATCTATATCCATGAAATTACCATTGGCTCCTGAATCCAGCATTGCCATGGTTGAAATAAGTTAAGAGTTTATCTCAAGTTGTATTGGTATTGAAAAATTATTCTTTATTCTTCTGTTCTCTCTCTCCAATGTAGACAGTGAAGAGATTTGAGGAATAATAGCATTCAGTTGATGTGAGCAGCATGAAATAATAGATTCCTGGTCAGAGTCTTTAGGTTCCATTAATGTAGCAACTGTCTTGCGAGGTCGTTGAGAACAATTAGAAACATAATATCCAGATTTACCACAATACAAACAGAGATTTTCTTGTCGTCGTTGATCTCTTCTTTCAATAGAAATCTGTTTGCGAATGGTATCTATTTGCATTGGCTCAGACTCCTCAATTTGTTGTGTTGCAGGAGTTCCAGAGTAATTTGATATTGCTGGTTCTGGATAATTAGGACGAGTCCACATGGAACCCCATCTATCTTGTTTCCTCTCCATTTGACGAGCATCAATACGAATACAATGTTTAACAAAGGC
The DNA here is from genome assembly GCF_038048845.1 of Mixophyes fleayi. Taxonomy (NCBI): domain Eukaryota; kingdom Metazoa; phylum Chordata; class Amphibia; order Anura; family Limnodynastidae; genus Mixophyes; species Mixophyes fleayi. The sequence goes on along the minus strand of NC_134406.1, from coordinate 226,607,169 downwards.
TTCAAATTCAGTGGGTGCATCAGCTCTAGATAATTCATCTTTAATGAATTCAGATAACCCCTTTCGATAAACAGACAGCTTAGCTGCCGAATTCCAATCAGTGTCCAAAATCCATCTTCGGAAATCAGAGGTGTATTCAGCCACTGAACGTCTTCCCTGACGCATTTTTAATAAAACTGACTCAGCAGTAGCACTTCGATTTGGATCATCAAATATCTGGTTCATTGCATCCATAAAATTAGAAAGATCTTGTAATATGGGACTTTTTGCTTCTATGAAAGGAGAAGCCCATGCCAAGGCATCATCTTTCAACAATAAAAGAATACAACGTACTTTCTGTACATCAGTCAAAAAATAAGTAGGATGTAAATCAAAATGCATATTACATTGATTAATAAAACCTCTGTATTTTTTACGATCACCTGAGAATCGAGCCGGAGGTAGTGGGAGTGTGGGCTGATGTACTGCAGCTGAAGGTGCTACAGCATTAACTTCTTGAAGCCGCACCTGTAGTTCTGTAATAACTCCATTTTGTAGCGCTATTTGATCTTTGAGTTCATGAACATTTATTTGCAACTCCGTTACGTGTTGATTTTGCAGTTGAAAATTATTTGTACACTGGGTCTCCAGTTCTTGAAATTTTGCATGAAATTCCTGTAGTTGTCTTGAAGCAGAATGCATGTGGAAACTCAGATCTGAAAGTCGCTGTAAAGCAGATGGTTCTGACCCGGCGGGCTCCGTCATTTTGGGCATGAGTATCCTGTCACACTTCTGGTATCACAAACGGAACCCAATAGCCAGGTATTTCTGAATTCAAAAGGATTTATTTTGGTATACAAATAAATCTCCAGTGTCCAACAAATAAAGTCCAAAGTAACAAGAGTATAAAGGTCTGGTGGAAGTATCAAGTACTTGTAGTCCAAATCACAAGGAGGCAAGGTTCTGTGGAAGCATCTGGTTCAGATACAAACACAATACTCGTGCAAAGGCTTCATAACAGGAAGTGCCTTTTCTAGGCCCAAACAGGAAATGGGATCCAAGATGGAATCTTCATGAGACAGTCCCGGCCATCTTGGATAAGGGCTATTGTAAGGGCAAGTTCATAACAGAGATCCAAGATGGAAACTTCATGAGGCAATCACGGCCATCTTGAATGAGGGCAAAACTAAGGGCAAGTACATAACAGTATGACAGAGCCAGACAACACACGTCAGACAGGCTAAGGATAGCATCCACCCTAAGATCCAGATTATGTTTACAAAAAACTGATACCAGCTAGAGAGCTAACATACAAACATTTCTGCAAGATGGGACAGACCGCACTATATGCTTCCAGGTGTGGAATCTTAATGCGCTAAAGACCCTACATGATCAGTCGGCTGACCACAGGATCACCACCGCCGGCAATTGCTGACAGCACCTGGACGGAGTATAAACCTGATCATCGGAGCAGAGCTTCTTATATTGGGAACTTCACGATTGCCTTTTACATCCTCAATACCTGAGACCACATGATATTTGGAATATTAAGTTTGAAGATGGGAAGGGTCTACAGTTTGAGTTTTGTGCTCTCTTATTTTCCATCTGTGTGGATAAGTGCACTATTAAGATTAACGCAAAAAACAGTAGCTACTTGGTTAACAACTTATTATTATTAATCTTATCTGAATTTGTATCTGGATTTAGAGGCTGGATTACTTGCATTCTCTGAAATTAGTACCGATTATTGGGACAACAATATGCTGGAGATTGTGTTATGCATTTGCAATAGTTTCTTATTGTCTTATACAATATATACAACAATGCATTGTAACTATTCAGCGTATAAGAGACTAGTTGTTCTATTAATGAATTGATACCTTCTTTTTAATTTATACTTGTTATTTTATATGTTGTTTTAATACATGTATCTGTTTAAAACAATTCAATATATTACTAGATCTAATAAACATGTGTTTTAAATGAACAACTCTGATTTTAGAGGTTCTCATTCTGGTGCATCGTTATGATTGATTAGGATTATTTAATTATGTAAATATTATACGCTCCTCTTTGGTTGTCAGCGCTGTATTTTTACTTCTCTTTTGGTTTTGCTTTTATATCGGCACAGATGTAGAAAACCATTTCGGAATAGATTTACTAAGAATAAAGTTTGGTGGCGGTTTTAAACCACCACACGTCGCCGGCAGTTTGGTGGTCCAAACCGCCGCATTTACTATAGGGCGGTTTGAAGCTGCGACTTAAAATGGATGGCGATGTGTGGCGGATTGGAAAAGCTAAACTCGCCGATGGTTTGATTAAAACTGCCATCAAAACCGCCATCCAAAAGACAGGACAGATTTATTACCTGCTTCTGAATGGCTTGATTTTGCCATTCAGAACATAAGAGAAAGTACCATTGACATTTAAATTATTTGGGCAATCATTATTTATTGATTAAGGGGCAAAGTAAATTTAATATTAACTTATGGAGGAATTTTTTTTGCATTATATTAAGAGGACAAAATTATTTAATTATTATATTATTTGGGCACTACGTATTGCCAAATTGTGCAACATAAATAATTATATCCACCATTAGCAATCAGTTAATATTATTATATATTCACATTTACCCCATAATATAATGCTATAAGAAGTGTCCCCTTAAAAAAAAAAAAAGTTAATATTAAATTTATTTTGCCCCTTAATCAATAAATAAGGATTGCCCAAATAATTTAAATGTCAATTGGGCTTATCTTATGTTTGGATGGCGGTTTTGTAAATTCCAGCTTAATAAATCTGGTGGCTTGAATGTTTGTCATTGTTAAAATCAGGATGGCGATGTGTAAAGCAGTGGTTTTGAAAAATTAAAATTTTGGCTGTTTTAATGGCAGTTCGGGCTTTAGTAATTCCAGCAGTTTAAAACCGCCAGAAATATCGCCAAAAACCGGCCTAGCCCTTGGAGTTTACACGCTACACCCAAAAAAGTTCCCTCCCCTTCTCTCCCACACAGGAAAGGACCAGAAACACCAAAACGTCCCGCAGAGACAAACGACCATCAACCAGCAAAAAGGACAGGGCAAAAAATGATTAAGGGACGGTAAACCCCCCGAAATAACCAACACAAGTTTGCTCTCTCTCTGACCCCCCCCCCCAATAATTCTTTACCACATGCACACCAAAATGACCAAAGCAACACAACCACAACACAACAAGACGAAACACCAAACGTTGCACCACGGAAACACCCCCTTGGAAAGTACTTCCCACAGGACTAGAACTTCTGTAAAATCCATAAAGGCAGCAACCACCAGACCAACACAAAACAAGTACAGACATCCAAAGTGATACTCCCCAAAGGATCTCACCACCCCTATTCTAATTTATATTTACATTGATTTTTAATTTTATTTACGATTAGTGGAAATGGAAATAAGGTTGCTTTAACGCGGTATTTTACTGCTTTATCATATTCTTTTAAGCTGATTATCCATGAAGTAGCTTTAAAAAATATATATATATTTTATTTTCAACTTAGGTTTTTAGTGCTGCAAGTCTCTTCTGTTTATGAGAATAATGTTTTAAGATTAAACAGGTAATGTTAAAATAAAAATGAGCTTAGTGATTCAGGAGGTTTAGGGAGTTGTTGCATTTGTGAATTTGGGTCAAAGAACAATTTTGAAATCTTAAGAAATATTCTGGGAAAATATTGAATGTTTTTGAATTGTAACTGTTGTGCAGTTTTGAAAATAAAAATATTAATAGTACACATCCGTAAATCTAATATTACTAGTTCTATTTTTATGTATGATTAGTATTTTTGTATTGTTTGTTATGCTGACTGTGATTATTTACAAATAAACAACACTGGGGATGATGAATTCTTGTAATTCATACTTAATAACAAAATGTATAACATTTTGCCTCTACCTCAGTGTCATAAATGCATTTTGTCTCATTTAAATTGTTGTTAATGTGCTGAAGTTCCTGAGACTTTCCTTGCTTTCACCACTTTTCTCTGCACCTTTCAGTGGCTCTTAACCTGACAGCCGTGCCCACCCTCTTGGGCAGAGGTTTCCAGTTTATGCTGAATTTCCCTCACCCTTTATCTTTAGCTGTGCTTTGAGCTTCCTGAGTTATAGTGTTTATTGTTAATTGTACTATGCCGTTTTACCTTGTACTGTCCTATTGTTTGTTCCTATACGGCGCTACGGACACTTTGTGGCACCCTATAAATAAAAATTAATAATAATAATAATAATGGTCCGGATTCATTACTGATCTTACCTTGTGCAGAAATTGCGATGCGTATTTTAAGAAGAAACGGGGAGATAGGAAAGTCGTGATTCAACAAGGATCGGAAGTTAAGAGACACGCCCATCTTAAGCCATTTATGCAACGTAAAATAAGATGCACTGGATCTTAAGCAGTTCATCTTAAGATCCACTTCTTAAGATCCGCATCTTAAGATCCGCTTCTTATTTAAAGACAAGATGGTATTACGTAACGGCAAAAATGTGGGAGATGCGAAGGGTTTGTTTACAAATTTAAAAACAAAATCGGAGTGTACTGTGCAGAACTGATATTACCTAATTATTCACATTAGCGTTCATATAATTATATTACCTGGGACAAATGATTTTAAAGTGGTAATGTTCATATTAATTGGAAAAACACACACCGGTCAGGGAACAGCTAGAGTTCTTTCATCACAGGGAAGGGAGGGGGGGGGGGGTTTAAAGGTCCACCACATCTTCATTGGGAATGTGTGGAAAGACCACCTCATTCATTGCACTCATAAGAAGGGGAGAATGTGTAAGTTTGGGGATACCTGCTGCCCTCCTAACAAACGTTATACATTACTAAAAATAGATGGGAGTTAAGATCAGCAAGTTATCTTAGTGGTTAGCACTTCTGTCTCACAACAGTGGCATCATAAGTTTGAATACCAAACATGGCCTTAGCATCTATGTGCAGCTTGTGGGCCTGTATCATTAAGGAAAGGAATACAAGAGGAACTGTGGCCAAACCAGCAGATGTTTTAAGTTAGCAAAGTGTAGTATTAGGATAGTATTTAGCACATAAGGAAAAAATGGTAATGTTTTCATGTAACACACAAACACTTGATAGCTTGATTTTAACTCTGACATTCAAAGTTCATCTACTACATGCTCTACCCCAATTATAAATCTGTCCTCATATTATAAATTTACCTCCCCTCAAATGCAACTTTGTTACGCCAAGGTGCATTTTTTATTTATTACAATATTGTACTTTCCAAAATGATTCTGGTCCATAGGACATATTTACATTATTATGTGCATGCTGACATCTATTACTATGAATGGCCAAAGACTCGGCGTGGAGTGAGTTGATTCTGAGGGGAAAGGATCCTTTGAGGTAAATGCAACTATTTTGTCGGGAAACCTTGTTTTTTCTTCACCTACGGCTTGTATGTTATGTTACGTACTCAGCATTACAAAAGAACAATGCAGACCGCAATCCAGCAGCAAGTTGGCTTAGTGGTTAACACTTCTGCCTTACAGCACTGGGGTCATGAGTTCAATTTCCAACCATGCCCTTATCTGTCTTAACTGTGCGGGCCTGGATAAAGGAAATAAAGTTAACCAAACAGGAACTTTGACCCTTTCCCAATCCATGTTGTGACCCATGTAAAATAAAGATTACTGTATGTGGTAAATGTGCAATCATTGCTTAAAAATGGACATGAATACATCATTTATAATTACGTTATAAAAGACATACACAATTTTATTTTATTTTTTATATACAAAATTAAATTGAGCCAACATTAGGCAACAACCAAAACAGACTTTTTTTTTAAAAAAAAACAAAAACAAAACTTAAACCAAACCATAGCATTTTTCACAAACTAAAATGTTTTTTGGGAGATTTTGTTATTTTGTTATTTTTTTCTGGTATTTTGCAAGTTTCCTCATTAGGGAATCCACTGATGGTGGGTTTCCCTCCTCATTTCTGGTGTCTTCTTCAGCTGTTAAAAACATGGAAAAATAACACAATTAGCATGCTTAGGTTATTTCTCATACATAAATTACTTCTCGGGGTGTTATTTGACGGAATCAGCAGAGGTGTGATGTGTGACGTAACTTTACACTGTCTGCAAAGGTTAATGGGAAGCAAAACACATCAGTAGCCAAAGGACTAATACTTCTTGGTGCCATATATATATATATATGTATATATATATATATATATATATATATATATATATATATATAAGACAAAAAATATATATAAATATATATATATATATATATATATATATATATATATACACATACATATATATGCATACATATATGTGCATATATATATATATATATATATATATATATGTGTGTACTTTCCAGCTGTAGGAGCAACAATTTCGGATGCCTTAACTGTAATGCAGCTCCCCCAATAAACTAAAAGGGCTAAGATTGTTAACTGTAGATACTTATATGCTTACAAAGGCAACTCCTTCATGTCTTGATCCATCTCCACGAAATGATCCTTGCCGCACCCTCCTTTGTGCTCCAGCTGACAGATGGGTCATAAGGTCTGTTGGAATACATTACACACATTTAGCTATTTACTAAAATGGTGTCTGTTTCTCACTAATCCTCATAATATAAGGTATCTCCATTAGAACACATTGACAAATTAGTGCCTTAAAATCAATAAACAGACACAACATTTACTTTATGTACTTTACCTGGGCAGAAAAAAACATTCACACAGTGTCAGCGGCGGCCGCGGGCACCGCCGCGACTCTTCCTGTCCTGCTAGTGACGTCCCGGCCGTTTCCATGATGACCGGGGCATCACTTCCGGTTCCTATGTCCCGGTTGCCTGGGCAACAACGGGATGCATTGGGCTCCTTGCCGCCGTGCCCGGCCAGCTGTCAAACAGCCGTGCGTGCGCGTGCAGGGCTGTACAGACTCAGACAATTATGGCTGATTAGGTTTTAAAACTCTGCTGGGCATACCTTATACCATTGGCTGCTAGTGCCAGTAATTAATTAGGCAAGTGTTGGGAGCACTTACAGGGCCTGTTCCTGATTGGTCATCTGTACTATGTAAGGCAGTGAGGACTGAGCCTTACTGCCGGTTATAGCATTCTGTTTCCAGTATTGCTGCCTGCTACTCTACTATAGTTTGGTGTTGAACCTGAGATTGATTATCCGTGTATGACCTTTGCGTGTTCCTGGATTCTGAACCTGTGCTAGCGACCCTGATCTATTGCCTATACATGGATTCTAAACCTCTGCTAGTGACCCTGACCTATCGCCTGTCCCTGGATTCTGAACCTGTGTCTGTGATCTTGACCCTTTTGCCTGTACCTGACATACTCTCTGGTGCTCTGTTCAGTCCGCAGATCTCTGGCCTGCCGCTACCTCCTGTACCTGTGCGCTGCCATGTTAGCATAAACTCATACTACTCTGAGCATAAGACCTGGGGGCATCCGAGTAACTGTGAGCATAACCAGTCTCTATGGGAAAGGCGGCTGCTAAAGGTGAAGACCTCTTTTACCTGTTCTATGAGTTTATGCCGCACTGGTGGCCATAACATATAGTGAGTCAGATATATGATTAACACAGACTATGTTTGATTACTGAATATTTTCCAGGTGAGGCAGACATGTCCCAGCTAAGACCTGGCAGTACATCAATGAAAGCCATTAGTTTGGTATTTTTACAGCTAAGCTCTAACAGTCAACCATCAACATTATTTTTATAAGTGCTATGGGTAGAAAACTCACATTTGAAAATCTCAGCAGGGGCAGAGGCAGCACTTACAGCCCGATTACAAAATAATTGCAGATTTCTAAATTTTCAAAAACACATTACAATCGAGATGCAATGTTATTGTGGAACATAAAATATCTTACAAAGACAAACTTTTAAAGTGTATATAAAAGAGTAATAGAAAAGATAACTGTCAATACAAATAAAAGTCCACTATACAAATCCACACCAGTAAACTCCACTACAGACTCCTAACCAACTTCAAGTGTGCATGAAGCAGTCTTTTATAATGTATTGTAATTAGACAAGCATACGAAGGTGTATAGGCCCACTGTGGTATCAGATGACAAGATCTGATGCTGGGTCTATGCAATGCTGTTTACAGATGTCTGTTTAATTTTATACTGATTAAAATATGTTTGCGTTTATTTCTGATTGCGATTTATTCTGAGATGCATTTGCATAAACATTCTTATTTGAATTTAAAAAAAAATATGATCCTTCTTGTTGCTAATTAAGAAGGTGTGTGCAATTGTTCATTTAATTATGCTCATTAGCACTTTAGGTTGCCACTAGTGCCTGTGTTGAGTTGCATGTTTGTTTCCATATGAAGTATGCCTTAGTGCTGTGGATCCCAAACTTTTTCAGTTCAAGGCACCCTTAAGGTCTCCATAATTTTTTCAAGGCATCCCTAAGCCAAAATAATTGCCAAGTAGTTCCCTGCCTTGCTCACCACTGGCCATGGCCGAGGCACCCCTGTGAGATCTCCGAGGCACCCCAGGGAGTCTAGGCGCACAGCTTGAGAACCACTGCCTTAGTGGTTAGACAAACCAGCTGCCAACAGTGGGGTCATGCGTTTGAATCCAGAGTCATGCCTGTATCTGTGTGGACTTTGTATATCTCCATGTTTCTGTGGGTATACTCCAATGTGTCACTTATAGAAGAGTACGGTAGTATATGTTTTGGTGTTGGCTCTGTCTATAAAGTGCATGTATATTTATGATTGCGAATTATTAGTCGTTGAATTTGCATCTACATTTATTTACAAATCATAATTACAAATGACACATTTTTCATATCAGAGAACAAGAGAATGTGTGTGTAATGTTTTATTGTTTATCCTTAAACCTTCAAGTTGGCAGTACTGCCTGTGTTGTGTTGTATCTTTTTTAGGAGCACAATTAGCTTGGTTTATGTACTCATATTTTATTTTGCCTAATAGGACTGTCAAACATGGTGTTTGTCATTCAAGTCTATATAGTGTATGTAATGATCAGTCTGCACGTTGCCTTAGTGGTTAGACAATCCACTTTTCATCAGTGGGGTCATGAGTTTGATTCCTGACCCATTTTGTGAAATATGCCTATATTGCATGTTGAAATTTGTGTGGAGCTACAACATAGCCAATCAGCTGTTCCAAATACAGTGAATCCAAACAAATAGAAAATATCCACAGCTAACAACACCTAAGTCCCAAAAAAAGGCAGAAGGCAAAAAATGACAAACAATTTAAAGTCCAACTATTATTATACATCAATATATTTATATTGCAAATAATTAAATCTGTGCATGTACTATGGATTTAGGGCTAAAATATTTCATTGTATAATTATCGACATTAATAAAAATTGAAAAAGATAAAAGTTTGTTATGAGAGACGTATATGCAGGTGTATGTTGTGCATAGTTTTTTTTATTATAGGTTTTAAAGTAAACATTGTTATTACATTAGTTTAGTGTGGTGCTAAGAAGTAAGAGGTGCAGTATAAATTTCCCTTTAGCACAGCATTGCTGGTAAGATAATCTGTCAAGTTATGTATTTATGCCATTATTTTCATGTTTGTATTGCAGTAAATATGTTCGTGTTGTGATTGTATTGTACTATCTATTACGATTTTACCACTTGATCTACCATGTTTTTTTACTACTTAAATAAACACCATTCTTCAGATTTTCACATCTAGACTGGATTATTAAAGTAGCAGTGGTTATGCTGGTTGTCTGATTATATTCATGCCTAAGGGAAGTTATAGTGAAGACAGAACAGTAAAACATCAGCTGTCAGCAAGTGGGACACATATATTCTGATTATCAGACCTGCTACACTGCCAACTCAATTATCTGCATATGACAACACAGCAGTTTCTACACAGTCTGCAACAGTGGCCACTCAGCAATAGGAGTACCACCATTTGACTAAACAGAAACCTACACATTGTCAGTATAGCCCTCCTGATACGGCAATACAGCAGTCCCTGCATAGTCAATCACCTCCTAAATGGAACCAACACCCTGACTTCTCAGAAACCGGCACTCAGTAGATGCATTTACCAATATAGCGGTTCTTATACACTCAAACACCTAGACCTCAACATCATGTCACAGAAAACAACATCTTCATACAAAACAAGGTCTCAGACTTCTGGTTCCTCAAAATCTTCATCTGTCAGCAATGCAGCCATCATTCCATGTGCAAAAGCTAAAGCCACGAAAGTACGCACCAACTTTGCAGAGCAAGAAATGCAATTGAAAGTAGAGAAATCACATTTGCAGGCAGAAATGACAATAGAGAAATCACGTCTGGAGGCAGAAATGACAGTAGAGAAATCACGTCAAGAGGTAGAGAAAAAACGCTTAGAGGCAATTATGGAGAAGCTTGCTGTAGAAAAGGAAGCAGCAGCTGCCATAGCTGAAGCCAAATTCTTGGAGGCTGCAGATCACCCCAATATAAAAGGAACCATCAATGTACTTGACTTAGAACTCAGATCCCAAGATCCTCTGCAACGCACATCAGAATACGTCCATCAAGTCTCCAAAATGAGTAGCAATCCTTCAGAAGTACAAGGTATGCAACCAGACTTTATCAGTGAAAAAAGTTAAACATGCTGTGCAGTGCAAACACAAGTCAACGACAAACTGCAAATTTACATGCAAGAGAACAACACACAGGGTGAATCCATGAGGGACAACCCTCCCCCACGCCAGGAGTTTGAGTCTGCACACTACAAGAAAGGCAGCGCCTCCTACACACAAAAGTGATATAACAAAAGCCGACTGGAAACAGACAATTCTAGCAGGTATGACCACACACCACTCACTGACTATGTTCATACACCAACAGCATATACTAGAGCCAACCAGGACACACTAGACTTTCCTACGTTTCTTTCGCCGTGAGAGCTAGCAACACAAGTACATTCAAAGTTTAATGATCACCCTGAGAGCTTCAGAGCTTGGCGATCCTCCTTCCAAAATGAAATCAGAGGCTAAGACCTTTCATATAGACCTCTTAATAACATGGCTTGGAAATTAGTCTGTTGAACATGCTAAAAGGATCAGAGTGATCAATATAACTTCCCAGAGTCTGGCCTTGAAATGATCTGGGATAGACTTCCTGAATGTTATGGCTCACCATAAGCAATAGAAAGTGCGTTATTGAAAAGAATTGATGATTTTTCTAGATTACCTAACAAAGGTTAACGAATTAATGGAGCTTCAAGTAGCCAAGTCTGAAAGAGACTTACCGTGACTTGCCTACCTTGACACAGCCAGAGGCATTAACCCCATAGTACAAAAGCTACTTTACAATCTACAGAAACAGTGGGTCACCCATGGCTTCAAATACAAATAGCGGAACAGCCATTTCCCCCATTCTTTGTTTTCGTAGACTTTGTACACCAGCTAAGACCAGCAACAATCCTAGTTTTGCCTTTACCCTATCAGGTGCTATCCCAATGCTACCATTCCCACGCAAAACATCAGTCACAGTTCACAAGTGTATCCTCCAGATTCCTTCCACAAGTCTTCCAGATACATCAGTCAAGAGACTAGAGACAAGAATCCCAGCAAACAGTGTCCTCTGCATCGGAGACCACATCTTCTCCTGAAATGCAGAACCTTCAGAGAGAAGTCCTTGGAGAACTGCAGAGCCTTCCTATGCAAAAATTACATCTGCTACAAGTGCTGCTCTTCAACATCCCACTTCGCCAAGGACTGTAAGGTCAGTGTCAATTGCACAGATTGCAACACCACAGATCACAACACAGCTTTACACCCTGGGCCACCCCCATGGACTTTACTACACAGTCACAGTGACACTGAGCATGGTGGGGAGCACAGCGGAGAGGGGAGAGACACTACTGCAGTCACACCAAAGATTGCATCACAATGTACTGAAGTCTGCAAAGAAGCCATACGCTGCAGATCTTGTTCTAAACTCTGTTTAGTCAGAGTCTACCCAAAAGGCCAGCCAGACAAAGCTGTCAAACTTTATGTAATACTAGATGATCAAAGTAACAAGTCTCTAGCAAGGAAAGTTCAGAGCGATCAGCTCTATTTCCCTGTTCATAACAAGTTTGATTCCCTTAGGGAGCTAGAAGATTCCCCTTTTTTAGATCGGAGGAGGAATCAAAAAAGGATATTGCACAAACAGAATTGGATAAGATACAGAAAGAATTAGATGAGCCAGAAAGAAAAATAAAGAAATTACCTATAAGGAAAAGATGGAAAAGAGGAGGTAATAAAAAGATTAAATTTAGGAGATTGACAAAATAAATTAAGGCTAAAAGGATTAACAAAGAGAAAATAGGTTAGAAGGAGGGGAAATTAGTGACACCTCCAAATAGATACACATTTTTAACCTCAGCTCTAGAATTTCAGATAGTGACGAGATATCATTATTGTCAAAGGGGTTAAAATTCTCCCCGACATCGATCCCTGACGCTTTTAGCATATTTATTGATTTACAAAACTATGTGAGGAAATTAACTATAAAAAAAAAAAATTCCATGAGAGAAGGAGAATGTATTAATAATGAATCAAAAAATATGAAAGATAAGTGTAAATTTAAGAGGAATTCCACTTTCTTTCCGATTCATGTGAAGGGTCCACAAGACCCTTTAACAGATTAGGTACCGATGATGTGAAAAGATTAGTTATGAGAAATAAAAGTAAACCTGTCTGTAATTTGACACACAGAGAACGGTTGGCACTTAAAATACTACAAAAAGATGACAATATAGTTATAAAACCGGCAGACAAGGGGGTGGTGTCGCAGTGATAGATAAGGAGAAATATATTAAAGAGATATATAGACAACTAGATGATTAGAATACCTATTTAAAGTTGAAGTATGATCCTACATTTAAAGTAAGAGAACAATTTGAAAGGTTAATCACTAAATATGTGGAGAATGGTGTTTTGAGTAAAGAAGAACATGGTTTCCTTAATATTAAAGGACCAACAACACCATAAAATTATGTTCTTCCAAAGGTACATAAGAAATTGGTCGACCCTCTGAGGAGACCAATTATCTCTGGGGTCAACAGTATCTCTTCCAATTTGTTCACTTTTATTGATCATTATCTTCAACCATTAGTAAAAGAGAGCCCATCGTATTTAAAAGACACAGGCAATGTCCTTATGAAACTTGAGAATATCATGTGGGATGATAATATGTTTATAGTGACTGCCAATGTCACCTCTCTGTACACAACAATAGAACATAAAAAAGGGTTGGAAGCAGTAGAATTTTTTCTTAACAAAACTTCAATGAATGATAATTTAAAAAGATTTTTGTTGGAGGGTATACATTTTATTCTGCTTAATAATTATTTTTATTTTAAAGGAGACTATTTCCTCCAGAGAACTGGGACTGTAATGGGCACCAGGTTTGCCCCGAGCTATGCTAATCTTTTTATGGCATATTCAGAACACCAGTGTATTGACAATAGCCTTGAGGCAAACCTGGTGTCCTGGAAAAGATATATTGATGACGTCCTTTTCTTCTGGAGGGGAGACAGATTTTCACTAGATTTGTTTTGTTCCAATTTAAATATTAATAATTGGAATATTAAATATTCTTTCAATGTAAGTAAAACATCAGTTCACTTTTTAGATTTGGAGATATATGTTAAACTAAGGGCTATCCAAAACCAACAGATACAAATTTGTACATATTGCGTAACAGTCAACACCATTAAAACTGGCTTAAGGGTATTCCCTTTAGCCAGTTTTTACACCTAAAAAGAAATTGTCCAGAAGATATTGAACTAATGGGGCTAATGGAAATTATGCAGAATGATTTTAAAGAAAAAGGCTATGAAAAAAGTGTGGTGGAAAAAGCTAGAGAAAAAGCTATGAAGCTTGATAGGAGGAAATTAATATACCCTGCCAGTGAAAGAAATAAAAACAAACTGCATGAAATACCATTTATTACAGAATTTAATAGTTCATTTAAGCAGATAGAATGTATTATATGTAAACACTGGCATGTTTTAAATAAGGACCAACATTTGTCTAAATTACTTCCCCCAAAACCTCATTTTATATATAGAAGGTCGGCCAGTCTCAAAGATAAATTGATACAGGGCCCTGTAGTTGAATACTCTGTAGCAGGAAAGATCAAATCTAAAGGGTTGTTTTGTGGAAATTGTGCAGCATGTAAAAATATAAAAAATAATAATAATAAGGTACAGAAATTTGTAGTCAATAATCAGGTATATAGAATAAAAAATTATAACTCAAGTAATGTCATTTATCTCATTGAATGGAATTGTGGAAAGTTTTATGTGGGGAAAACGTTCCGCCCTTTAAAAAAAGCGGATGTATGAGCATCTCCGAAATGTTAGAATAGGGTACGAGCTGAATTCAGTTTCGGCACATTTTAAAACCCACCACAATTGCTCTGAGAAGGGACTAAAAACTTCCTAGGAATAGACATTATCCAAAAGGATTGGAAGCATAGAGATATTGAAAATATTTTATCTAAGAGAGAGATGGCCTGGATATTTAAATTGAATAGTTTGATACCATAAGGCTTAAGCAAGTATTTTGAGCTGAAATGTTTTTTAGAGTTATAATTGTCTGTTAACTGTATTTTTGTTTTTGTGCTTTTTTGTTTTTAACAATAAGTCACAGCTAAGAAGATGAGAAAATCAAGCTAGAATCTGTGATCTGCATAATCCACTAGAAGCCATTAAATACTTGGAATCTCCCTATTTTAAGATATTGAATATAGAATTTGTATACATGAGGACTATTTGTAAACAGTGACATTACCCTGAACAAGTTTAATCCTGTCTGATCTTGGAAGCTAAGATGGGTCAGGCCTGGTTAGTACTTTGATGGGAAACTATCTGGAAATACTAAGTGCTGTAAGCCACTACTTTCATATAATATTCATTTTGTGCAATCTTTGATTATGTAATGACAAGTTAACCCGTGCATGATACTCATGCATTCTAGTCAAATCAAGCTACTTAAGGTGTTAAAAACTCCCCACTGTCACCCCCGGCAACCACCAACCACTCCCAACTGTCACTTCTCCTTCAAGAAATAAATAGGTCAGTGTATAACTCTGCCCAGCAAGTGGCGCTGTAGCTTGGTTTTTTTTTTCCCACACACACACAGACAGACTAACACACGCCACTAGACATTTATATTATAGATGGCTGTTATTTTGATGTCTACGATATATCTAATATTGTGATTTTTATCTGGATATTTCAGCAGAGATGGTTTGCAGCTAAATAATACTTACTTTTGATTTGATCTATAAAGTTTTTATATGTTGAATACATATAAGCATGAAATCTGGAATCTGAATAAAGTTTTCTCTTTCAAAAAAATTACATTGAAAATGAGGCTTGAAACTCAAGATTCGAACTGCAGTTGCTGTAAATTGTCACTATAATGTGAAATTGAGGCATGGAATACAAGGCCTTAAGAATGGTTATTATCTTTGAAGATCAGGAAATAGGGCTGAGAATGAGGCTTGAAACACAAGCTGAGAAGTGCAATTTGATTTATTGAAATATCATATTATAAAGATTTTGTTTCTGGCCATCTCTGCTGAATATAGGATCCAAGATATATGTACATTTATGTGATATAAAAATTTGCCAGTTACTAGTATGATTTTAATTTTATCGATTTTAAACTATTTTATGTATGTTAATTTTTTATGGATTTTAATTGTGAAATGTGTATTTTGATTTTATGTATCTAATATAATTTACAAGGCAGAATATGAACTATATATGTAATCTGTTTATAACAATTGATTGGAGACATCATGTGATGAATCATGTGACCATGTCTGTGATTATAAAATGATTGTCTGAGTTTTGTGGTACACTACCTTGAAAAAGATCCCTTGGAAGGATTGAAATGCGTTGGAAGGTGTACCCTGTGAGAGAAGGCGAACCCTCCATGGAATATAACAACTACATGGGTGGCCAGCAGTAAAATATCCCAGGCTTATGTATCACATGCATGATTACTTATGACTATGGTAGGAGTGTCTTCATCTCTCAGTCATTTTTATGAGAAATTGTTCAGAATTTTTTGATTTATCTAGTGTTTAAATAAAATATTTTTTTAATAATTGCACTAGATTTCTCTCTATATATTTTTTACATGGTATTACTGGAACATTGGGAAGATACATCCATTTGTGGGCCCCTGGTTTTTTAACCAAGATAGAAGAATCTTCTTAACTTTCAAAAAATTATCCTGTAAGTAGGTTTCCTGTGGGAGAGGTATTAGTTGGATGGTTGTCCAGACAAAGCACATGTTTATGAATCAACACAAGTGGAGTTTTGTGTAAGTGCTTGCACATAAGGGGAAGAGTGGTGATAACTGATGTAGAATTCTATTTTGTGTTTATTTTTCTTCCCCATATGTACGTTTGCTTTCACCATGGAGGAGCTGTGACCGACATCTGTCCCACTCATCAGTGAATTAAGTATTTTATGTTTATTCTTATCTTTATGTGAGAGATAAACAGCGCTGGTTGGGTCCCTATCCTATTGTGAAATTATTTGAATAAATCAACTAGTGTGTAGTTGACTAAGGTACCTCCCAGAGGCAGTTGAAAGTGAGGCGCTGAATAGAAATCTATGTTTTCTGTTCTTTAGTCTCTAGCAAGATCAACCTTTTATGAGATCTTTAGTATCATTGGTCTAAATACTCTTTACTCCTTAAAGGCTTGCGCAGGGAGTTTTGAGACTACAGGGAGGAGAGCTACTGGCTATCAAGTCGAGTCCATGGATGGAAGAACTTGTCTTCCCTTACCAACTATCACTGAATGCAACCAGATCCCAGGTAGTAGTTCTGAAATCCCTACACCAGATGCAGCTTTTCATCATGCACATTTGAAATGTATAGCACATCTGATACCAGAACTGGATCCCCAAGCCCAGATAAATATCTAGGATGGGTTATAATAGGCGATGTATGTCTATGAGCTGTAAATAGACCAACTTCTGATAACAGCATGCTTACCCATACTATGGAAAATGAACATATGTCTATCTTCCAGCCATGTCACAATTGCTTTCTCATAAAGGAACTGCCACACCATTCTGTCATAGACTCCACTAGTGACAGCCACGTGTGGGACAACAACCAAGGTCAGCTAGGGTGCACAGTCTTTCAAAAAACACAGAAGGATGATCAGGTGGTAATGTCCATCGTGAACAAACTATTCTCAAAAATAAGGCAGAATGAACTAGTCAGATGAGGCAAACAGCTGGGTTGCACCTCTAACCTTTAGAACGCTTCTCTTCACTTAAACATAACTTTCACAGAAAACCAGAAATGAGAGATCACTTCTTCTCTTTCATGAACAAAATATTTGATAAAGGTCATGCCTCAAAGTTACAGAAGGGAGCTGGTACCTACCTATGTATGGAGTATATTACCCAAAGAAATCGGGTCAAATCAGAGTAGTATTTAATTCCAGTGCCAAGTTTAAAGGTATCTGTCTTGTCTGCTATAAACAGCTTATATGAACCTTAGGATTTTCATCTCCTGTCACTATCCAAGGTAAAACCCTGCTCAGAGATCTAACCTGTGAGTCATCTGACTGGGATGCCCCACTGCCTATACAGATAAGGGATCAGTGGGAATAGTGCAAGAACTCTCTATCTGCCTTAACTAACCTTTATATTACGTGTCCATATGCTCCTGTGCCTTCTACAAAGGTACAGAACCAGAGACTGTGTGTATTCTCCGATGCTTCAATTAAGGCAATAGCTGCTGTTGTATATCTTAAAATTATGGACATAAAAGGATAATGTCATATTTGATTTGTTATGGGCAAAGCAAAGTTAGCACCACATCCAGAGCACACCGTACCCAGACTGGAAATTTATGCTGCAGTACTAGCTGTTGAATTAGCTGAACTCATTGCATCAGAGTTGCCCATTAAGACCGCAGAAGCAGAATTATACACAGTCAGTAAAGTAGTGTTAGGCTACATTTACAATGAGTTCAGACGGTTACTCGTTTACGTCAGCAATTGGGTGCTACGGATCAAGAGATCCACCAATCCAAAACAGTGGCACTGTGTATCTACTGTTCACAATGCTGCAGATAATACTACAAAAGCTGTGACAGCCAGTCTCCTTAAAGACACTTGATAGCTCACAGGACCTGAATTCTTGTACAAAGCAGATTGAAACATTCCACTAAGCGACACATTTGAGTTAGTAGATGTAGAAGTTCATACACAAGTGACTACAATCCACACTACAATTTCATATTGTCACAAACTAGAGGAGCAAATGCAAACAGTAAGCACTGGGCACTTGTATTCACCTGTATGGTCATCAGAGCTGTTCTTATTGAAGTCATAGAATTCATGGACACTTCAAGCTTTATTAATGCACGTAGATGTTTAATTGCCATCAGTGGTCCTGTAAAATACATCTGCTCCGACAGAGGCACTAATTTCGTTGGAGCAGCCAAAGAACTACAAATTTGCTCGAACATCGACACTAAAAGTGTACAGAGATATCTGAATGAACAGGGTTGTGCATGGACCTTCAACCCACCTCATTCTTTTCATATGGGAGGGACCTGGGAAAGAATAATCGGCACAATTTGCAGAATCCTTGATTCTATCTTCCTACAAGTAGGAACTGCAAGACTCACTCACGAGTGTGTAACAACCTTCATGGCTGAAGTCTCAGCTATTTTCAATGCTAGACCTTTGAATTCAGTTTCTAATCACCCAGAAGATCCATTTCTGCTTACTCCAGCCCCTCTTCTTACCCAGAAACCTGGACTATACATGCTCCTCCTGGAGAGTTCAACACCAAAGACTTATTCAAGCGCCAGTGGAGGCAAGTACAAAGCCTTGCACACTTCTGCGATAGGTGGAAGAGACAGTACACTACCTTACAACTAAGAAACAAGTGGCGTGTTGCCAAACATAACTTAAAACCTGGTGACGTTGTGCTCGTCAGAGATTGCCAATCACAGCGCAATGAGTGGCCCTTAAGCGTTGTCACCAAAACATTCCCAAAGATTGGAAGGTCCGTAAGGCCGAGTTCAAGATCTGCAAGCATGGAGAAATTGTTTCTTAGGCTAGGTACACACTGAAGAATTTTGTGACCGACGTGTTATATCAAACGATTGTACCTAGGACTGAAAGTCCGATCAGTCTGACGCTTCATGCATACACACTGACACGATTTACCTTCAGATTTGTGCTCTTTATCTGGTCCTTCATCTGGTCCTCTAGTCTTCAGAGAATGACAGCACAATATTCATTCATTCATTATTGTCACATTGTTACACTGATTAAAACCGCCTTGCTATAGCTATCCACATGTCCTAACGAATTTCGTTAGCTTCTGTCACTCTGAAGCAAAACATTCTGTCTCAGAACGAACAAATGAATTATTCCTTCTGCAGCACTCTCTACATTAATTTACCGGGGCATTCATTGCTAGGATCGGCTGAAAAGAACACAACTCTGTAAACTCTATGGAGATCATGAGTATGAGTGCATACACACTACATGATCGGTTAGTGATCGAAAAATATTAAACAGTACGACCAATCAAATGAGCCAACAATCAACTCCTTGGAGCAACTTTCGACCATCATGTCACTATACACACTAACCCGACTTCCAACAGAACGGTCATCATCATCATCAACATTTATTTATATAGCGCCAGCAGATTCCGTAGCGCTTTACATTTGGGAACAAACAGTAATAAAACAATACTGGGTAATACATACATACATAGAGGTAAGAAGGCCCCGCTCACAAGCTTAAAATCTATGGGACAATGGTTAAATACACAAGGGTAAGTGCTACATCATATTAAATATGTGTCCAGCTAGAATACAAAGGTTACAAAGTATTTAGTGGGCAGTATGCTCAGTCACACAACTATGTTGGCCAGAGGGTTGTTGTCTTGTGTTAGTTGTGTAGATGGTGGTAATAGGGTAACCTAGGGAGATTAAGAGGGTGATAGAGGAATTCTATAAGCTTGTCTGCAGAGGTGGGTTTTCAGAGAAGGTTTGAAGGCTAGAGAAAATTCTTCTGGTGCGAGGGAGTGAATTCCATAAAGTGGGTGCAGCACGAAAAAAGTCCTGTAACCGAGAATAGAGTTGATGTGGAGAACAAAGCATAGTTGCAAGTCAAATATTACACCTAGGCAGCGAGCTTGCGGGGTGGGATTTATGGTCATGTTAAGATTCTATTGTTGGGTGGGAATATTATTAAATCTGTTTTTGAAAGATTGAGTTTGAGTTGCCGAGAGGACATCCAAGAAGAAATGACAGAAAGACAGTCAGTAACGTGAGGAAACACAGATGGTGAGAGATCAAGAGAGGATAGATAAATTTGTGTATCATCCACATAGAGATGATACTGAAATCCAAAGAAGCTTATTAGTTTTCCTAGAGAAGTGGTTAAGATAAAGAATAGCAGAGGACCCAGGACTGAGCCTTGCGGTACTCCAACTGATAAAGGAAGTGGAGTGAAGGTTTTCCAGAGAAATTAACACTGAAAGAGTGATTAGATAGGTAGGATGAGAACCAGGATAGGACAGTGTCTTGAAGACCTAGGGATTGCAGCGTCTGTATTAGGAGAGAGTTCTCAATAGTGTCAAATGCAGCAGAGAGATCCAGGAGAATTAGAAGAGAGTAATTATCTTTAGAGGTACAAGATTTACACCAGTGACGTTCAGCTTTACAAAAAAGTTTTGTGTTACTTTAGTGTGCCACGGTTGACAACGAAGTCTACGCGGAATATAAAGAGTCGCTGGAGCCACTTGATCAAGGGCAGTTGCTGGCGTTTGATGAAAATTAGGGATGTGCACCGGCGACTTTTGAGGTCTCGTGTTTTGTGTTTTGGATCCGGATTTTCGTTATTTTTGAGGTTCGGATTTGTCTCGCAAAACACTTGACGAAAGGTCTCGGTTCGGATTTAAGGTATTGGATTCGGATTTTTTTTGAAAAAAACATAAAAAGTTTAAAAATCAAGTTTTTGGGCTTATTTTCACTCCTAGGCTATTATTAACCTCAATAACATTCAATAACAAGCATTTCCACTAATTTACAGTGTATTCTGAACACCTCACAATATAGTTATTAGTCCAAAATGTTGCAACAAGGTATCTTTCTGGACTGCGTAGAGGAGTGGGTCACCACAATATATATTAAAAACCCTGAACTTTTATGATTCGCACCAATAATTGTACCTGGACTGCGTAGAGGAGTGGGTCACCACAATATATTAAAAACCCTGAACTTTTATGAATCGCACCAATAAATGTACCTGGACTGCGTAGAGGAGTGGGTCACCACAATATATATAATAAGAAAACCATCAACTGGTTTGATTCGCACCAATAAATGTACCTGGACTGCGTAGAGGAGTGGGTCACCACAATATATTAAAAACCCTGAACTTTTATGAATCGCACCAATAAATGTACCTGGACTGCGTAGAGGAGTGGGTCACCACAATATATATAATAAGAAAACCATCAACTTGTTTGATTCGCACCAATAAATGTACCTGGACTGCGTAGAGGAGTGGGTCACCACAATATCTTAAAAACCCTGAACTTTTATGAATCGCACCAATAAATGTACCTGGACTGCGTAGAGGAGTGGGTCACCACAATATATATAATAAGAAAACCATCAACTTGTTTGATTCGCACCAATAAATGTACCTGGACTGCGTAGAGGAGTGGGTCACCACAATATATTAAAAACCCTGAACTTTTATGAATCGCACCAATAAATGTACCTGGACTGCGTAGAGGAGTGGGTCACCACAATATCTTAAAAACCCTGAACTTTTATGAATCGCACCAATAAATGTACCTGGACTGCGTAGAGGAGTGGGTCACCACAATATATATAATAAGAAAACCATCAACTTGTTTGATTCGCACCAATAAATGTACCTGGACTGCGTAGAGGAGTGGGTCACCACAATATATTAAAAACCCTGAACTTTTATGAATCGCACCAATAAATGTACCTGGACTGCGTAGAGGAGTGGGTCACCACAATATCTTAAAAACCCTGAACTTTTATGAATCGCACCAATAAATGTACCTGGACTGCGTAGAGGAGTGGGTCACCACAATATATATAATAAGAAAACCATCAACTTGTTTGATTCGCACCAATAAATGTACCTGGACTGCGTAGAGGAGTGGGTCACCACAATATATATAATAAGAAAACCATCAACTTGTTTGATTCGCACCAATAAATGTACCTGGACTGCGTAGAGGAGTGGGTCACCACAATATCTTAAAAACCCTGAACTTTTATGAATCGCACCAATAAATGTACCTGGACTGCGTAGAGGAGTGGGTCACCACAATATATATAATAAGAAAACCATCAACTTGTTTGATTCGCACCAATAAATGTACCTGGACTGCGTAGAGGAGTGGGTCACCACAATATATTAAAAACCCTGAACTTTTATGAATCGCACCAATAAATGTACCTGGACTGCGTAGAGGAGTGGGTCACCACAATATCTTAAAAACCCTGAACTTTTATGAATCGCACCAATAAATGTACCTGGACTGCGTAGAGGAGTGGGTCACCACAATATATATAATAAGAAAACCATCAACTTGTTTGATTCGCACCAATAAATGTACCTGGACTGCGTAGAGGAGTGGGTCACCACAATATATATAATAAGAAAACCATCAACTTGTTTGATTCGCACCAATAAATGTACCTGGACTGCGTAGAGGAGTGGGCACTGGGCACCACAATAAAATATATAAAAAACCTTCAACAGGTCTGCATTACACTACACATACGGCTGCTCCTCCATCCTCTCCATCATATACATGTTGGAGTTTTAGCGTGTGACAACCTCTTGTTTTTGATAATGTCAGTGCATTTTGAATATTTTTCAATTTGCCCCACACCACTGAATGTACTTTATCTATGATACGCATCTATCTATCTTGACTGCGTAGTGTGGTGGCCCCGGTACACAATTTGGTACCGGGGCCACAATAAAATAAATACACCCTCCACGTGTCAGAATTCCACCAAACAAGTATCTGGACTGCGTAGTGGGGTGGCCCCGGTACCCAACTTGATACCGGGGCCACAATAAAATAAATACACCCTCCACGTGTCAGAATTCCACCAAACAAGTATCTGGACTGCGTAGTGGGGTGGCCCCGGTACCCAACTTGATACCGGGGCCACAATAAAATAAATACACCCTCCACGTGTCAGAATTCCACCAAACAAGTATCTGGACTGCGTAGTGGGGTGGCCCCGGTACCCAACTTGATACCGGGGCCACAATAAAATAAATACACCCTCCACGTGTCAGAATTCCACCAAACAAGTATCTGGACTGCGTAGTGGGGTGGCCCCGGTACCCAACTTGATACCGGGGCCACAATACCTCCTCCAAACATGCTACAGACAATTCGTCATTGAGATCCCATTAAGTATGTTAAAGACAGACAGGGTCCAAGTGTTATTAGTTGACTTTGTAAAGAAAAAAACTGTCCCTGTTGCACATAGTCGTGCAATGAAGACTTACTTTTTCATTTAAAGGCACGATCTTTCAAGTGTAGTGTTTGTAAGTCTAAGTCATATTATACTTTTGGTAAAATTGGTTTTTTTTGTTCCTCTTTATGTTAATTAATTAGTAATAGAATTAAAGTAGGAAATAGAATTAAATAGAATTAAAGTAGGAAATAGAGTGGTATAGAGTTGTAGTGTGGTATAGATAGAGTGGTCCACACAATATAATAATAAAACCCTCAACTGGTCTGAATTCCACCAAACAAGTATCTTGACTGCGTAGTGTGGTGGCCCCGGTACACAATTTGGTACCGAGGCCACAATATAATTAAAAAACCCTCCACGTGTCGGAATTCCACCAAACAAGTATCTGGACTGCATAGTGGGGTGGCCCCGGTACCCAATTTGATACCGGGGCCACAATACCTCCTCAAAACATGCTCCAGACAATTCGTCATTGACAGACCCCAGACAGACAGGGTCGTAGTGTTACTGTTTGACTTTGTAAACCCAAAAAAATGTCCCTGTTGCACTTGCACATAGTCGTGCAATCAAGACTGACTTTTTCATTTAAAGGCACGATCTTTAAAGTGTCAGAAAGAGAGAGAAGACACAGGAGAGGAGAGTTGTAGCTGGGGACCTGGGGTGGAAGCTCCCAGGCTCCCCCAGCATTGCCTGGAAGTCTGAGCGTGGTGACTGAGCCAGGGCAAGGAATGTGTGCCCTGGATGAGGGGGAGAACTCCATGCCACTATAGTGAACCCAAGAGAGAGGGGGACACTGCACATGGAAGAGGCCCTGGAGTGAGGGCTGCTACAAGAGGCATGGTAGCTGTAGTGTCAGATCCTGAGGCTGAGAGTACACAGAGTGACGTGTCAGAGCACAGGAGACATTATCCCCGCAGAGGAGGGATGAGCTGCAGTTGAGAGGTCTGCTGTTGAAATAGGACATGCACACTTTAACAAACCAATCATTTCAGCGACAGGGCCTACCAAACAACTTTGACTGAAATGATTGGTTTGTTTGGGCCCCCACACCAAAAAAGCTATTCATCTCTCCCTGTACAGACTAAACAGGCTCTACTGAGGCAATATGTCGTCCTCATCCTCAACCTCTGATTCCTCTCCCCCTACAGTGTGTACTTCCTCCTCATCACACATTATCAATTCGTCCCCGCTGGACTCCACAACCACAGGTCCCTCTGTAGTATCTGGAGGGCAGTGCTGTACTTCATTGAGGAATTGATTATTCATTTTTATAAACATCATTTTTTCAACGTTGTGAGGAAGCAACCTCCTTCGCCGCTCACTGACCAGGTTCCCCGCTGCACTAAAAACTCTTTCCGAGTACACACTGGAGGGGGGACAACTCAGGTAAAATAGAGCCAGTTTGTACAGGGGCTTCCAAACTGCCTTTTTTTCCTGCCAGTAACAATATGGACTGTCTGACATGTCTACTTGGATGGTGTCAGCAAAGTAATCATCCACAATTTTTTCTATTGTGACAGCATCCAATGCAGCGAGAGTAGACATGTCTGCAATGGTTGGCAGGTCCTTCAGTCCGGACCAGATGTTATCAGCATCCCCGCCAGTGCCTCTTTTGGGAAAACTGAGCTTTTTCCTCGCAGCCATAGATGTGGAAGAAAATGAGGGTGGAGCTGTTGGCATGTCACGGTCCTCTTCAGAGGACAATCTCCTGACCAGCAGGTCTTTGCACCGCTGTAGATTTGTGTCCGCCGGAAACAGAGACACAACATACGCTTTAAACCGAGGATCGAGCACGGTGGCCAGAATGTATTCCTCTGACTTTAAAAGAGTGACCACCCTCGGATCCTGGCAAAGCGTACGAAGGGCTACATCCACAAGAGCTACATGCTTGCTGTAATCGCAATGGCTTACCAGCTCCTCCCTCACTTTCTCCAGCTGCTTCTGCAACAGCCTGATCAGGGGAATGACCTGACTCAAGCTGGCAGTGTCGGAACTGACTTCTCGTGTGGCAAGTTCAAATGGCTGCAGAACCTTGCACAACACGGAAATCAGTCTCCACTGCGCTTGACTCAGGCGCATCCCCACTCCTTTGCCTATGTCGTAGGTGGCTGTGTAGGCCTGAATGGCCTTTTGCTGCTCCTCCATCCTCTGCAGCATATAGAGGGTGGAGTTCCAGCGCGTCACAACCTCTTGTTTGAGGTGATGGCAGGGCAGGTTCAAGCTTTTTTGATGTGCCTCTAGTCTGCGGTAGGCACTGGCTGAATGCCGAAAGTGTCCAGCAATTTTGCGGGCCACCGCAAGCATCTCCTGCACACCCCTGTCACTCTTGAGGTAATGCTGCACCACCAAATTAATGGTGTGGGCAAAACATGGGACGTGCTGGAAATTGCCCATATTTAATGCCCGCACAATGTTACTGGCATTGTCTGACACCACAAATCCCCATGAGAGTCTAAGTGGGGTAAGCCACTGGGAGATAATTTCCCTCATTTTCTCTAATATGTTGGCAGCGTTGTGCCTCTTATTAAAGCCTGTAATGCACAATGTTGCCTGCCTTTGCATGAGCAGCCATTTTGTAGATGCTGCTACTGATGCAGCTGTTGCTGTTGCTGCGGAAGGGGATGCATCTACCCAGTGGGCTGTCACAGTCATATAGTCCTTCGTTTGCCCAGAACCACTTGTCCACATGTCCGTGGTTAAGTGGACAGTGGGTACAACCGCATTTTTAAGAGCACTGAGGACACTTGATCGTACTTCTCTGTACATTTTTGGTATCGCCTGCCTAGTGAAGTGGAATCTCGAGGGGATTTGGTACCGGGGACACAATACCTCCATCAACCCTCTAAATCCCACTCCACTGATGGCGGACACCGGGCGCACGTCTAACACCAACATTGCAGTTACAGCCGCAGTTATACGCTTTGCAATAGGGTGACTACTATCGTATTTGGTGGTCATGGCAAACGACTGTTGGACGGTCAATTGTTTGGTGAAAGACTTAGCGGTCTTACGACTTCCCCTCTGGGAAGATGACCGACTAACAGCAGCAACAGCAGCAGTGGCAGTAGTAGGCGTACCGCTGCAGGATTCCTCGGATGAATCCCGTATTGAGGAGGACTCAGTCTGGCTGGTGACTTGGGCTGCAGGACTGAATCTGATGGAGATTGTGGAGGAAGTTGACGAGGAGGGTGTTGCTGGTGTGTATCCAACTGGACCACGGGATTTAGGTGTCCCTGTACCGATGAGGGTCCTAGCCCCAGTTCCTGAACTAACCACTGAACTATGAAGGTTATTCAGGTGACGTATAAGGGAGGATGTTCCTAGGTGGGCAAGATCCTTACCCCTGCTTATTTGAGCTTTACATAAGCTACATATTGCCATACATTGGTTGTCTGGATTTGGATAAAAATAACTCCAGACCGAAGAGGTGCATTTTTTGGTCTTCTGACCAGGCATGACGATGGGCTTTTTCATCCCATGGACATCAGCTGTTTCCCCCCCTGGTGCCTCATTTACAATAACCACATCACCATCCTCATCATCAAGTTCCTCCACAGCGCCAGCTACATCATCAATAGCCTCCTCCCGAGCCACCTCTTCCCGTACAGTGATGGGAAGGTCAGGCTTGACAACCACCAACACCCTTGGACTCGCCTTGGGGATTTGTGATAATTTCTCTTTAGAAGGCAGAGTTGTTTGCTGTTTTGTTGCTGACAGCATAACGCTCTTCAATTTTTTGTAGGGGGGGGGAGGAGGAGGAGGGCTAAGATCCGTGGGTGAAGCTGAACCACTAGTCATGAACACGGGCCAGGGCCTAAGCCGTTCCTTGCCACTCCGTGTCGTAAATGGCATATTGGCAACTTTACGTTTCTCCTCAGATGATTTTAAGTTTCTCTTTTTGCTACTTTTTCTTAACTTGGGCTTTTTGGATTTTACATGCCCGGTACTACGAGATTGGGCATCGGGCTTGGAAGACGACGTTGATGGCATTTCATCGTCTATGTCATGACTAGTGGCAGCAGCTTCAGCATTAGGAGGAAGTGGGTCTTGATCTTTCCCTACTTTATCCTCCAAATTTTTGGTCTCCATTATATGTAGCACAAGATACTGCAGAATGTGTGAACTTGGTAATATTGCAGTACCAATGGACTTATAATGCTGGATTGGTTTTGCAAATTTGGTTATAATTATTATATATATTTTTTTTTTTTTTAATTTTTTATTTTTTTTTACTTTTTTTTTATTTTTTACAAACTTGGGAATAATGGGGAAATAACTATGCCCTTAGAAGCACAGAGCACAGGACACAGCACCACTGGACTGAACAGGACACGGCACAGGACCCAGCAGCACTACGGAACTCAGCAGGACAGAGCACAGGACACAGCACCACTGGACTGATACTGCAGAATGTGTAAACTTTGTAATATTGCAGTACCACTGGACTTTTACTGCTGAATGTGTGAACTTGGTAATATTGCAGTACCAATGGACTTATAATGCTGGATTGGTTTTGCAAATTTGATTATAATTATTATATATTTATTTTTTTTTAAAATTTTTTATTTTTTTTTACTTTTTTTTTATTTTTTACAAACTTGGGAATAATGGGGAAATAACTATGCCCTTAGAAGCACAGAGCACAGGACACAGCACCACTGGACTGAACAGGACACGGCACAGGACCCAGCAGCACTACGGAACTCAGCAGGACAGAGCACAGGACACAGCACCACTGGACTGATACTGCAGAATGTGTAAACTTTGTAATATTGCAGTACCACTGGACTTTTACTGCTGAATGTGTGAACTTGGTAATATTGCAGTACCAATGGGCTTATACTGCAGGATTGGTTGTGAAAATTTTGTGGTAATTAAAAAATATTAAAGTAGTTTTTGGTATTTTATAAAAAAAACTTTTTTTTATTTTTTTAAACACAGGGGAATATTGGGGAAATAACTATGCCCTTAGAAGCACAGAGCACAGGACACAGCACCACTGGACTGAACAGGACACAGCACAGGACCCAGCAGCACCACTGACCTCAGAAGGACAGAGCACAGCACACAGCACCACTGGACTGATACTGCAGAACACAGCACAGCACAGCACAGCACTAAACAGCACAGCACTAAACAGCACAGAACTAAACAGCACAGAACTAAACAGCACAGAGGACCACCTAACACACCCTCCCTCTACCCTGATCAATGCCCGAGTGAAGATGGCGGCGACTAGCGGGGAATTTATAGGATCCGAGTATCGCGAGATCCGACAACGGGATTATGAGTCAGAGCCTCAGTTTCACTTTTGAATTTGGCGCCAATACCCGGATCTGTCTCGGATCCGACTCGGATCCGCAACGTTCGGGTGGGCTCGGATTTCAGAAATCCGAGCGCGCTCATCCCTAATGAAAATGAGAAACTGCCAAATCAGGGAAATGAGAATGTAGAAATTGGGGAGAGAAGGTGTTGGAGAGAGGTGAAAAACTGTTAAAAATCAATAGAGTTGATATTCCTGCGGGTATGAGGAGGCTTGGAAGAGTTTGACAGCAGGGAGGTTAAAGATCTGGGAGTGAGCGAGTAACTAATAAGGTGATGATCCGAGAGGGGGAAAGGAGTGTTAAGGAAATTAGAAACTGAGCATAGTCTAAAGAAAACAAGATCAAGACAGTGGCCATCCTGATGAGTAGTGGATTCAATACACTCTTAGAGGTCAAGTGAGGAGGTTAGAGAGAGCAGTTTTGAAGCAGCATTGGAACGTGGAGGCACATGTCTGCCTCCACATACGTCTCCCCCAGACTAGATGGTAAGTTATAGTGAGGCTGATTTCAAAATAAGTTACATCTGTGCTAATTGGACAGCTGATCACAGAAGGGAGGGGGGGGGGGGGAACTATTGGGCTTACACTGGCTATATGAGAACCAGGCCAGAGTCATAAAATTGGTTCAATAAGCAGCAACTAAACACAGCTTAAGCAAGTAACAAGGTCCTATTACATACTTTTAAAAATACAGGCACAGTCTCAGAGATGAAAATAGGAGAGGATGAGATGAGATGTTCAATTCTTGCACATACCCCCCCCCCCCCCATTTCATTACCATAAGCCCCTCCTGCCCTCACCCCAACTTCATTACCATAAGCCTCCCTGTCCTCAGCCCTATTTCATTACCATAAGCCCTCATGCCCTCACCCCTATTTCATTACAATAAGCTCCCCCTGCCCACACCCCCATTTCATTACCATTATCCCCCCCTGTCATAACCCCCATTACATTTCCCTACGCCCCCCTGTCCTAACCACCATTACATTGCCATAAGCCCCCCTGTCCTCACCCCCATTACATTGCCATAACACACACACACTATAATGACATAAGGGCCCCTGCCTACACACACACACACACACACACACACACATTACATTGCCATAGCACACACACACTACATTGACATAAGGACCCCTGCCCTCACACACATTACATTGTCATAACACACACACACTATATTGACATAAGGACCCCTGCCCACACACAAATTACATTGCCATGATACACACAATATATAGATATAAGGGCCCCCACCCACACTTACATATTATATTGCCATAACACAGACACTATGTTGACATAAGGGCCCCTGCCCACACACAAATTATATTGCCATAACACACACACCATATAGCCATAAAGGCCCCCGCCCACACTTACACATTATATTGCCATAACACAGACATGATGTTGACATAAGGGCCCCTGCCCACACACACACACATTGCATTGCCATAACACACACACACACACACACACACACACACTACATTCACATAAGGACCCCTGCCCACACACACATTACATTGTCATAACACACACACACTATATTGACATAAGGACCCCTGCCCACACACAAATTACATTGCCATAACACACACACCATATAGACATAAGGGCCCACACTTACACATTACATTGCCATTACACAGACAATATGTTGACATAAGGGCCCCTGCCCACACACACACACACACACACACACACACACATTGCATTGCCCTAACACACACACTACATTCACATAAGGAGCCCCCTGCACCCCTCACACTTACCTTGTTCCAACCGTGCTTCCTGCATTGCAAACATGCAGGGGCGGGCTGGCCCAGGGGGCAGGGGGGCATCGGTCCCCCGGGCCGCTCGGTTTTAGTGCTGTTAGGGCTGGCCGGAAGGCCGGAAGGCCGTCCGGCTGCTCCTGGAGTAAAAAATCACCTAATTTTGACCCGCGGCCACATCTCATGACACGAGATGCGGCCGCGTCGGCGCACAGGCGGCCGCATCATATGACACGCGTGTCATGTGATGCGGCCGCCTGTGTGCCCCCCGGGTTGTACTATGCCAGCCCGCGCCTGCACACATGGGACGGGATTGAACAAGGCCACGCATTGGGGAAAGGAAAAGATCCATGACCACAAGAAGGAAAGTGGCCGGTCCCTGAATGTAGGATTAAAATTAAAGTCTCGGGTGTGTAGTTTCAATTTGAGATGAGTTTCCCGATATGTGCAACTCAAAATTGGATATAGATACGTCCACATGAAGACTCACTCTGAGTGTTAAAGTGCTGTAGCTTGGGCTTGTTGCTGCTTACGCATCAGCACAAGGTTGGGGTCCCTCTGCAAAAGCAGCAAACAGCACCAGGAAATGCCAGACTGGGCTGGTTACACTATAACCGTAAGATGTGCAGAATGTGACACCAGCACCAGCCAGATCATTAGAGTTTAGAGTTCCTTAAGGAAAATCATCTTGAAAAAATATGTGTGGGCAGCCCCTCAGACCAAACCAGACCCATGATGAATATCACTGGGGCTCTTCCTGGCACCTTGTGGGTGTGAAAATCATCATCATCAGCAGCAGCAGTTATTTATATAGCGCCGCCAATTCCACAGTGCTGTACAAAGAAATCACTTACATCAGTCCCTGCCCCATTGGAGCTTACAGTCTAAATTCCCTAACAAACACACATAAACACACACACACACACACATACACACACATAAACACACATAAACACACACAAACACACATAAACACACACACACACACACATAAACACGCATACACACATACACACACACACATAAACACACACACATAAACACATACACACATAAACACATACACAGACACATAAACACACACACACACACACACACACATAAACACACACACATGCACACACTGGTATCCATAATAATAGTAGATTGTGAAAAACAGTGTAAGTACCATAGTAGGGAGTACAAGTCCAAGTAAAGGTTGGGAGGCATTAACTGCTTGGACCAGGATATAATACTGGTACTGGTTCCCTATGTTTGAGGGGTGGCAGCACACCGGTTAAAAAAAATATGTAATTATGTATCTTTATGCGTGGATTGGTCACAGTCCTTACTGAGAAGTTTCCAGGTAGGCCAGTGCCATAACGAGACCACCCGGCGGCCACGTCATGTACCCCTTCAATTTTTTATCAATATTGCTTTTACACCCATGGAGGGAGGGGACAAATTGTTTTTTTTGGAGATGGACAGTTGGGCGATTTACAGTGGGGGGGGGGGGGGGGTGCATTCAAAGGAGGTTGCATTCTTTTTGGGATCCGCCCTAGGTTTCCGTGGTTGCCAGGGGGCGGTCCCCATCGATGGAGAGTAACAAGCAGCAAATTGCAGGGCTGCCTGTTGAAGAGTTGGGTGGGGCCTGCAGAGGCTGGTGCTGTAGGCAGGGGATACAAACACTTGCTGATGTCTGCCCTGAGGAAACAATCTATACTAGGCAGGTATGTCACACAAGTTGTTTTTTAAACACCTACAGCTATGTGGTGTCACCCATCTTTCAGGACCTGAGGTCAGCATAGAGGTCTCTGGCTATGAAATACACCTGAGTAGAAGTTTTACGTTACTGCTGACTACGCTGCCTGCACCTCTATACAACTGTGCAGAGCCAGGATGGGAGCAGGATGTGAGACCACGTGAAAATGAGGAACGCTGGGAAATTCTCCATCGTCCTAATATGGTATCGCCTGTCACAGCCTTTTATGCTGAGTTTACTTAATTCTATCCCTCTCCAACTATTAAGAGGAGGTCAGGTCTACAGCCTTATGTGATACATGTGGGAGAGAACAAAAGCTCTTATTTACATATGTTTGGGGCCTGAACACTCATACAATTATTTTGGAAATCTGTTTAACATCTTTTGGGTGATTTTGCAGGTACCCCAATATTAATTTGGGCCGTATGGCTTGATATTCCTCTTACTATCTGATCCACAGACTCCTCAACCACTGACTCTGCAACTATATAGAAATATATTTTTAGTGCAGTGTGTTGTGGGAAGTAACAAGTTTGTTGTGTTAAATGCTATAGGGCATGTTTCACCCTTTCTTCCATATTTCAAATATAAATGAACTTTAAAAAAAACATGTGCTAGCAAGTTATAGAGGGGATCCTGTAAAAATGGGGGAAGGAAATCATGGAGGCAATTGGTCCCTGAATGGATTTAAATCAATTGCATTTTCTATTTAAAAAATACTTTTACTTTTACCTAGGAGGGCATTAAGGCAAACAGAGCAATAGATTGGGGCTTGAGATCTACAGGGACATCTTAAAATAGATGAAGTCACCCACAGCTTTTGACCCCTGTCAGCCCCCTATTCTGCCCCTCTCCCTGCTACTGCTGTTCATTCTTTGTGGCAGTCACAAAAATGCTTTTTGTATTATATAGGGTCACTAGGATGCTCTCTGTATTGTACAGTGGTCATACGAATGCTTTCTGTATTGTATGGTGTACACAAGAATGCGCTCTGTATTGTAATACTTGCCAAATTATCATGTAGAACAGTATAAACCTTGGAATACATTTTGTATGGCACATCCATGGGAGTATTTTCGTTTAATTTGAAAAAAAAAATTGACGCTAATCTGTTTACAAGTAGTCACAGCTTTATTTAAAAGTATGTGTTTTTATCATTTAAATCCCACCCCTATCAACAAGAAGAGGTACTGAGGGCATGGGAGGATTAAACTTCTTCTTGGAGGTTGGGGCACACACCACCACGGTTGGGACACCCTCAAATTTTGCATACAGGTAGGCAGTGGTAATGTGTTTTTTTTTTATTTATTTTTATTTTTTTATTTATGTCATTAGGGAAACATTTGAAGCGGTGGGAGACCCAAGTACTAATAAATGAATGCTAACTCTGGGAACTCCCTGCTGCTGGACTAAGCTGCTCCACTCACATAACCGGTGTGTACTTCATCCACTTATTACCTATTTGTGTGTTAGCTGCCCCAACTGTGACAGGCGGACTCTGCCTACCATTGTGTATTTCATTTGCCCTGCCTAAAACCGATGTGGCTAGGGTCTGTAACTCTGCCTACTACTGGCCACGCCTACCATTTATTTGGTCCCGCCCACATGAGGCCACTTTCAGAATGTGTTCCAGGGTCACTTTAAGTTCCCAATCCACCCCTGGCCACAACGGATATACCTCCAAAAATGCACATTTGAAAATGCGGCCAATTCAGACTAGACTACAACCCAACTGTACTTTTCTTGCACTTCCCTGCCCATAATCTGGCTCTGCAGGGGTCGCAATTGAAAGTTACTTAAATCTTAAAATTAGGCTGCAATGTCCTATGCAAGCGCAATAAGGAAAATACTTACGTCCAACTGTAACTCAGGTCATTAATGTGCAGTTGTGTGTATGTGACAGGTAGGCTTGGATTGTGGAAAGGGTGATAAGCAGGGGCTGGCGGGGTGAGGGGGGCGACGGGGCAGAAGGCATTTGCCCCCCGAACTGGTCCCATAGAGGGCTATCTTGGGCTGGGTCACTGGGCCACCTGTATTTGTTTTCTTTAAAATGTTCCTAACAGGCTGCTGAATTAAGTCTTGCCGAACAGGCTAAAATGTGTCGCCCTCCCCTGCTGATAAGCCTCCGAATTAGGGTGTTATTCTGCTTATTGTATACATCATTGATTTAATTTTTTTGTATAATTTGTTATTTACACATTATAAAAATGTAAGCATTGATTCAATTACAGTTTAATAATGTCATGTATATCATATATATTCTATTAATATGTGTATGTATGCCTTCGTATACATTGTGCAAGTTAGAAAATAAAATTGCATTTATATTTAAGAGAACTGCTTAGATGTTTAGATTAAAATTATTTCAGTGTACATTGAGGATGTGACAATTTACCTATTTTACAGTATGTATGCTTTATTGGAAACATGCAAACCCAAATGCAAAGTATTTAAGCAAATACAAATGTAAGTGCACGATGCCAGTGTTTGTGAGATCGGCACTCTGAAACGCATGGTTTTTCAGGACAAAGAGAAAGTTATCTTTCACCAGTAGATGGAGCTATTCAGGTCAACAGAACCAACGTGTCTAATAACTAGAAAGACACTCATATACATACATACACACACTGTCCCTCCTCCTCTAGCAAAGCACGGGGCAGCCATTCCTTAGGCTGGGGAGAGACAGTGCCTCTTCTAGGTCTTTTTTTTCCCCTTGTGCACAGGAGAACAACAATAATCCAGCAACTTCAAGAAAATATCAGTTTTGGGGTGGTGCAAAACGAGGAACACAGTGATCAAAGAGAGAACTGTGGAGAAGAATAAATTCACTACTTTGTTGCCTGACTTGCTCTATAGAACACTGTCTGTGTCACACTGCTACAGAACGCTCATCGTTGCATGCTATTGCCTTGTGGAGGAGTTTTTTTTCTGTTTTATTACAATACATGTGTAGTTTTTTTTTTTTCATTTGTATACAAACCACAAACGGATGTGAAGGAGCAAGGTGTTGTTGTTCTATGTGATATACCTCTGGCTGGTTCCTGCATCAGTGTTTATTTTTCTGCTATTGGACATACAAGACTGGAGTTTTCTTGATGTGTACAGTGCAATGGATGTGAGATTTTATCCACCGCCAGCACAGTCTGCTACAGCTCCTGACACCCCCTGTTTGGGACCGTCCCCCTGTTTGGACCCCTACTATTGTAACAAGGTGATTTCATGTGTTTTTTTTATTCACTTGCTTGCTGTCTCTCCGCCCTGCTTCTTTTCCTATGCATGCACACAAAGCAATGCACTATATCCTTACATCGCTCCCTGCTCCAGATACACCATACTACGATTTAATTGCCTTGCCTTGGACTTTGTACTTGATGTGCTGGATGCTCTATGCAAAGGGTGCAATGGGGGCACACACTTTCTCCCATTAAATTAGGATAACTCCAAACCAATAGGTCTTACTTTCATCCTAATGAGCCGGGGTTCTTTACTGTGACATTTGCGATGGTATTTGCTATGAGACCTCATATTGACAGCATCCACTCAGTGTTTATTCACTACAAACATCTCTTAGAATGTGTCATTATAACTAGCATTGTTACTATTGTACTTCTATCATTGTGTTTTGTTCTATAAAGATGACCTTGAACGTTTACATAATATGTCATTTATAAGACTGTTATAGTTGTCTTGTGTTAATAACCGCATGACTCTTATGTGTCAAGGAAAAGTGTGATGTTTATAACAACAATCCAGTGATGTTTACAAGTTTTGCAGTAAATATACATATGTGCATTGTGCTTTCTTTGGTACCTGCTGTAATGATGGACTGCAAACATTACAGGCACTGTGTGAAGAATCCTGGCCATGAGCGTAGCAGGCAATGCCCATTGCTATCATTATATCTACTAGTTGGAATTGCCACCATAGGCTTAAGTTTGCCCAGAGTTTCCAAAGTCTCGAGTTATTTTATTTCATGACTGAGATTATATTACTACGTCGCTGGACAGTGGCAGCAGGCGATTCTATGCATGAATTACACTCTGCTGCACTGATGTGATGAGGTATGTGTGCATGAATAAAAATAGCTTGTTTAGCACAAAACACTTACATGACAAAGGCAGCTTTCCAGACTTACAACGGTGCCAGGGAAAGTGGTGTGTGTGTGTGTGTGTGTGTGTGTGTGTGTGTGTGTGTGTGTGTGTGTGTGTGTGTGTGTGTGTGTCTTGCTAAGTGTCTGACTTTCAAAGTTTGGCATTGCTGGTTGTTCAAAGTGGACTGGACTTGCTACCGTTCAGATGTCATTCACCATAATTACTGGACAATACAAAAATAAAATTCCATTGTTTTCATTATATCTACAAGCACTAATTGGAATTAATGCATATTTGTTTTAATTTAACACAAGGATGGACCTGTGTACTGTATTGCTATATAATGCCTGGACACTGCTGAATACAGTAGACCCATCACAGTCTTTAGACTAGCGACATGATCTACATTCTATCCACTTGCAAAGGCTTAGGTAATTAACCCTAGTAATTAGTTTTCTGTTACTGCAAATTATTGTTATGTCAGATAAATGGCTAGTGACTCACAACATAGTTCCAGCATAAAAACACATTTGGGGACAATGCATTATACCTTATGAGATGTTTTAAATAAGGCCATGGAGCTTATTTTATTTTGTTTATTAATTAGGCTTTTCATATAATAAATGCATTTTTTACGAAAGTAGTTAAAATACAACAAATAACCTGGTAAGGTAATGAAGTTCAATCAAATTACAGCCTGTAGAAAGATATGTAATCAGTATTAGTAAATACAATAATTATTACACAACAAACTAGTTTTAATAATTTCTTACAAATATTAGTTAATACTTTTTTATCTGCTGTCTAAACTCAATTTACATGAATATACGTTATGCTGTATAAAGAGTCTTGTGTTCTCGGGCATCAATTTATTTTGTCCACATATGTCTATTTCAGAAAATCTAAGGCCAGTAAGTACAATGATGCAGTATACATAAAATAGAAGTATTTTTACTACACAATAAATGTGTTACTTTTCATCAGTGTTTGCACAAATAGTAAAGGAAATATTTTATTGCATGTTTACAGTGTAATGTATGTTTATAAATGTAATGTTGCTTTGTACACACTTGGTAAATATTGAGGACTTTTCAGTTAAATGTAAAATATATGTGTTAGGAACATATTAGGCTTTTTTTTTCTAAAAGCAAAGCTAACCCTTTGCTTCTGACAGTACAAATATTTATCAGCTTGTTGCACTTTTTTTTTTTGCAAATTCATTAAAAATGACTACAACTTGTTTACATAGTGTTGTGATGTAAACTCATTAAAATGATAGACATGATAAAGATTCATTTCTACTATTCTGCAGTGAATGTAGTGGTACCGGCTTGTCACAGTTTTAAATAGCGGTAGGACCTGATAGCAGCTTGGACAAACTCATTCAGACACCTAACTTGTAAATGCTTGTAGCTTGAGGGATAGCTACCATATCTGACATTTGTCCAACTATCAAATAGCAGCCGCTAATCAATAAAAGGCTACTTTAAACATCAAGTTCTACAGCGCCTGACTTAAGAATACAGCCAAAATAGAAATTGACAAAGGTGTCAGACAAATTTAGATAAATGAAACTGTTATGGAAGAGTCTAAGAGACCTGTCCAGATTGCTCCTGGGGTTTTTAACATATATAATGAGTGTGGAATGTTGTATTTTTGCAGTGTTTCTCGGTATTATGAAATGTCTATTCACATAAAAATGATGGCAGTATAATTTTATTTTGACACTTCTAGCAGATGTTAGTCTCGCCGATGAGAGGGAGCATGACCCCTGCCATCAGTAGGAGAGAAAATAATGGTCTACACCGCTCCCTATGGTGAGCCTCAAAGAATCAGTAGCACTAGATTTTGTGAGCTAAGCTCCTTCAGGAGAAAATGAAGTCTACAACCCCTTCACTTTCTACTCATACAGATATTTTACCTCTCAGGGTAATGAAAGCATACGGAGATGTGCTTACAGATTACTTATAAAAAGAGCTTGTGGCTGCAAAATGGGACCTAAAGAGAAAAGTGGGATTTTTTTTTTAACATTTACATTTTTAACTAGTCACTAGCAGCTTATGCAAATAATATAAATTCCCTACTAATTCCTAATTCTACATGCTATACTGACTGCACTGCATTGTGATCTGTGGGTATCGTGTTACACTATCAGCCATAGTTATTCATTTTCCTAAGCCTACCCACAAGGCTTGCAGTGTTTTAGATATTCTTTCCATCTATTTCCAAAACATGCTATTATGTTGTCGGATATGACTTGTGTTTAAGATATTACCTTTCATAGATGAATGGACTGAATGCGCTGGGATTAAATCACTGAACATTTGTGTCCTTCGCTTTCCACTGCATTAATGTATGGTCATAAAATATAATTGTTCGTCACTGAACACAAATGTCTAAGAAATGATTGTTTTAATGGCATTTCCAATCTAATTAACTGTTATTGATTTACTTGTGAATGGAATAGCTAAATATTGTGTATTAAAACACTGAATCACTATTGCAGTTTAGTCTTAGCAGTGGTGTCTATATTCTTTTCAGAGATTTGTTTACATGTATTAAAATGCTTAGTTCCTATTGAAAAAAATATTATTATTATTATTATTATTATTATTATTATTATTATTATTATTATTATTATTATCTGTGTTTTTTTAGAGAGTGCCAACATATTAAACAGCACTGTACATTGATACAAATAAATAACATTGAATGACATGAAACAGAAGGTGAAGATGGCCCTGATCATATGAGCTTATAGTCTTAAGAGTTGTAGCGAAGACTTAATACATAAGGTAGCGGAATGGCAATTGTAGCTGTTGGTGGGTAAAGTGTATGTGGCTACGGTAAGGCAGAAACGTTATCACCCACCGTTAATAATGCAGTTGTTGGCGACTGGCATTTTCGTGCAGCTTCTGATGGTGTGGTATGGTTGGAATGAGAAGAGTCTGTTGAAGGTGGAAACATGAAAGATAAATTATTCATTATAGAAATCTTAACAGTCATCTGCTGGCAACCAGAAGGTCCTTTACCATTTATATTAAACCAACCTCCTCCTTGTGTGTGGTTCTGGAGAAGGCTTTCACTATAGTGTTGCATGGGCACTCAATTTAGGTGCCCGGTTAATGACCTCAAAGTCAACAGCCCTGCCTGAGCCCCTAAACGGCTAATGGCACTTTCAAGGTCGAAAGGGCTACGTCCAGCCTGTGGAATGACTTATATGATAAACTAAAAATACATTTGTATTCATTTAGTGTTTTATTATGTGTACCACTTGTATGGCTGTTGCTATTTTGCTGTTGCTGTAGCAAGTTGTAATTTCAATCTACACAATTTAATCAATTTGCACCTAAATAACAAAGTGACCATTCCACGGTCAGTTTAAGAAAAAAAACTAACTAATCTTCAGAAATTCTTTTAGTTATTTGCTATTTGCTGTCCTCCTTTATTTAATACTAGATGCACTTTTAACAAAGTCAAAGAAAGAGAGGTATTCAGTAATCCTTAGAGTGTTAAAAGAAATATGGCCACACGGGCTTTCTTTATGTCTTTATCTGATTTGAACACAAATGGAGTCATTTATGAAGGGAAACGTATGTCTGTACTGTAGTACTTGTTTTTTCCTTGCATGTTGCAGAATGCATAGGTGCACCTTAGTCCACACTGATCTGGCCATCAACCAGAGCCAAAAATATACACAGTCACAAGAGCTGCCATCTGCCATGCAGATATGTGCACAGCAGCATAAAATAAGTGCAACATTTAAAGAAGGTAAAGCTGAGTCATTAAGGGAAGTAAGGCAAATAAAGGAGTAAATGTTCTCTGGGACAAACCATGTTACAATGCAAAGGGTGCAAATTAGTTTAGTGAAATACTGGCTGTTTTTTCATGTAGCACACAAATACGAGATAGCTTTATTTTTATACTTAATTTTAAAGTTAATCTAGGATATGCCCTATCCCAACTATAAATCTGCCATCACATTTTACATTTACCTCCCCCTCCAATGCAACATGGTTTTTAACCAGGTGCAAAGTTACTCCTTGTTTATGCTTTGCTCTCCTTAAGGACTTAGGCCAGACGTGTTGACTTGGGAAAATGGATTTGTGCCTGTTGATAAATGATCACAGTCTGGTGTAATATAGGTTTGTTTTCTTGAGTTTATGTCTCAGGATTTTGTCTAGTATGTGGTCAAAGGAGGCACCTCTGTGGTCTCCTGAGCACCTCAAATATTTGTACTTCCACAACCACTTACCATGTCTATGCGTGACATTTTTCAGTCAAATGGGGAGGAGTAACGTGAGCATCCCCAATCATTTTAAACATTTGTCTACCATGACTGTTGTAGTTTTACAGCATACACTATATTCTCAATTTTCAAATGACAAGAAATCAGGAAAGTTTGTCTAGTGATCTGTAACATTATTTCACACCCACTTTTTCTTGCTTTGTTGGCGTAAAATGTATTGTTCCTATCTTGCTACAGATAATTATAGGTTTATGTCTTATTTCAGTTTTATGTTGAACACTTGTTTGAGCAGGTTTATTTTAGGCCACCCTTGTTTAAATCTCCCACTTATAAGTGTGTTGTTACCTAGTTATACCACAAGATTTCCAATTTGTTGGGGTGTACTTAGCACCACTATGTAATACATACCAATGTATTTCTTCAATTTTTCAATAATAATAATAATAATAGTAGTCGTAGCAGCACATTAGCATGTATTTTATAATAACAACACAATTTTGTACTACTGAATGTTTAAACACAAATAGCATAATAATAAAATAAAGTCCCTCTGTCCACAAGTATATCATTGTAACTTGAAATTCAGTGCTTCCAATGTTGGGGATTCTCTTCTGTCGAGATAATTGACTAATTTGTTGTCTTGACGCGCAAAAGTCCCTCGTGTATCAATCACTGAAATGCAAAATTTTTCTGCCATTGACGTCATAAGAAATAGTGGTTAGAAAAGGCGTCAAGGAGGTGTGTTTCTCCCCAACGACAGTAGTGTCTGGCGTTAAAACAATGGATTTGGGTTGACATTTTCTTTAGTTGGATTCTAGCCTTGGAATGTATCGTTTAATACCATTCTACAAACACATTGGCCATGTATTTTATATTATGGTATCTCACTAACTCTGAGGTACCACCAGGGGTACCTCTGTATTTTAAATTAAATATACTATACAAGTTTAATTTATTAGTAACAAATAAATCAGCAGAGGTACTTTTATACATTTAAAGGCATAAAGAGATGCTTGTAAACTTATAAGTATTATGGGAAAAATATACTCACATAAGGGGATACTTGGGCTAAATGTATACATATTAGTAGTACATAATCACTGCTTGCCATCATAATGGGTACAAGACAGTAGAAAAAGATTGAGATGCCCAAATTTTTTTTAAAACATCCTAAAATCACACAAAAATAACTTTATGATAACAGTAGAGGATAGAAACCTTGAGCAAGGACGGTTTGCATTAATTTTGTCCGACTTACATCTCATTACAATTAGAGAGTTTTGATGGCTATAGCTTAGGGTAAAACGTCTACTAAGCCTTATGATTTGAAAAACCTGGTGATAATTTTTGTTACTTAAGTGAACTTCCACATGTTGGATATTTGAAATTATAATACACAGAACATGTTGGTATGTTATACAGTGTTCTCCCTAGAAAGTTTTGCCAGCCGGGTGGCATTAACCGGGTGGGGGCAGTTTAATACTTTGCAATAATAACGAAAATGTTGGAGGTTATTGGCCACACCTGCCAGGACTGGTCAGACTGGGGGTCGGTGGTATAACACACACTGCTGGCTGTAGTGCTCACATAATGCCTGTTATAATAGGAGAAACAATGGTTTATTCTGTTATAATAGAACTCTGTTGGGCTCCAAGAGCCGGGTGGCAAGTAAAAACATCCGGGTGGAGCACCTGGGAAATAGGTGCTGGGGGGAACACTGTTTATTTAAAAGACATGCTAAAAAGAGAAACAATATTTGAAATTAAAGTGGCACAGTGCTTGGCATTGCTGCTTCACAGCACTGGGGTTTGGGGCTTGATTCTGCACAGAATACCTTGGCATTGATGTGTGTATGCCGTTGGTAACAGTGATACGGAATATGTACTTTACATTCTGTTGTCCTTGAAAGCTGTCTATAGAGGAAGTGTTGTCCATAAAGTCATCACCTTTGCCGTGTGTTTCGTCTAATAAATACAGTAATTTGACTGTTTTTTTAGTTACTTAGTGGGTGTTGTGTTTGTCATGATTGTAGACATTATTAAAATGATAAGTTCCATTAATTGTATATAATTGTATCAGCAAATTACATTTTATTACAATTCTTTAGCAATTATGAGGCAAAGAGATTTAGTCATAATTATCTGTTATATGTTGGGGTGGGCCAGAAGTCGGCCTGGCTTTGAACATGTGGGGTTAGAATGCACTAGATGCAGACCACAGGGTAAAGAGGCATGCAATGCTATCTCAGACAAGTGGCTGTTGATGGTCATGCTGTAGATATCTACTTGAATAAGTGCCTGTGGGAATCCAATCACCTTGAGTCATGTTTATAATGTTGCTCCTGGAGTGCATTCTGTATGAGCTGTGATCACAGCTTGGTGAAGTCAGCTTAAGTATCACCATGAAAAGGGTTCATAGAACACATAAGCATTTATAGTCAATGTTGGTTATGGATAAAGAATATGCTGTTGTTGTGTTCCATCCAGCGGAAATTCTGAACGTTTCTGTGTGCCGTAATCTCTTTCTTCGTATGGTTAAGTGATCCCTATTTGCAGTGTCGATTAAACCGCATAAACTAATTAATGAATGCAGCCAGAACAGCGCATAGCCAGGCCCACAGCAAAATTTGGGCAGGGGTGGG
Source organism: Mixophyes fleayi (assembly GCF_038048845.1). Taxonomy (NCBI): domain Eukaryota; kingdom Metazoa; phylum Chordata; class Amphibia; order Anura; family Limnodynastidae; genus Mixophyes; species Mixophyes fleayi. Next base: position 226,563,773 of record NC_134406.1, on the reverse strand, counting down.
ACTCTTCTGAGCATGTGCTTCACTCCCCACCCACCTCACCTGAATGCAGCTCAGATGAGACCTGTTACATGTGCAGAGAAACCACCTGTGTGTATAAGTCATTTGGCCCAAATATTGATGCTTAGTTTTACATTGTATTTTTGTTAATGATCTCTCTTGTTTGCTTATGCCAAGATACATTTCCGTGTTGTACTGAGAATAAATACAGGCAGTACTGTAGCACCACTAGTAATCATGTCATAGGCAGTCTGAGAGAGACACAAATATATTTTATAATGTAACTTGGGCTGCTACATGTATTGAAAAGATAGGTGTTTATATAGTTGCCAACTGTCCTTTATTTCCAGGGACGGTCCTAGGATTTGTCCCTGGAATAATTACTATACAATATTGTATAGTACAATTCCTCTACTTTAGTATAGCAAATACTTTTTAATTCTCTCTATTATTATTCTGTGGGATTTTTGCTTGAGTATTTATTGATGAAACATATCTAAACACCCCCAAATTACATAACTAAGTTTAATAAGCTTGTCAGTATGTAGTTTGTAGTTCCCAAGTGTCTCCTTAGACTGTACAGTGTGTAACGAGATTAAATTCACCTGTTCAACTTTAGAGTGTCCAAGGAAAGTATTTAAAAATGTTGGCAAGTATGTGTTTGAGATCTGCCTACACACAGCCCTTGTAGCAATATCCGTTACAACTCTAACCACTTGCACTTGGTTGTACAACAAAACTATAACGAGTAAGAAAAGATAACGGATAAAGCAGTGCATAATAAAGGTTCACATAATAGTGAAACACATTATGAGTTTATTCACTGTGGCCAGAAACCTGACAATGATGTATATTTTAGAAAAAGTAATGCAGTAAAAGTGCTTTAAAGGGTATATAACATTCTATGTGGACTAATTAACATACTACAAGCTGTAAGTTGTAAATCTCAGTAAATTGGCTGTTGAATTCGTAATTTTTAACTGACTGAAAAGAGTTATGCTCCAACATTCAGTTCTTGACATAAACAGTGGAATAGCTAAATGATCTAAACGATCGAAATGGTTTGTAAAGAGTTTTGAGTACCCCTGAGGTACCTCAGTAGCTTTTTAGGCCTAAGGCATATTTTTCAACACCGTAAAATCATATTTATAAGAAATAAAACAGAGATGAAATGTTTACTATTCTTGATTCCACAGATACAGTATTTGAAAGCCGCTCTGATTTATTTTCAGTTTTTTATTACTCATTTACAGTAGTTGTCTTTCATTTACCTCTAACAGCTTGAAATGAACCTTTCTGAAAACAAAAAACATGTTCTAAAAACTATTTTACTTATTTTTATAGTGATGTTAATCTACTGAGTGCCATTCATAAAAATATGATATTTCAGTTTTCCTACGTTTTGCGCCATATGTTAAAACACACAGGGCCTGATTCATTAAAGAAAGTAAGGCAAAAAAAAAAATGAGTAAGTTTGCTCCTGGACAACACCATCTTACAATGCAAGGGGTGCAAATGAGTTTATTATTTTGCACATAAGTTAAATGCTGCTGTTTTTCCATACAGCACACAAATACCTGATAGCTTTATTTTTACACAGCAATTTAAAGTTGATCTAGGATATGATCTTCCCCAACTATAAATCTATCCCCACATTTTAAATTTACCTCCCCCTCCAATGCAACATGGTGAAAAGTTACTTATTCTTTTTTCTTTACCTTCCTTAATGAATCAGGCCCACAGTGTCCAATATATTTTAAAATGTCCTGTGACTATAGTGGGGTGGATAAATGTTAGCTGTACACTACACAGCGGATTTATTTTACGGAATAATATTAGCAAACCAGGAAAAATTTAGCCACCGGGTTACTCCTATATCTCCTCATAATGTGTGATTTATGCTACACTTCATTTCAGTTTGCTGAATCTTGGCCAATCACTGGAATGCACATGTCTGCAAAAGTAGAAAATGTGCTACGGTGCAGAATTTGAAGTTGAGCAAAGGGTGCAAATGTTAACTTTTTGAGTGCAGGGCTTTTAGCATATGCGCTCGCATGCTGCACACACCTACTGCCTAACTCTAAAATAATTAGTGCATTTTACACTTTCTCCCCGGTAGCACAAAATGGTATTTCCAAGTGCCAAGTTTACACTCAGTGGCTCAATTTGCTGCTAATTAGCCCCTTTAGCTGCATAGATGAAGGCAATTCCTCTGTAATATATGCTGGGAAACAGTAAAATACATGTCATTGAAAGAAGTGGCTAAGTACCAGTTACATTATATCTGTCAACAGTCATGATTTCATGAAACAATTGGGAACCCAGGCTGGACCACATACACTCTGAGAACCAACAACATATCTGGCTAATGCCAGAATTGCCAAATTGCCATTCCCGACCCTCCAATGCTAAGTTATTTTATTACTGGATATTTTTACATTTTTTTTGTTTTGTTTTTATTTTTAGATTTTATTTAGCAGACCAACCCCAATTGCTTATATGTTGTAGAATTAGTAATAATTTCTTTTACATATGGTATTTGTGAACTGCCACGTAAGTCATATTATTCATGTTTATAATATCCTATACTTAATGTCATTCAACTATTACTGGCTGATTTAATATATCTTGTACATGATTTGAGTTAAGCTGTTTAAATCAATAATGCATTATGTCAGATGGGTTAATAAAAGTCTATTTTAATGGCCTCAGCTGTTCCTCAATATAATTTTTGTTTAATGTACAGTATTATCATTTCTAGCCATTGAGCTTCCAAAGACTCATTTTGATCCAATGTTTGATTTCTTTCCCTCGCCCATAATGTTTAAAGCTTCTCTACTTCTAAAATATGTGTGTTCTTGGCAACTTGATGTATTGAGATGGAGAGTGTAAAATACTTTTCTGCTGAGAAGACTCCATTTATACCAAGTCAAAACAAGCTAATTATCGATACATATGTCATACATAGCTAAGGGAATCTGTCAAAATCCTTCAACTCTTGCATCAGTGAATTTGTAGACTGTCCTGCTACTATTTTCTGGTGGGTACGTTTTAAAAGCACAGCTTGATTGTGTTTATGCAACTAAGCTCCTGAAACTGTTATTTGCATTTCGGAAACCTTGGCTGGGATCCTAAAAGGCTTTAGAAGGAGACTCTGCTGTGGTTTCTATTGATATATTAAGTATTTGATCAAGGATATCATAGTAACAACTGGCATTGTGAAATTGCTTCTATGTAGGGTATATATCAACACAGTGAACAATCATTATAATTAGTTTAAAATGGCAACTATTACATTTTGTAATGTCTGTGTGTGTTAAAAACATAGCCTGTGAGCAAAAAAACCCAAAAAACTAATGTGAAAACAAATGTTTTCAATCCATCCTGCTTGGATCTTTTTTTTTTATCTTCCAGTTGTTGATTTAGGGGATTACAGCCTAATGCATTATTTAAACCTTGGTCTGGTTTCACCCCACAAAAACCTTGAATGCAAAATGATGACATTCTCTACACAAAAAAAGAATATATTTCACCATTTGACAGATGCAGTCATGACCATTATTAATAAAAACCTCTTCACAGTGGAGGCTTAATATCAAAGCTAATGATTTATTTTATGTTAATGACTTTCTGCTAGAGCATAAAAGACTATTCATAATGGACTTTTCAGTACTCTCTTCAGTTACTAAGGCTAATGGGGTAATCTTTTCTTTGCCAGATTTGAGCTTTTGAAGTAAATCAAGCTGTTACTTTTATAAGCTTAGTTCTTGAAATTTATTGCAAAAATCTAATTTTAAAAAGCTGGTTGTAGAATGAATTAATTATGAAAGAAAAAAAATGCAAATGCATATTAATTAAGCAGTCTTAAAAGTGTGAAACATTCTTATTATATTTAAGAAAACATACAGTTCTTCTGTTTATCTCTCCTGGGATTGCACAGTTTTGAAACATTCAAATTCAGTTGCTTATTATCAGCAGACAAGTTAAATCTAGAGTTATAATTAATTACAAAGAGCACAATAGTCTAATGATAAAATTTGTCTTGTAAAGTTCATGTCTCGTGCTGATCATGACTCTTGGTTAATAAATACTTCCTATTTCTCTTAACTGATGGCCATAAAGGACTAATACATTCATGATATCAGTTTGGGTATAGCTGCAGTGCGTTAATAATATATATCCCCCTAATAAAGCCAACAAAGGTTATCACCTTAAAAACACCACCTACATTCCTTTCTCTCTATATGTATTGTATTATTCAAGTAATTGTGAAAAAATAATTGACAACAAAGATAATTAATACTAATTTCAGGTAAGTATGGTCTTGTAAACACTAATATGTTTAAGCTTGTAATGAAAGAATAATTTATTGCTCGTGACCGGTTTATTTAAGGAATGAAAAAGGGCAGCTGGTTATATTTAAACAATAATGGTTTCTTTATTCGTCGCTATGTACAGAGAATTTAGTTTTATGTGCCGAGTCCAGAACTAAGTTTATATAACAGGAGCCTGTGGGCACACTACCTTGGAGTTTGAAGTCCCACCCCATTCACTAGACATGCTTCTTACACTGAACAGAACAAGGATTACTGTGCTTAATGCTGATTCCAGGCTTGGTGAGTCCTTAACTCACATGCCTCAAAATCTAATTTCAGTGAGCGATGAGGTATTATTGTTTCAATCATTTCCCCAGTTGGACAGCTGTTAAAGTCACCCTATTATGGACACAAGAATGCCAACAATTTAAAGATTCAAAATTATCCCTGCTTCAAAAGTAGTACAGACTGGTATGAAACTGTCGCCGTTTGAGTATCTCTCAAACCTCGGATTTTGAACCACTGTACATTTGCTACTTAGGATCTGGACACACTTGTCGACTTTGAGATTATCCTTTAGGGGAGGTCAAGTGACAACTTCAAAGGGAGGTTATGCCACAAATTGCATAATTTTAGCTCCGTTCCCCGACGCAAAATACCGCAATCACATAATCACGCCTCAGGGCCAAAATGATTCACTGAGAATCGCATCATTGTGGCACCCATTCCACCAACTTCACTAGGAAGTGGGATACGGGAGAATGGCCTGCTCTCTTCAAGAAGTATTCAAAATTCAGGAGTCTCCTGGACATTCACGGAGAGTAGGCCAGTATGGATATGGTGTTTACGTCAAAATCTTTAGTATAGGTGGAGTTTTTTCGTTGTCCAAAAGTCTACCAGTGCATATGTGTAATTATAGAGTTAGAAATGCATCTTTTGGAAGATATGGCTTCCAGCTTAATATAGCCCCATTATTAATCCAAAATATTAATACATGGCATTAATGGCCTCCAAAAGTCAGCGTGCACTGTATTTTAAGTGCATAGTTTATCCCTTTTAAAAACAATCCCGTAGTATATTGTGAGTGGGACATAGTTATTTTTTCAGGCATAAGAAAATATCATTAAAACCAGCATTAGTATTAATACAAAAATATTTTAAATAAATGTGCCAATTTTTTAATTATTTAATGTATGATATATTATTATTCCAGAAGCTATGGTTACCTACTCATTCCTTCTTCTTCTCATTGCATATAATGAGTTAAATCAAATATAATTCTTATTTTATAGTCTGGATATGTTGCATAATGAGCAATATGGGAAGGCAGTATATGTGTTGTTTTAGTTTATTTAGTGGGAATTTCAGCAGCTGGATGATAAATTGTAGAATAACAGTTATGTAATTGCATTTTATTTGAGAAAAATGTATCCAGACTTTAGCTATGTGCATGTAGTCCACAAGTGTAAAAAGCATTCTTTTATGTTGCCTAAAGCTTAGGGTTCTGGCTGATGTGAACTAGAATGACATTGGTTTATTGGTCAGCAAATGAATGGAGCACTTTAAATTTGAACTGCTGCCAATTTTGCACAAACAAAGAGGCTGACCAAATAAAAAAGATTTTAACTTAAAGGCACAATCGTGATATTGGAAAGTAAAACGAGGGGTCAATTGAAACTTTTCCAAGTTTAGAAATGCAGATTTAGGCTCTATTGTGATTTTTTTTTTTTTTTTAAATATCATGCTGCATCAGTTTTTGTAAAAGATGTTTCATATACAAAGCATTCACATTGGAATTTGTGGTGTACTGTTTTTTTTCTAAGTGCCACACTGTGTTCTAAAGTCCTTTGGCACAACATTCTTGTTGTCCACTGCTGGAGCTCCCTAGTCTATCTTTATCAGATAGGGGGAAATTGTAGTTTAATCAGTTATGGCACTTTCAGTGTGTAACATTCATTAGCGAGGCAATTTGTCATGACTGTTAAAAGTCAGCATACATCTGCTCTCTCTCTCTCTCTCTTTCTCTCTCTCTCTCTCTCTCTCTCTCTCTCTGTTCAGTAACGGTACAGAAAAATATCTCAATCTATTGAATTATAAACTTTTTTCATCCAAATTACAGTCTGTCACTAATGACTTAAAACCCACAAAAGGATTTAAGAAGCACTGCACATTTATTTATGCAATGCAAAGCTTATGCATGTGTATTCTGATAGCAGAATAATATGGTCTTGTTAATTAATTATGTTTTCTGCACAGCCAGTCTTTGATGTTCACCTATGAATGATTAATTTGGCTAATTGATTTTATATGAAAATAATAAAATAAACAGACTTTCTGTGTCTCAATTGGTTTTGTAATTGTATTTAAAGAAGTGTCACATTTTTTATGAAAAGCCATGTCCATGTGTAAAACACATAGTGGCATTATCTATGAGCTAGCATGATATTCCAAGTCATTTTACTGTTTATAGAATTTATTGTTCAAGTTCCTACCTTGAGTTTCTATTTTTTTCAGACTCAGACAATTGTTACAAGTGTTACAAGTGTAATAAGACCTCTCCTTATCTGTGCTACATAACACTCTAAGTAGATTTTACTCTGTACATGAAAAAACTTAAGGCTGGTTAGCCACTGATTTTTCAACTACACAAATTTAAAAGCAATTGAACCTATATGTCAATTGCAAAAATGATATTTGAGGCCTGATTTTGAGTTAGGAGCAATGCAAAGAAAAGCAGTAAATTTGCGCCTTGGTAAAACCATGTTGTTTGGAGGAGGAGGTGAATTTAAAATGCAGGGACAGATTTATAGTTGGGATACTGTATGTCATAGGTCAACTCTAATTTCAGTGTAAAAATATAGCTATCAAGTGTTTGTGTGCTACATGAAAAAACAGTCAGTATTTTCCTTGCGTGCAAAAAACAATAAGTCAATTTGTACCCCTTGCATTGTAACATGGTTTGTCCAGGTGCAAAGTTGCTCCTTTTCTTTGCTTTGCTTCTAACTCAAAATCAGGCCCTTGGTTGTTAAATTGTGGCTTTACATGCATTCGGACAGTCAGTGGAAGGCACTCCAGTGACCTCAATGAATTTATCATGTGTTAAAAGCATTTAATGGCGCACAAGCATTTTGAGAACCGATATACTGTCAGAATACTGCCAAACGCAAGTAACATCGCAGTTAGGTGTGGGTTCATTGGAAGCAAGGGTTTCTATTTTCAGACCTGGTTTCACAAATTTGACACTAGTGGGTATAAAGCAAAGTGTATCATTCATTATCACTTTTCTTTATTTTATTAGTAATAAGTCAATCTTACTGCTTTTTAAGAGAAAAGTCATAATCTGATGTTAAAGACTTCTACTCTTTTTAACCATTTTGTATTAAAAAAAATTAACAATCCCTTGTCCCCATCTTACCTAACTTTTAAAGTTCCCATCTGGACCCCATTTGCTGTCTAATTCTGCGCTCCTGCCTCCTCCAGTGTCGTTAGGCAGAATAGGTCAGTATGAATAGGTATCACACTGAAGCTGCCAATGCAGTTGTTTTTGAATGATAACAGTAGCAAGGATTGAACTCTAATTATTGACAGTCAAAATTCCGCAGTGGTGCCGCAAATGTCAGGGACGATAACGGTTCTTCCGCTGCCAAGTCAAAATTTGTGCTGTCAATCCAATTCATATAAGAAGAAAAAATAGCTATTAAATAAGTGTTGAAACGTCTCAAATTCATCCTCTAGCAAACAAAAGTCAGGCGCATTCCACTTTTTCATTAACGTTTTATTGAAATTACCATTTAAAAGCACAGCAAAAAATATGTATTTGCAGCTCTGAAGCCATCTTTTCCTGTCTTATGACATCATGCGCCTATCTTTACGCCGTTCCTCCCATCTTTAAGGAGCAGATTAATGTGGCAAGATGGCATTGAGTGCAGAATGAATAGTAATTTGCTTGAGATGAATTTGCTACTTGTCAAATGAGCTGTATTTTAAGATCTAAAAGGAAGCGATCAAATGAATTAATGTGAGTATTTGGTCATTCAAGTTGGTATTTTTTTTTAGTTTTACTGACTGTTCACATTCCAGCAACTGTATAAATACCACAAAATATTGTGACGGAGAATATGGAAACAAGGAGTCCCCCTATTTATGTTCTGTATGTTTTAGTGGTAAGACGTGCCCACTCTTGGCAGATTTTGAAAGATTCTGGCATATTATTATTATTATTATTATTATTATTATTTATAATGTGTGTATATATATATATATATATATATATATATATATATATATATATATAATTTGTTTTATATCAGAAACATCCATTAGCTAATGTAATATTTATTGTTGCTAAATGAACAAACATGCAACATGAGTTTTATATATGAGCTTTGTTATAGATATATTATATTATATATATAAGCCAATTAATAAACCCTACAATCAGACAATCTTTAGTGGCACCATCTATTTTTAATGTTTCACTTGTTGTGCTATAGCAGTATATTCACCAATGGAGCAGTGTCCATTGATTGGCTGCCTTCCTGGTGGGATGATGTTTACAATGGAATCTGCTTAATGTGATTGTGCTTCCCTGGACGTTGTACTCAAAGGGCAACCTCAAGGAAATGGCCAAAAATGCGTCCATGCACTTACATTTCTGCAACTGTATTTGATTTGCATGTGAAACTTTTTATTGGAGCGTATACATATGTCCTGCGCAAAAATCATCAACATATCCTCGTAAACTTGCATTAGGTCTGTGGGGTGCACAAATATATACCTCCTAAAAGGCGTATCTTAAAGATATGTGTATGTCAACACATCTCTGTCTTGCATCTTCATACTACTACTGTACTGAACTTACAAATGAACAGTTCGGACCTGCCTCTCCAAGTGCGGGTGGACACAAGTATATGAAATGCTGAACTCAAAATATGGGGGCAAGTTGTGACCATGTTCAGTGAGACCAGTTTTACATAATGCTAATGGAGTTACATCCAAATCAGACAAAATGGGCCTGATTCATCAAGGAAAGTAAAGCAAAATAAAATAAGTAACTTTGCACCTTGTCAAAACCATGTTGCTTTGGATGGGGAGCTAAATTTTAAATGTATTGGCAGATTTATAGTTGGGGTAGGGCATGTCCTAGATCAACTTTATATTTCAGTGTACAAAATAAAGCTATCAAGTATTTGTTTGCTACATGAAAAAACAGCCAGTATTTAACTTAAGTGCATAATAATAAACTAATATGCAATGCTTGGATTGTAACATGGTTTTGTCCAGGAGAAAACATTTTTTTGCCTTATTTTCCTTAATGAATCAGGGCCAATATGTTCAACTTGTTTTGGGAGTAAACTATTATTTTCAATATCTACTTTACTATGCTGTAGATACCATTACTATGTTTGTGTCTCCTTCTTTTTGTCTGCTTATAATTTCAAGGATGTTTATAAATGTCTTGTGACAAAAGAGACCCTTTTAATTCGAACTCTAGAATTGGGACACCAACCCCATCAGCAGAAAACAGCTTTCATGCTCAATGCTGTGTTTGTCTAGCCCAAACTTTTTCAGTTCAAGGCACCCTTAGGGTCTCCAAAATTTTTTCAAGGCACCCCTAAGCCAAAATAATTACCAAGTAGTCTCCCGCCTTGCTTACCACTGGCCCTGGCCAAGGCACCCCAGGGAGCCTAGGCGCACAGTTTGGGAACCACCGGTCTAAGCTAAAGTCGCATTCTGTTTGCTGCTGGCTGCCCATTCATTCAGTGTGAAAGTGACACATATAGTGTAGATGCTACATGCAAAAATGTTATGCAAAAAGCATCTGAGCCACCAAAAATTCAAATCTCGTCCAATAACACAATTTTTGTTTACCACCCACTGGCCATATCCTCTTTATATCCATCATGAATATTTTCTATAATTTTAAACTTGCAGAAATATCTGGAATGACGCTAATTGCTAAAAGTAACTATAGGAATTGTAGAAATGTTTATTATTTTCCCTGTTTTGTTCAATTCTCTCTTTTTAGTCCATAAGATAAAAATATATTAATCCAGCACGCTAGCCAAGACACGCTTATCTGTCTGCTCTGAAAATATACTTGCTTGGCTTCACAATGAAGAAAACATATTTACCAAGGGACAATGATGCGTTGCAAAAGTTGGAAAGTTGGTGAACTCCTTCCAGTCATTAAGTAGTTAAACACTGGACTAGTAGCAGAAACACAAAACAACGTTCTCCTGCAAGTCAAGGAAATATTTTGCATACTAGAAATGATTTGCTCACAAAATACAATGCATGATTGTAATGGCTAAATCACTTTTTATTAGAAAAATCTATCATACCAATCATCTAGATCTCTGCTCCATTATGTGTCATAATGCAGAAAAATAACACCAAAGAAAAAAGCTAGTGCATAAATTGCTTGCAGAATAATTTTCTATTCCTCACGTTCTTTACAATTTTATTTCTTTTTGTTTTTTTCCGATAGACTAAAGAAGCAGACTTCAATTTTGTGTTCACAATCGCTCTATTATGTGACTTGAAATATACTCCTGACACTCATATTACACTTTACATATAACATCTGCAAAAAGGTGGTTGACGGCTGTCAACGGTTCTTCCTCTACACAACCCGTGTTTGCATTGTGTGCTGAAATTAAACCATTCACATATACAAGATTCTTTTCCTTCCATCTATAACAAACTTTGAAATATTTCAACAACATATAAAAATATTATCCGGGTTGGAAAATATATAGCTTTTCTATGGAAGTTATGCGTTTACATTAGTAACGTATTACTGAAACTTAATGTAGACCCTTCCAAAGACACCATTACTCAGGAGAAACTATTTCAGGCTTTAAAAGTGTTCCATAACAAAGCTCTAGAACTGGATGATCTACCAAGTGAAATTTGTTAAGTGTTTTTGGTAATACATTTCAAAATTTCCCTGACCCACATTATGATGTAATAGAAATGTTGATGCTACATCCAGGATAGGAGACCAAATGTTGTGATGTCTGGGGTTTTAACAAATTTCGCTGAGTCTCCCGGAATGCCTGAAGAGCAGGCCTCCCTCCCAAACCTCATCCACAATTGGTGTCACTGTGACCCCGCCCCATTCTATGCAATGCTGTGACTCGATGGAGCTATGATGACTGGAATCGATTCATGAATATTCGTCTCTGCCCACTTCAGTAGTGAAGAGAGTGGGATTGGAGAGGGAGGCCTGCTTGTCCCGGAGACTTCCCGAAATTCGTGAATCTCCCAGACATTCTGGGACAGTAGACAAGTATAATTTTATGTAAAGTTATATGTACATAAAACACATTTGCTTATTATTGATTTATACCTGCTAAGTCCACTGAAATAAATATCCACAGACCTTTCCTACACCTACAAATACAACATGTGAGTAAGGGCAACACAGTTATAGCTTCATTATACATTACTTAGACAACTATCATGTCTGTGGTCTGTCTTCAATAAATGTAATTTTTAGTCTAAGTTTATTAAATTAATTATAATTCTGCATTATGAGTCCCCTGTCTGCATATGGTGAATGGTTACTTTTTGATGACTCTCCTGTATTGTGGGCATTTGTAAAGGCTGGCCCAAATCTTCCATGCGACAGGCTGGTAATGTGATTTGCAATTGGTTGTCTATATAGAACTGCTGATATGTAGGTTTATGATAACCTTTGTACAAATATGAGTTCATTACGACCACTGGATATAATGAATTCATTTGTTCACTTTGAAGATGAAGTAAGTCACTGTCTAGTAGATGAGTTGGAGTCACCACATGCATATTATGTGATTTTGTTCCATCTGTAGATGACCAAAAATGAGTTGCAATTGAAGGAATATAATATGACAGAGTAGTTTGAGTTGCTGTGCTTCTTTTATCAGCCTTGTACCATGCCCTAGTGACCATCTGTGATACAGACAATTGTTCCTCTAGAAAGGTTGCAAACATTTTTAGCCTACAAAATAATGTGCTTTCTACAGACCCAGAATCATGATAGTAAATAATAATGTATTCTCCCTCTGTGAGTTTTCTCTCCTATGCTTTAAAAGGTAACATCTGTTTGCAAAAGCAATAATACAATATGCAACATGTTTTGAAGTTTTACTTTAGCATAAACAGATGAGGTATTGTAACAGATCGGGCTAGAATTTACATTCTTCAAAATAGACCTGCGGGAAAAAATAGGGTTGAAAAACTGTACCATGTAACACGTCTTATTAATTCCGATTATATCACTTTTATACATTTTGTACCTGTTTTCTGTGTTGTCTGTGTTCTTCTAACTTTAGTTATACAAAAAAAAGTGTAACAGAAGCAGAGAATATGTTTTTAAACAAGAATAATCTAGTTTACTTAGGTCACCAAACCAAATTATGATAAATTTCAAACAATATTGAATTATATCACTCATTTCGTGGCAGAGTAGAGGATAGATTAGTGCAGACTCATACATACCAATTATTTGAATTATTTTACTTCTTTCAAAACATGGGTGGGCCTGATTCATTAAGTTACGTAAATGCAGGTATATGACGTATTTTGCGTAAAATCGCTCTGCGCATACCCAGATACGAACCATACACCGGAGAACGCAGCAACGCCCAACTCATCTATTCATCTTCGAGCGCAAAGGACCCTTACTACAGCCAACAATTTCAGGGGCAGAACGGGGAGGGGAATGGGCGTATGCACACAATAATTGTACAGTAAAAGCGTGCCAAGCTCGAGTGCACGCAGCAGTAGCGTCTGATTCAAGATTTGGGCATCTCAAAGGTACTTGATTTTCACTCGTATCACTTGCACCAGCTACAGGTCTGGTGTAAGTGGCAATTACTAGTGAAGCCTGTGTATGCATGCTAGGACATGTGTTTGCAATCAGCAACTATAAACATTTTTTTTTTTACAGTAGACATTATAACATCCTAATACATGTATTTTATTGGTGGAAAAATGAATAAAAACCTTTTTTTATTTTTTAATGTTTTGTCATTAATAACTTTATTATTAACAGGTGACATTAATGGAATAGTTTTTTTTATCTGTGCATTCCTTTGTGACTTGATATTCCACATTCGTATTGGACGTATCCTGCAGTGTATTATCTGTTAGAGCAGAGCGGACCTAGACCCGTATTCATCAACAGACGTATCTCCATACCTTCAGATCTGCTCCTTGTTAAATACGGACTTGTGTAAGAACGATATATGATTTAAAAAATCCACAAATTACGTTTGTTTCCTTTATGAATAAGGCCCGGAGTGTTATTTTTTCTCCTGAGTAACTCATTAATAGATTTTAATGGTGAAAAAATATTAGTATTCGACAAACAGATATGTTTTGAAGAGTAGTTAAAAATTCTACACGTTAAGTGTAAGTTTACACCAATATACGATCTTCCATCAGATCTGAAGGATGAAGATGCACAGGTTCAAAATCTACTTAAGTGTACAAGGATCACTGTGCCTCACATCTCCCATCTATGAGAACCTGCACATGGGCTAACTCTCTGGGTAATTATTTGTGCTAAAAAGTTTCTTAAAATATTGTCCCTTAAAATATAGTTTTTGAAAAAAACATTTTTTACATTACTGTTTTACAATATTGTTTTAACATTAAATTGTTGAAGAAATAACATGAAAAAAAAACCATTAGACACATGTACATGAATGTAACATTTTGTACCCTTATAATATTTCTACAGTAGTTTTTCTGAACCATTTATAAAATAAATAATATGTGACCTCATTTGTGGAAAATGGAACTATTGGCCAAATATTTCAAATTGTCTCACAGGCTGAACCTGAGAAGATTTACTTATCTCAAGCAGTGACCAGGGAGTGACACTAGTACACACAGTTCTGCATAAGGATGCACAGCTTACCATTCTCACATCATTGTGCTGTAGGCTGCTTTATTTATAGGATAACTGTAACTCTGTCATCCAATATGTTTGCGTTGGCAGGAGATGGGTGCTACAAGGTGACCTCCCAGATTTTCCTTACTCAGAAAGATACTAGACATGCGGTTTTCTGCAAAACAGCGAGGCTGGTGGTAATACAGACCGTTTCTTTATTGTAGTAATATCTACAGGATAAGCAGTGTGTACAGGAGAAGGTGAAGGAATGCTCTTCCCAGACTCACCCACACTTACTGTATTGACTTGTCTGTTCATGCAACCACATCTTGTGCCAGTATTGGCATCTCAGGACCTGGAACTTACCAGTTGACTAATCTCCCACCACTAACAGTAAAATTGATAGAAGATTCTGTATGATAAATAAAACATACTTATCTCTATTCATAGATATGCATTTATCCACAGTCTATAATTGTATTTATGACATTTGCTGGTGCTATAATGTTCAGTAAAGCAAGAGGTATTTATTATACATGAGGGCTATTATGTTACACTTGTTCTACCAGATATTATTTAATGAGTACATTTGACGAGTACTATAAATTACACTTATTACTTGTAGTAGTTCTGCAAGTTCTCTAGTATGTATCCAGATATCCTGTGCATTTTTCCATCATTTATGTGCTGCTTGCCAGGATCTTGACCCAGGCTTGGTAGTCCCCCTTGATGCCTATATACAGTGCTTTTGGTTTAATTGAATCAGCCTATCTCTTGGAAATACTTTGTCGAAATGTAATAGCCCTAATTTTCTGAAACTGATTGAACTCCTTAACACAAATCCCCTTGCCGGAGTGAAGTTAATTTAAATATCTCAGCTTCCAGCCACATCACGGCATCATCATCATCATCATCATCATTTATTTATATAGCGCCACTAATTCCGCAGCGCTGTACAGAGAACTCATTCACATCAGTCCCTGCCCCATTGGAGCTTACAGTCTAAATTCCCTAATATATACACACACTCACACAAAGACAGACAGAGAGGGAGACAGACAGAGACTAGGGTCAATTTTTGATTGCAGCCAATTAACCTACCAGTATGTTTTTTTTTTTTGGAGTGTGGGAGGAAACCGGAGCACCCGGAGGAAACCCACGCAAACACAGGGAGAACATACAAACTCCACACAGATAAGGCCATGGTTGGGAATCGAACTCATGACCCCAGTGCTGTGAGGCAGACGTGCTAACCACTAGGCCACGGCACTTCCCAAGGTATTGCATCGGTGGTATTGCAGTTGCTATTGAACTCTTAATGAACCTTATTTATCAATACTGAAAGATGAAGGGTGTGCCTCAAGGTTCTATTCTTAAAAAAAAGTCACCTTGTACCTAGTTTCAAATAATATTTTTGCAGATCTTTATAGCTTACATGCTTTGAGAGTACAGTTTACCTCTCGACAACCCTTAGTGGATGTCACCTCCCTGGTGGACCTCCTGAGGGCTTCTAATGTAAGTAGAACACTTATGCGTTTACTTGCATATCTTCAGAATTCTCCTGAACAATGTTGACTAAAGATTTCAGAAACAGCAGATGGACCTTTCCTCCATGCTTGAAAATGACCGGAAGGAG
This sequence comes from Mixophyes fleayi, assembly GCF_038048845.1. Taxonomy (NCBI): domain Eukaryota; kingdom Metazoa; phylum Chordata; class Amphibia; order Anura; family Limnodynastidae; genus Mixophyes; species Mixophyes fleayi. The sequence continues at coordinate 226,547,938 of NC_134406.1, read as the reverse complement.
TTAAAGCATTCAGGTCAGACATACCTCACTTTATAAACGTCAATGTTTAGTTTCCAAACATTAGTTCTCTGCACATCTGTTTGCTGTGTATTATTGATGTCTTTAGTCACAGAAACCATTTGAGATTCTGTTTATTGCTGTTCTATACCGGGAGTGCCATTGTGGTTTGCTGGAAATCTATGAGGCCACCATAATTGTCCTTCTGGATAAAAATTGGTAATACAGTCCTACCATACTATAAACTAACATAAATCGGGGGTCCTGAACCGATTACAAAAATTGTGGAGCATGTGGCTGAATTCCTTAATACCCCTCTAGTACAGCAGCACCTGAGGTGTACAGTATCATGGCTAAAGATGAAAGAGAAAGAGAGTATATTTGTAAGATGCTCTATGGTAATGCCTTGGTAGCAACATGGAGGAGGAAGGGCAGTGTGTGGGTATTCGGGTTTTATCTACCTCATTTTTTTGTTTTATATGTATAAAAATAATTTCTTAGAAAAATGTACTTATCATGTATTTCTTGATAATTGGAGCCTTTGTTGATTTTTTAATTGGTAATATTATTTTGTTGTTTTCTTTTTTCATGTATTTCTTCTTGTTTATATTCATTTGCAATGCCCTATTATGTGTCATATCTATGTACTAGTCTGTTTTTGTTTTGTTATTTATCACCTTTATGTTCTGTTGTTATAGTGTGTACATTATTGTGGACAGTTTATATGACTTAACACTCTTAACTAGAGAATATGTTTATTTGTATTAGCATTAGCTTCTTCTGTCCACCATATTGTCAAATTATCAGTGCTATTCCTTCCTACATGTTGTCAGGCAATTGTATAGAAGTTTTTGTCGAAGAATAACATTATTTTAAAATGGAGAGCAAAAGCTTGCAGTCATATACTTCTATGGGAGTCTTGCTTTACTTGTTTAAATATTGAAATATGTCCCTACACCAAATGTATTTTTCAAAGGCACTGCATGGAAATGATAAATTAGAGGACCAACGGGCCATTATTGTGCTGCTAAAAATGTAATTTCTTCTGCTGGTCTGACTAGCAAGAAATCTTAAGTATTTCCTAGTTATATGTCACAAGTGCATAAGATTCCGTCTGGCAGTCAATAAGCTCTGAAACAGCTTTTATAAGGTTACTGCATTACTTTCATATTTCTCATACCATTCCCTATCCCTTCTCTGAACAGGGCCCCAATAGATTATTATAAGCCACAGTGGTTGAAGTGGACCAGTATATCGTGCTTATGTGTATATCGTGCATCAAATTCCATTTACTTACATTTTTCGTACCGCCTCCTCTAGATTTCCACTGATAAGCCATATAAATTCGGGTGGTGCTGAGAGGTGTTGCCATGTCCTTTATTGTGTGGCTGCTTTTGTATTTACAAATACTGAATTCCATTGCATTTGTTTGTGCAATGTTGGACATTTTTATATGTAATATTGTATTTCTTTATGTCCAGAATGTATATTTTATTTGATTAAATTTAAAAAAATTAAAATGTATTTGATTATTTTATGTGATAGGTATTTTGGCTTCTGTTTATGTGTGTATGACTAACATGTCTTACCATGCCATCTTTAGTTGCATCAACCATCACCTATTTGACATGTTACAAATGTCTTGTCTGCTAAAATGCATTCACCAGCTTTCTAATTATACATCAACCACATTATAGACACTTGAATTGTTTACAATGATTAGCAGTAAAGTTAAAACAATTACATTAAATCATACTTGCCAACTTTTGAAACCTTGTGGCAGGTGTATTAGGGGCATGGTGATGCCATTGCATCATCGTGGCCCCGTCCCCATGCCCCTAAAATGGCCAAATTAATGGCATTGCCTAACGGGGTATGGTTTAATGAAGCAAATTTGCCTCATTAAGTCCCACTCCCACAATGGTCCAGGAGGACTTATTGATGTTTAAGGTTGAATTATTCTTTCCTGATCTTGTTTGATTCTGATAATCTCGGTACATATTATATAAGAGATTACATTGAGGCCAGTATAAACAAATAAATGGATATTTATTGTGAGGGTTTCTTAAGTTTACCGTGAGAAAAGCAGAAAGCAGTACTACTATAAATGTTCTATATTTAAGGAAGGAAAATATGCTATTGTCTACTTTGGACAGAATGATTTCTATATCAGCAGTGTTTACACAGATTAATGATTCTCACTATAATCACCAAAAGGTTTGTTTTTTAGCATAATTAATATTTTAGGGAGATGTGTAACCTCATGTAAAGATACAGTTAAACTCGCCTTGTCAAAAGCCTATTCACAGCAAAAACACTTTCTGCACTTCTAAATACTAAAGTATGATATGCATTTAGTGTACTATAGCTTTGCGTCTATATTACTGTATATGCCTACAAAAACTGGATATTTCCACTTAAAATCTTATACCTAAATAAAGTAAAGACTCCAGGCCTTATTCATTAAGGAAAGTAAAGCAAAAAAAAAACGAGTAGCTTTGCTCCTTGGCAAAACCATGTTGCATTGGAGGGGGAGGTAAGTTTAAAATGTAGGGATAGATTTATATTTGGGGAAGATCATGTCCTAGATCAACTTTAAATTTCAGTGTATAAATAAAGCTATCAAGTAATTGTGTGCTACATGAAGAAACAGCCAGTATTTAACTTGTGCAAAATAATAAACTAATAATAAAACTAATATGCACCCCTTGCATTGTAGCATGATTTTGCCCAGAAAAAAACTTACTCCTTTTTTTTGCTTTACTCTCCTTAATGAATCAGGCCATCCACATTTTTGAAGTGCAACTGTCACCCATACTCCCAGTCCAGGAGACTTCCAAATTTGTAACTGTCTTCCAGGACTTCCGAGAGAGGAAGCCATCCTTGCGCCCGTCCCCCCGTCCCCTCCCCCCACACACACTTTCCAAGGGAAGTGGCTGGGGCCTATGTTGACATGTTTTGCTATTAGTTGTAGCACCATAGCCTATCAATTAGCTGGGAATCACCATTGACATCACCGAGGCACTTTGCAAGAAGATGCATTATTATGAATATTAGTTGATCCCACAATAATGACTAAGATGACAGGGACAATTGTCTATGCTTGTACATTACCATAACATTTCAAATTAGATGTAGCATGGTAAGTTGAGTTGTTTGAGTAAAAGTATTTGAAAATACAAGTGCTCATTTATTCAACTAGGATTAATGTAAAATTTGAAAGTTAGTTTGTGGTTAACCTTATGAATGTACACAGTGTAGCCTGATAACAGGGATGTCTTGTTGCCAGCTGGATTGAAACAGAGATTGTAGCTACAGATAACATAAACAATTACCCTGTTTCAATTTTATTATATATTTTCTTGTTTTAAACCAAACTCAGTTTGGTTATTTTGGCAAATTGATTCACAAATCTTTTATTGATGTTTCAAGAACAAATAAGTAATTGTAAAAAAGTTATGTATAATGTGCACTTGTTAATTTTTTGCTGTCTGACATTCTTAAAGAAATACTTCTACGAAAACGTCATTTTTAACAAGAATTGTGTTAAAAAATTAACATTTCAAAATACTTCTCTGTTATGAATTCTACTCTATTTTAACTGATTTCATTGTTGCAAAACATGGAAATTCTTAAAATCTCGTATTTTGCACATCTTTATAAGACATCATTATTGTCATTTTTTGCTGGAAATTTGTACTGTGCCCAGGTTTTAATAGAATACTGATAGCACATGGGTTACTTAAATGGTTAACTAGGAGTCATAAAATGAAATGGCATATTTATGAGTGTCACTGATTGTACCTCAATAAACTATTTATGACGGTAGACATATAAATACTATGAACAAAGAGCCAAATTTGGTTTAAAACAGAGCAAAGCCAAGAGTGACCAGACTGAAAAGAAAAAAATTGAAGTTGCTAGAGTGAATTACAGGAGACTGCCATTAGAACATAGCTTGTAGTTTGACAATAATTTGGCTAATTAGCTCATTAGAATGTGTTGCCCACATGCCAACGATAGACAGAACTTTGCTGTGCACACAAAGGGGTCAATACGGTTGCAACTGTTATGTGCATTAAAGTTTTGCTTTATTTCATAAACATAACAGTTGTGGCTCATTAGCACACAAACCCTTATAAATCTCATTGATATGGTCCCTGAAGAAATAATAATCTTAAAGTAATCATCTGTGTAACAAGAAACTATTATTTTCTACATATTAAAGCACTGCATCTTCAAGATATTTTACACCATAGTTTTTCGTTCAGGATTTGATCCAGTTTAATATGCTTTGTTTGCAGACAGATTTTCATGTGTTTTTAAAAAAAAGAAAAAGTAGATAGTGCTTGGAAAAGATTTACGGCATAATATATTTTACACCATGGCTGGTGGAGGCTCCAGAAGAATTTATAACATCATGGATTGTTTAGTTAATGTTTCGAACTAATAAATGATTCATGCGGCAATGGAACTCCACTTTTTACTAACTTCATTCTACCATCAACAGATTAGATTAAATCCCCATTTACGGCATTATATTAATATTTTCAATGGCAGACTAATCTAAGAAATAAATGTGTCAGTTTCTATGGATACGCTGTAATGGGTACAGTATAAGAAAGAGGCCCTAGGCCACACAAGAAGCTTAATGTACAGATTGGATAGGAAGACATTATTTATTGCAAAGCTATCAAGTCAGAAATATTTAGAGATCGCATTTTTGCATTCGGTCATTTGACTGCAGTCAATTTGTTTAGCTGCTAATATAGAGCAACAATTGAAAATCACAATATATATATATATTTTTTTTATTTCATACTTAGAGTTTTTGCAGACTAACATTAGGAGGTAAAGCATTTAGCTGGAGATATCATCATATACTGTATAATGCAAGCCACAATCCATAAAGATTTAAAGACATATTTTAGCTAAAAGGAAAATAGCTAAGATATTATGGCATCATTTATTGTTTGTTTTTTTTATAAAATATATTTGCAGTGTGTCAGCTTGGAAAAAGCCATATATACATGTGCACAAAAAAAGTACGTCTGATGATTTAATGAACTAAAAGTACCTGGTTATTGCTGAAGGGAAATTGGACAAATGTGTGTGTTTAGGAATAGAGAAACAAATTCTCTATTCTATTAATCAAATCTTATTTGATTGGATTCTGAATGATCATATAGCTTGCTAAGCGTATTGCAAAATATCGAAAGACCAGTTTTCCCTGTGTTTGATCAACATTACAATGGTCACCCATCCAGACTCTGCAAAGCAAAGACGTGCATCTAAGTGACAGCATAAGTGACAACAAAACAGCATGCACTCATATTTCTCCATCCTCTGACAGTGATTGTGCATGTATTGTCACCAGGGCGGCACATAAGAATGTTTGATCCAGCTCTACTTGAGAGATATGCAAAGTGAAAAATGCTATATCTCAAAGTCCAATTAATAAACTTAATTTTTAAACAGTAGTTTTATTATGTTTTGGGGTGGGTAAAGTAAGCAAATTGTGGGTTAGAACATAGCTTCCTTTACCAAAAGTATCTTCATAATGTAAGTACTTGCAATAATAGCCACGGGCCCCCTGTGATTACGGGCCCCCTGACAAATGCCCTCGTCCCCATCTGTAGTCGGCCCTTATTGACCACCATACTCTACCAGTGTTATATTTAGAGTTACTATTAGCCTCAACATGATGGGCCTGATCCATTAAGGCGCGTAAATGCCAATTGCCGTACACATGCCCGGAAATTAACCATAAACCAGAGAACGCAGCAACGTCCAATTCATCTTCAAGCACAAAGGATCCCAGGCGCACACTTTGGGGGGTTTCCTGCTGCCCAGAAAACCCCACCCCCTATTCCCGATGCTTAAGTGATGAGATCATGACAGAATTTTTTTTTGCATTATTCCATAATCAAGAATTTAGAAACTCTCCATATGGAAGCCCTGCGTTTGCCCCTGGCCCCTTATTACAGCCTCTGATTTCATGGGCGGAATGGGGAGGGTCTGTGCGTGTGCACTTAGTCAATGTACAGTAAGAGGAAGCTCAAACGCACGCAGCAGCCTCCGATTCAAGCTTTAGGTAGTCTAAGAGGTATGTATTTTTCTGTCGTATCACTTGCACCAGCTATAGGTGTAAGTGGAGATTACTAGCAGTGGCGGATCCAGGGGGGGGCAATCGCCCCCCCCCCTAGCAGACACTTGCTGCCGACGGCTGCACAGTATGTGCAGGTCCGTCCAGCCGTGACAGGCAGGGACAGTGTGCTGCCCGGCTGCTCTGACTGTGTTTAAAACACAATCAGAGCAGCCGGGCAGCACACTATCCCTGCCTGTCACGGCTGGACGGACCTGCACATAGTGTGCAGCCGTCGGCAGCCTAAGATGTTAGAAAGGGGCGGGGCCTAAATCCCCCCCCCCCTAAATCGCCCCGGGTACAGCATTTTTCTAGATCCGCCCCTGATTACTAGTGATAATGGATGTGTATGTATGTATGCTAGAACATGTGCAAAGAGGAGCAACTGCAAAAGTGTATTTTATGAATTGTAGACATTGATTACATCCTAATAAAAGTATTTATTTTCAATGTGTTCTTTTGTGACTTGATATACCACATATATATTGGAAGTATCCTGCAGTGTCTTGTCTGTTAGAGCAGAGCGGACTTACATACGTATTCATCAACAGACGTATATTTGCACCCGCTTCTTGTTGAATAAGGACATGCATATGACCGATTTGTGTGCAATTTTATAAAAAACGCCTGATTCATTGAGCAAAGTAAAGCAAAAAAATGAGTAACTTTGAACCTTGGCAAAACCATGTTACAATGTAAGGGGTGGAAATTAGTTTATTATTTTGCACATAAGTTAAATACTGGCTGTTTTTTCATGCGGGGCGCAAATACTTGATAGCTGAAATTTAAAGTTGATCTAGGACACGCCTTGCCCCAACTATAAATCTGCCATCACATTTTAGACTTACCTCCAATGCAACATTGTTTTGCCAGGGTTCAAAGTTACTCAATTTTTTTGCTTTCCTTTCCTTAATGAACCAGGCCCAATATGTCCGTTTTGCATCCCTTGAAGAATCAGGTCTGATGTGTTAAAATGCACTACAGCTAAAATACATGTTGCCATGTGCAAAAAGCTTTCAATGACATTCATAAATAGGTATGTTATAGATTACATCCCTTGACAAAAATGAAGATGTGTGGCATTTCTACAGTTGTTGTGTCAAACCACTGTTTTCTGTTATCAGCCACTTTCTACAAAAGGCAGCTAAAATCAATGGCAGTAGTGTCGATCAATTGGGTTTTAGTGACACTAGTCTTTTAGATTTTGCATAATTTAGTTATTTTCTGTTTTCTGTTTTTTTCTGTGTGCTTATTAAAACATATGTGTTTATGTACTAGATACTGTATTTCCCCATTACCTTGAGGTGATTTCAGTGTTGCTGGGTCAATTTATCAAAACCTGCTTGTCATTATTCATGCTATATACAAGGTATGTTGATGGGCTCGCAGTTAGAAAATACATGCAATTTTAATTTTATCTGTGTAGAACATTCTCGTTTGGTCTTTGTAGTGTAAATGTTTCATTCTGTGTAGTTGTGTTTTGTTAGTATTGGCAGATAATTAAGTGTAGGAATAATTAACTGTCTAAAAGAGCTATTTTGTATTGTGACGTTAGGTGGAAAAATAATAAAATGAAATGCTTGAAAAGCATTTTATCTCTTCTTTGTAAATGGTCTTTTGGCTTTGTTAGGAGACAGAGCAGCTGTCTTGCTTTCATCATTGTGTAATGATTGAATTCTGTTACTTTGTTTTTGTCCCATCCAGCCTAATTTATTTTATTTTTCTCACAATAGAAGATTGGGGGGACACATCAGGAATGTGTGTATGTTAAACACAAACTTTTTCCCGGAGCTCAGTGAAAGAATAATCTGACCTCAAATACTAATGAAACTTATTGCAGAAAAATAGTCAAAATATGAGGGTAATTCAATATGCTCTGTGCCATTAGTGAAAACAAATTATTTAAATGGAAATGAACAGCCTTTTGTCTAATTGCTGGACAGATAGCGCACTATGCTTTATCTGCAATCTAGCCTTTTTAAATGCACCCCGTGGTTTCAAGGTTGGTATGTACATGGGAAACACAAAGAAATGTGTTTCACAAAGCTGTGAAACATGGTTTACAAATGTGTAATTTTGTAAATCATGTTACACAAGTTTTTAAATTGTCTTACGAAGCAATGAGGTATTTATTCAGAAACATAAATAAATATTACATATTGATGAGAAGTAAGATCTGTATGTTTTGTTTAACTTGACATTTCATTATATTCTTTGTGTTATGGGAATATTTTATAATATCGTGTCCTGCCTACCACCACAGCTCATATTACATGCTGAATTAATTGAGGTTAATAGTGTTTGTTTTTAACATCAGTTAATTCAGCAGTGATTACTGTCATTAGAAGACAAGTAGGAAGACTTACATAACATTAAGGGGTCTATTTAATAAAACTTTGAAGAAGGAAAAGTAAAAATGTTGTCTTAGCAACGAAACAGATTCTTGCTGTCATTATGTAATACATTCCAGAAAATAATAACTAGAATCTGATTGGTTGCAATGGACAACACCTCTACTTTTTCTTTTTAGATGTTGTAGTAAATCTACCCTTAAGACTTATATTGAAAGTATACTTACTTTGAATTGGCAGCATGGTGCTTAAGTGGTTAGCACTTCTGCCTTACAGCACTGGGGTCATGAGTTCAATTCCCGACTATGGCCTTATCTGTGAGGAGTTTGTATGTTCTCCCCGTGTTTGCGTGGGTTTCCTCCGGGTGCTCCGGTTTCCTCCCACACTCCAAAAACATACTGGTAGGTTAATTGGCTGCAACAAATTGACCCTAGTCTGTGTCTCTGTCTGTGTGTGTATGTTTATTAAGGAATTTAGATTGTAAGCCCCAATGGGGCAGGGACTGATATGAGTGAGTTCTCTGTACAGCGCTGCGGAATTAATGGCTTATATAAATAAATGGGGATGATGATGTTGATGATGAATGTTTTGATGACAAAAGAACATTTTACTAATTTTTTATTTTACAGTTTTTAATATAAATGGAGGTTACTTAAAGGACTAGTAAATCCTAAGGACCACCCCAAACAGACACTTGTGAAGTGCCCCTGATACTTCTGCCCCAGTTGGACAAGACTTCATTCACGAGTAATACTTCATTACCATAGTTTATCCACAAACAGGCTCTCTCCAATGTTGGCTGCTCAGCCATATGAGCCACGCTCCTACAATTTACAGTCAGTTGCCTTCTCCTCTAAATTATATATAGACCCGAAGCAAGGTAGTGCCTAGTAGGATGTCTCTGATGGAGACCTGATCCTGTATAAATGCAGCAGAGTAAACCTAGTACACACTACAGAAATTGTCTCCCGATGCGATATCGTTAACAATTGTACCAACGAAAGTCCCAATCAGGACGTCAATCGGTGCGTACGTGCTTTACACAATTTTACACAATTTACCCTAAGATCTTCACCTTTCATCTGTCATAACCATCGGCTGAAAAGATTGTGACTCTGTAATCTCTATGGAGATCTGCCTACACTGCTGGTCGTGAGTGCAGACACACTGCAGAAATTGTCCAACATCATTCCATCATTTATAGAGATTTTTAGTCCGGTTATAAAATCAAACGAAACAATACGAAGTGCTTTGGTACGATAAGACATGATCGTGGAAGTGTACACACTAATGCAATATTGGACCTAACAGTAGTTTATTGGGTGAAAAACCTGTAGTGTGTACCTAGCTTATCTGCAAAGTTAGAAATATGTGTGTTGGTATTGCTCCCTGCCACTCCGCCTGGTCTGTTGACCGAAAAGGGGTGCAGCAGTCACAATGTCACTCATGCAATCACAAAGCCAGACAGCCATGGCAGTAGATACAGGAGAAACCGGTTTTAACAGGAGGTCATTATGGTTTTAATACTAAACATGGTTACTGGCCTTTAACAAAAAGGTGAACTAAATTGATGGCAATTTATATAGAAATCAGCAATTTGAGGCAAATGGAGATTTAAAAAATGTATCAACGGTTAAACTCACTGGGGGTGTGAGGGGGCTTATTCGGAAACATTTATTTTGCAACTACAACAAAAGAAAGAACTAAAAGCACACAAACCACAAAATACATAAAATTTAATTGAATTTTATGTTCACAGTTATGTATCTTCTTTATAGCTTAAATTTGGTCCTCTGAAATAAAACACTAACTTTGTTTTAAAAGCATCCAAAGAATGTTGATTTAAAATAAGATAAGAACATGTAAAATTTTAGCTTTATCCAGTATATTATTTTTTTATTTTATGGCCGTTATGAAATAACATTTTAATTAAGTGTAACCCACATTTATATTTATAAAAATGCACAGTACGTTGTATGTGACCTAGCACAATTAATTGAAACTTGTTACATTCCCAAATAGTGATTACTTTTCACACTGACTTCAATTATTTGTGTTTCACATAAGTTATAGCAGTTTCCACACATGGCTTATTCGTGCAAATTTTAGAGTAGTGCATCCTGAATTTAAGTGCTAAGTAATATACATGAAAAGAGTGAGCCTATGGCTGATTTGAGGGGTTGGAAATAGAAAACATTGCTTGCAGCATGGAGGACTTGAAAGGTATGCTCAATCATGCATTAACAGACCTTATGCATTCACATTACAGTTTACTAGTTGTATTCAGTTAATTTGCTTTTTTGGTTTCTTACATGCAGCACATAATTACTAATATATGCTGCCAGAAAAAGCTTTTAAATTCAGTCTTACCGCAAATATGCAATAGTATAAGTTTATGAGGTTTCGACTTATGAATGTATGATTGTTCATTTTTCCAATGATTCTGGCTCCATAAATAGAGCCCTGTTTGAGTTAATAGTTCAGCTCTTACCATGGCAATCTGAAAGCTTATATGTAAACAGTTAGTCATGTTCCTGTATTATCAGAGTAGCAAATGAGTACAGCACCTTTAGATATGCTATCCCTGTGCAAACAAGCAGCAGCTGTGCTATTGTTCTAGGCCTGCAAATAACTATAAATTTTAATGACCCAGGAAAGAGAAAGATAAAGTAAAGGGAAAATAATGCTTGAACATTTCTTAGTACAAAAAGTAATTTTGTAGATAAAATGTGATTTATACTTCAGTGCCTGAGTATTTTGCAGCAAAGTGCAAATTGGCACGCCAATTATAAAAATGATTTAGGGTTTGTACGCACCTGTTTTCTGGGTACGTTCTGCTAAACACACAGAAACAGTTCTTTAAATTTATACTTTCTTTAATGCATTTGTTTTGCCTTTACTGGCTGCTTTGCAGTTGATCAATGAAATTAAATTAACACATATGAAGGACACAGCATTGCAAGAAGTGTGAGTGACACCATAAGAAATAATTATTGTTTTTATGTTTTCTAGTTTCTTTATGTAAACACCAGCAGTGTACAAGGGGTTTTACATAGTTACTGTAAAGGAAAGACAGAAGAGTCAGCACACCAGAGTAATTCTAAGGATTATGATCCCATATTTAGTACAAAAGAAAAACTGTTTTGGAATCTTATTAGAAAAAGCTATTTTGGGATGATCGCCTTCATGTGACTTCAGCACTTAGAGTTTAGGGCTGTCATATAGTAATATAGATACTGGTTGTCCCTGGATACTTCCAGTGTTTGACATCTGAAACTTTCAACTCATTTTGCTTCTGATTAGGAGGATTAGGGGTAACTGACACTTATAACTGTTTTGCTATATTAACCATCCAATAGAGTGCAAGAGGTATTTATAAGGGCAGATTCCATTAATAAAACATCCGCACAAGGTGCCCCCAGGACGGCTACGAGACTCCTCGACACCTCGCACAGATTTTTTTTTTACAGAAGTAAAGCTGTTTTTTTTTTTTGCTCAAATCCAATAGAGGTGCGAGCTAAAATCTGCATTAATTTTTTATGGTAATCTTGGTACAAAAGCGTTTCCGCGACAATTGAATCTATCCCATAGACTAAGAAACACAACATTTCATGTAGGTCCCAGTTGTTAGGTAAGAAATAGGGGTCCTAGCTTAGTTGCAATGCTGCATGGGTTCAACTAGGGAATCTCAGGTCAAAGTTCAGCATACGTCTACATGCACTAATCATCATCATCATATTTATTTATATAGGACCACAGAATCCAAAATGCTACACAAACAACAAAAAATAAGCTGAAAAAAATACAGATAAGTAAGGGACAAGAGAAGCCATAGAATCAGTAAAATTCAATACAAGAGAATGTAGAGCAAGCAAATATATAAGGAGACACAACTGGAACAAAGGAAACATTACAAAGAGGATGAAGAGATAGTAGGTAGAGAGGGCCAAACATGTGAGAGTTAACATTAAAATTATTAGGGTAGTAAATGGAGATGATAGCGGTGGAGTGAAATGGGCATGTGGAGCGTGAGGTGGGAATTGTCTTTGGATGGGGCCAAGTAGGCCAATGTGAAAAGGTGGGATTTGAGGGAGCGTTTGAAACATTCAAGGTTGGGGCGAGCCTGATTGATCGGGGCAGGAAGTTCCAAATGTGGGGAGCAAAGTCCTAAAAGTGGGAGACTGAGGTGGTGACAGGTGGTGAGGAGAAGCGAAGGTCATTGACAGAACGTAGTAGGCGAGTAGAGGAGTATTTCTTGACAAGGTTGGAGATGTATGAAGGGGAGGCATCAAAGGGTGCTTTATAAGGAAGGATAAGCAACATTAACTGTACTAATCTGAAACTGAGTGTACTAATTGTACTAACTCTATTATATATATATATATATATATATATATATATATATATATATATACAGACAGTAAATATATACCAGGGTCCATTTTTTGCCAGCAGCCAATTAACCTACCAGTATGATTTTGGATTGTGGGAGGGAACCAGGGCACCCAAAGGAAACACAAACACTGGGAGAACGTACAAGTTCCTCATAGAGAGGGCTGTGAGGCAGCAGTACTAATCACATTGCCACTGTGCTATCCCTCTTGAATTATGTAGAACACTTTATATAATTACATGCATTTTTTTGAAAGGGATATTATTATATACAGTAGACAGAATCTTTGACAGAGCAATATGGTTGCATCGGTCACATTTGCAACCAAGGAAAGAGCTCCTAGAAGTCCTATTGGCCCCAAACAGAGGCCTGTGCATGTCTGATAACTGACAACTAGATCCAATGGCAACATATATTTAGGGTACAAAATATTTTTTTGTGGACCCACCAGACTTCATAGGAGGTTGAGGACCTTTTGGCGGATTAAAGTTTTTTTTATTGTGACAGCAGTAATTAATAATAATTATTTATATAGTGGCTTTCTTCCAATATGACTCATAGTACTTTACATTGTGGCATAGGGAAAAACAGTCAATTTGGGCACGCTCAGCTGCTATTCTGTGGATCATTCACATCAGCCCCTGCCCCATTGGATTCCCTGACACAAATTCCCTGCCACACACACACAATAGAATCCATTTTTGTCATAAGCTAATTAACGCACCAATATATTTTTGGACAGCAAGGGAGGAAACCAGATGCAAACATGGGGTGTACATACTTAACACAGAGAGGGCCATGGTAGGAAACCCATGACACCAGCTTTGTGAGGCAGTAATGCTATCCTCTGGGCTGCCATGTTGCATGTTGGCATACTTTACCCCTTTGCAGCAAAGTAGAGTATGGGTGCGATTGGGAACATAATTAAAAATATCATTGCAACTATTATTTATAAAAGAACTTAGGTAGCAGGTCTCATCACAGATTCTTTCTATTTTTTTCTCAAATTCATACTAATATTCGAAATACAAAGTAAAATGAATGTAAATTAAATGCAACAACATTTACTTTTCTCAAATCCTTTTAAAGATTATTATTGCTTCACATTCAAACAAGACCCCATTGGACAAATTTATGTAAACTCTTTATTTTATGTACCGTAAGTACTATAAATGAACGCTGTGTCCAGGCAAAAATGTGTAATTCTGTCCTGTAAAGTCCTACAGCCTATTACTTATACTCTCTAGTTCTCTTTCTGGACAAGGTTAGAAAAATGTTAGTTATTTTAGAGCATGTCTGTCAAAAGTCCTGTTTTTTAGTATCAGTATCCGCCATTTAATTTCCTCACTAATATGCTGGTATGTTTAGTTTTAATCTGTTTTGCTGCCAGTCAGCCTTGCAGCAGTACATAATCGTACAAAGCATTCCAGTGTGCTGTGGCACCCAAGGAGTTAATTTGAGCTTGTGGAAGTGTATTCTTAACCAAAACAGCCTCCCTGGTGTAAGTATTTTAAAATGAGAGTTGTTGAGCCCCAGGGCTCCTTTTTGTTCAATGTTTTAAAAAAAAAAAAAAAAAAAAAAAAAAATCTTTTACGTGGGCCTCTATTTACAAAGTTTGGATCATATACTTGTAAGGCTGATTTAACTTAACGTCACAATAATCCCTTTTTATTTTTTAATGCTGTAGCATTACTTGTCAAGAAAAAACAAAAGTAACAAGTAAGATTATTTCTTCACTTTCAGTATATGGTGAAATTGGTGTAAAATATTCTGTAACCAAACAATGATCTATTTTTACCCTTCTTCCTCCCATTTGTAATGCACATGACCATACTACGTAGTTTTCATGGTAACTGTATTTTTAGTGAGCTAAATTGATTTTGGTTAAATTGGGAAGAGTTCTTATTGTACCATCCAAGTTGTGCTGTGATATCACCATGGATAAAATAATTTAACTGTATTTTATTTCTTTTAAAATTGTTTTACTTTTTTGTTAGTATAACACTATTCCATGTAAATAACATTTGCCTTGTGCTTTCATGTGTACAGATTCTGTAATTATGTTGCTCATGAATTCTAATCTTCTGACAGGAGGAAATCTATTCCTAAAGTCCTATCCATTAGTGAAATGAAAAAAGCCATTCTGTACAATCGTCAACATGAAGATCCACGTGAATGTAGAGATCACGCATGTACAGTATTTATCAGCCAGTAGAGTTGAGACAAAATTATGCAGTAGAATTAATTTCACGTGTTGGTGAAATATCAACATATATGAAATGTAGCTCTTTGTCCAATAACGGACAAAGAGCTACACTGGGCACTGAACATTACTTAACACATGGGACAATTCACCATCACTGGAACCAGGCATAATTATTGAATACCACACTCCGACACTACTTCCCAGACTGTAAATACAATCACATTTGCAGTGATATATTAAAGTCTAAACACTTCTTTTTTCAAGTCCATTAGAACTTACATAAAGACTTTCCCTTTCCCCAAAGTTTATGACCAACATTTATTACAAGCCAAGCCCCAGCACTCTAACTAAGGATACCATAAATACTCCTTTTACTGAATTGTGCAATATCAGAGATAGCCTGTTCATTAGAATACACAACAGTCCCAAGATGACAAGAAAATGGGATAATGCTCAGGATTTCCTTTCATTCTAGTCAGGAGCCAAATACATCCCCATCATAATTATACTCAACAGCAAGTCATAGTTTGCAGTTTGGTAATGCAAGTTACTGACCTGCACAGAACCATTGCAAGTGGTCTAATTAGTTAATCAAGCGGTAAACAGATTAAACCAGGCACTCAACCAAGCAAACAGGTCACTGGTACCTAGTATGTATGTGTGTCTAGGGTAGGGAATTTAGACTTTAAGCTATAATGGGACAGGGATTAATGTGACTGATTACATATTCTAGGTATAGCACAGCGTAGAATGATTGGCGCTATATAAATTATAATAACAATAATAATAATTTAGCAGCATACACCAATGGCCAAATCGGTTGAGATTTGGCCAGATCACTTCTAGCCGCACAGAAGCCTGTTAGCGCAGTTGGAAGATCAGCGCACACACAAGCCAATAATTATATCCTGACTTTATTTTTCGATATACCCAAAAATTATAATAGTTCATCATAAGGCCTACCATCGATGCCAATATTATAGGGTGTTTGGCCATTCTGGGCAATTGCTTTGTGGTTGCTGTGTTTGACCTGTGTGTTTTGCCCTCCTGTACATTGTCCTGTCATTGTCATTGTCCTTGCAATCCAATCCCAATGTTCCCTATTAGGCTGACACTAATATAAGAAATAATGAAACTATTCAGGCCAGCAACAGGCAATTCAGACTGTAGAATGTGGTTGCATTTGACATATTGGCCCTGATTGATTAAAGAACTTAGGCAAGAAATTTCATACTTAAGTCTCCTGGACAAAACCATGTTAAAATGCAAGGGGTGAAAATTAGTTTTCTATTTTGCACATAAGTTAAATACTGTCTGTTTTTCCATGTAGCACACAAATATCATCTTTAAATTTCAGTGTACAAATAAGCTATCAAGTATTTACGTGTTTCATGAAAAACAGACAGTATTTAACTTATGTGCAAAATAGAAAACTAATTTTCACCCCTTGCATTTTAGAATGGTTTTGTCCAGGAGACTTAAGTAAGAAATTTCTTGCCTAAGTTCCTTAATGAATCAGGCTCAATGTTTTCGACATAATATAATATAATACTCTTTGGGTGTTATATTCCATCTAATCACGAATTAGCGCTACAGTATATGACTGTAAACCTGACAACTGTTTGTTACAGTTTCAAGACAATGAACTCAACTGGCAACAATGTTTAAATGAAAAGTCTTGACAAGTCAGTTGAAGGCACTTCCATTATCCAACCTTTTGTAACGTCAAGTTTACTCTGTGTCATTAAATAATGATTTCTAGGTAGAATTTTTCCACTTGAGAGGAAAAAAAAATATACTGAAGAAAATGTAGTTTAAATGGAACTTGAATGTAGTTGGGATGTAACAAAATATTAAGCATACACATCTGCAGAACGTCAGGGATCATTTCAGCTTTTCAGAAACAGAGGAATCTCTTCAGTAATTTTACCAGATGTTGGAAAGCATTCCAATAAGCTTCATTTACTGTATGTTGCATATAATGTGCTTTATATTAAATCTATTGAGCAAATATTCCTTGTAATATTTGAAATATTATGGCAACGGTAGGCAACTTTAGTTTTTAATTTTGTTGTACCTATGAAACAGATGTCCATTGACATTACTTAACAGTAGCACTGGGTTTCAATATAATGACTGTGGACTTTGTCTCTAGCTCTTATGTGGTTCAAAGAAGAACTAAATCCAGATGAGTGTAAAGATGTGACCCCCTTGCTCCCCCTACAGTACATAAGCCTCTTTTGTCATTATCATCATCATCATCATCACCATTTATTTATATAGCGCCACTGATTCCGCAGCACTGTACAGAGAACTCATTCCCATCAGTCCCTGCCCCATTGGGGCTTACAGTCTAAATTCCCTAACACACACACACACACAGACAGACAGACAGAGAGAGAGAGAGAGACTAGGGTGAATTTTTGATAGCAGCCAATTAACCTACCAGTATGTTTTTGGAGTGTGGGAGGAGACCAGAGCACACGGAGGAAACCCACGCAAACACGAGGAGAACATACAAACTCCACACAGATAAGGCCTGTTGTTGCCTATTGTTGTGTGAATGTGCTCAGTTACAAAGGTTGGCATCTTCTGATAGGAGGAGATGGGCAGATCAAGGTGTTTCAAGCTACATGCAGGATGGGCATACTCACGCACCTTGGATTACGCCAATGCAAAATAATGAAATGAAATTGAAGAGGCGAAGAGTGCGAGTATAGGTGGGGTCACCTGGTAAGCAGAAAGCCGCAGATCCCTTTCCTTCATTAAAGGATTGCTTTTATATGGGTGCTCAGGAGGTGCTGGTAATATGGAGTCTTCCTATACTTTCAATTGGACAGCTTTTTATTTACAAACCAGTGGCATTTGGTGTACATTTATATATGGAATGAAAATAACTAAACACACAAATTTGACACATAGTATGAAGGCTGTCTCAATGTTCACTGACTCTCATGAATTTAAGACATAGATGATAAAGAGAGACATTTTATATAACTTTTTATTTATAACATTTTACCGGTTTCTGCCTAGCTAGATATTATATTTAAATGTGTACCTTTAGTGATTCCATATAATTCTTTACATACAGTCAGGTCCATAAATATTGGGACATCCACACAATTCTCATATTTTGGGCTCTATACACCACCACAATGGATTTGAAATTAAACAAACAAGATGCGCTTTAACTGCAGACTTTCAGCTTCAATTTGAGGGTATTTACATCCAAATCACGTGAACGGTGTAGGAATTACAACGGTTTCTATATGTGCCTCCCACTTTTTAAGGGACCAAAAGTAATGGGACAATCGACTCCAAAGCTATTTCATGGACATGTGTGGGCTATTCCCTCGTTATTTCATCATCAATTAAGCAGGTAAAAGGTCTGGAGTTGATTCTAGGTGTGACATTTGCATTTGGAATCTGTTGCTGTTGACTCTCAATATGAGATCCAAAGAGCTGTCACTATCAGTGAAGCAAGCCATCATTAGGCTGAAAAATCAAAACAAACCCATTAGAGAGATAGCAAAAACATTAGGTGTGGCCAAATCAACCGTCTGGAACATTCTTAAAAAGAAAGAACGCACCGGAGAGCTCAGCAACACCAAAAAACCCGGAAGACCACGGAAAACAACTGTGGTGAATGACAGAAGAATTTTTTCCCTGGTGAAGAAAAACCCCTTCACAACAGTTGGCCAAATCAAGAACACTCTCCAGGAGGTAGGTGTATATGTGCCAAAGTCAACAATCAAGAGAAGACTTCACAAGAGTGAATATAGAGGGTTCACCACAAGATGTAAACCATTTGTGAACCACAAAAACAGGAAGACCAGATTAGAGTTTGGCAAACAACATCTAAAAAATCCATTACAGTTCTGGAACAACATCCTATGGACAGATGAGACAAAGATCAACTTGTACCAGAGTGATGGGAAGAAAAGAGTATGGAGAAGGAAAGGAACTGCTCATGATCCAAAACATACCACCTCATCCATGAAGCATGGTGGTGGTAGTGTCATGGCGTGGGCATGTATGGCTGCCAATGGAACTGATTCCCTTGTATTTATTGATGATGTGACTGCTGACAAAAGCAGCAGGATGAATTCTGAAGTGTTTTGAGCAATATTATCTGCTCATATTCAGTCTAATGCTTCAGAACTCATTGGATGGCGCTTCACAGTGCAGATGGACAATGACCCGAAGCATACTGCAAAAGCAACCAAAGAGTTTTTTTTAAGGCTAACAAGTGAAATGTTATGCAATGGCCAAGTCAATCATCTGACCTCAATCTGATTGAGCATGCATTTCACTTGATGAAGACAAAACTGAAGGGAAAATGCCCCAAGAACAAGCAGGAACTGAAGACATTTGCAGTAGAGGCCTGGCAGAGCATTACCAGGGATGAAACCCAGCGTCTGGTGATGTCTATGCCTTCCAGACTTCAGGCTGTAATTGACTGCAAAGGAGTTGCAACAAAGTATTAGAAAGTGAAAGTTTGATGTAGGATTGTTTAGTTTGTCCCATTACTTTTGGTCCCTTAAAAATTGGGAGGCACATATAGTAACCATTGTAATTCCTACAATGTTCACCTGATTTGGATGTAAATACCCTCAAATTAAAGCTTAAAGTCTGCAGTTAAAGCACATCTTGTTTGTTGCATTTCAGATCCATTGTGGTGGTGTATAGAGCCCAAAATATGAGAATTGTGTCGATTTCCCAATATTTATGGACCTGACTGTATGCATCTGCAGTCCCACAAAAGAAGGTTCATCTCCATTTTACGGGATTAGTTCCAAAAGCACAATGTGGGTAGTCATTCTGTATACGTGCTAGGCAAACAAGTAGGCACACTTATTCAATGTACTGTGCCTCAGCTTATTTTGCAGTTAGATTTTATAGGGTTCATTTGTACATTTCTGAAGATCCACACATTTTCTTGGTTGCTATCACTCAGAAGTCTATTCATCTCATAGTGTATGTCCTGCTCTGAACAGTAGAGGTAATTGTATGTGTTGTTTTTAAAAATAATGTACTAAAGCTACATTGTGCCCTGCACACTACTTAAAATATGGGCCACTCCACCACCACTGGATACTTTTTTTCAATGGTCCTTGCCTAATCATCCAATACCAAACTCCTATCTCCACCACAATCACATTTGCAGTGATATGTAAGATACTACATGCTTCTTATTCCAAGTTCATCAGAACAGACAGTAAGACTTTCCATTCGTTCAAAAAGTTCATTATAAACCAAGTTCATTAAAAACCTCAGCACTTTAATTATAGATAACACACATCAAACTCTTACTGAATGGTAAAACATCAGAGATAGCCTGTTCATTAGATTAAACAGCTATTTAAGATGTTGCCATAACAGCCAAAATGCATGATCACTTATAAATTGTAAATGTTATATTTCCTAGGTTAAAGGACCGCTAAACCGAATGTCAAATTATTGCAACATGAGAAAGCCTGCAAGATTAATAAATATGGCATTGTTGTACTAACAAGCAACCACATTACCGATCACCACCTTAAGGCTGGGCACACACTACAGAAAATTTCTCCCGTAATTTCTCTCTGCCATAATGAGATTTTTAGTCCGTTTTTAAAAATCTCATTCAATGGTACGATGGTCTTTGGAGCGATAATCGTTCATTGTTGCAGTGTACACACTAATGTGATATCAGGCCAAGCGGTCGTTTATGGTCTGATTGACCCAATAATCGGCTGAAAACACTGTAGTGTGTACCCAGCCTAAGGACTAGTTTGCTACTTTCAAACAAGTTTAACAAATGGATTGTGATGATGAAGATGAAGGTCATGGTTTTTAATCAAGATTACAAATGGAATTAATACTGATAAAGATGAAGCTCAAGAGCATTGATTGACTACACATAAAGCTAATGTCATATCTTATTATTGAGGAAGATTTTGTATTTTAGTTTTTATTTTGCACATGTATATTTTCATGGATCTTGATGACCTCTAGTGTAGTATGTAAGTAAACATATCATCCAGATAATTTGCACGATCATCAAGGTTTCATTAAATGTTAGTACATCACAAACACACTTAATTAGCCCAGATTAAAGCCGTCAGCAGTAGACTTGTGTCTGGTTCGTTGTCCTGCTCCCCTAATGCACAAGTCGTGGTAAGAGGTCAGTAATCTGCAGCTTAGTTATGGGGGCATTATCCTAACCCCACCACACAGGAGTAGATAATTAGACAGTGACCTCTTGGTCCCCATAATGTTAAAGGAACAAAAATTAGAGCCCTCAGCACTAACAAACGCAAAACAAGTCTTCTACCATGGCCCCATACTGATGGGTTACATCTCCTGATTAACAGACAGGTGTTTATATAATAAGGGTGCTTGAACCTTTTTCACAGCAATCTCAGCACTCCTGGAGGACATAAAGAAGCTTCTAATGATGACTAGTTTTGTTCTGTGAGCTTGGGCTGCATTATGCCAGTCACACACCTCATCACTGGTCACTGCAGGTTAGTGATTATAGTTTATGATATACAGTAATGTGCAGGACTAGTTTATAATGCCTTTGTTTTTAAATATCTGTTTGGTGCAGGAGTTCTGCTATCATAGAAATATGTTCTCACTATAAATCACAGAAAGTCCTAACAGTTTTGCATAGATTATCATGATGGCTTAAAGTGTATGCCCGCTTTCCATTCACGCAATCTGTCCCTGTAGAGGGGGATGAGCCTAATTTTCTATGTTCATAAATCAGCGAAGTGTAATTTTTCTTTATAACATTACTTTTTTTAACATACTGTTCATTTTATGTTTATATTTTAAAACAGATTTAATTTGGTTTTTTTAAATGATTGGAATATGGGTAGGATGGGGGTACAAAAGAAATAAAGGTGGGCAGGGAATGCAATCTCAATATGGCAAAAATAGTCTTTGTCTTGAGGAGACATTGATTATACAGCAAATAAACACTAAAATTGCGGCTTGGAATCCAATCTGGGGAACGGAGGCAAGACGGGGGGATAACCGGGGAAATGTTAGTAATGGTAGCAACTGGAATGAAAACAAAAATGAGAAGGGGATCGAGAGAACAAAGCTAATCTCTCACACAGTTGGTGATTGGTTGTTAATATTATATACGGTTCAGGAGAGCCAAGAATTGTAGAATTGTATGGGATGATCATGTATAATGCTAGTGATACATACTAGATTATTTGTTGATGAGTGCTTGGATAGTGGGGTGAGATCTTCTTTATTCCAGTTAATGGCTATGAGGCACCTGGCTGCTGCAAGAATGTGTCCTACCAGCTTTTGTACATGTTTCGGCATGTCAAGGATTGTTCGTGGGAGTAGGTAATTAGAGAGGTTGTGGGGAAGGTGGACTTGTGTGATATATTATTATAATTAGGTCACACTCTTCTTTCCAGAAATGTTCAAGTTTCAGGCAACTCCACCATATATGGGACAGGGTGCGGTGCCTTCTGTTCGACATCAACGCCAACATGATTTGGAAAGTGAGAGCTATATGGCGCTGAGCCTTGTTGGCACTAAATACCAATGGAGCAACAACCTGTACGAATTTTCTTTTATTCGCGTGCATATTGAGCTCTTGGTAACGCTTTCACATATTAGGGACCAGTCCTCTGGGCTCAAGGATTCACTCAAGTCTTCCAGCGTAACTCATGCAGTTCCTTGGACGGCTGCCCGTGTTTAGTACAGGCTTATTTTTAAATAGTGTAGTTCACCAAAATTGGATGAGGCTATTTTCCTGCAGTTATGGTTAGTTATGTAAAAGTCAGTATTCTCCGCTAATCATTCATTATCAATGTTCCTAGAAAAAAAGTCTGTAGATTAAAGCAACATAAATTATTATTTTTTTTATTTTATTTTAATTTATTTATTTATTAAATCTTTTCATTGTGACCTTCACAGAATGTTCTAATTAACGTTAGCTCAATGTCAATCAACCATGCAAATTGGTCTCCATGGTAGTTTTAAATTAAGTTAAATATATTTCTCAATACATGAACATTTAATGTTATTTTTCAAATAAACAAGGAGAATACTGCATACATTGAAATGATTGTTTTTGCATAATTTCCTGTTATTTGGCATTATATATATAGCTTGTTTTGTCTGTTTGTTTGAATGTTCAGCAGTAATGAACCAGCCCTTGGCCAATGGTTGTCAAGTACTTCTCAGTCTCCACAGAGCTAAGCCAAAGCAATATAGGAGCAAATGTAAAAACATTTGCCTTTCTTACATACTGATTATTCCTGATTTCAATTAAACTATTTTTATTTTCACCATTCTGTGTTTTTACATTTTGTTGATTTTATTGTTGATATTTTTCAATGCCTTATTGGGTTAGTTTAGCCTACAATTTACAGTTGTTGTTTTTTTTTTTAATGGCAACTAATGTGAAATGTTGAAATTAACAACCTTATATGTGGTGCACACCCCAACTTTAACAAATAGCTGAATAGATGTAAAACTGTGTTTAAACATGTTGAAGATCAGTTCCAAAGCCCACTGGTTGTGGAACGCATATTGTTTCGATTTTGCACCCCCTGCAGCCTACATTTGCAGGTTTACTAAGTTTAGCCTAATTTAGGGCTTAAATTAATTATGAGAGTGAGGATATATTATGTGCATTCCTGCAGAAGTTCAACTGGAAGGTACAAATTGCATTCCGATTAAAAGACCTCATATCTGCAGCCTCGAGACAGAGCAACACTCATCTTGTGAAAACTTCTGCTTCTCCACAAACAACGCCGTCTTGTACTGTATACCAATATACTCTGGCAGGAGTGTAACTATACATTTGTGGGCCTCATAGCAAAAATTTGGTTTGGACCCTACTTACCACCCAATGATGAAATAATGAAATCCCAATGGGGCTTTGACGACCCCCGTCAGTTGTGGGCCCATAGCAACTGCACCCTTTACACCTATGATAGATATGCCCTTGCACTCTAAAATTTTGGTGCATCAGCAAAAATCGAGGCATATGACATCTTATATATAAGACCTATTGCAACATTTTATTTAATAAATGTACTTATAGCATAAGTTAGAAATCAGAAACTATTTGCTAAATTCTGTTGACTGCACTGAGTTAAACAAAAATAATTATTTTAAATACATGTGTAGGAAAAAGTAAGCAGTATGGATAACATGACTCACGTTTTAACAATGCAGAGTCTTTTTATGCATATTTCTGTGTGTAATTTTCAGAATCCAATCATGTACATTGAGAAAGAAAGTGTTATTATTCATGGCACGTGTAGTTTTAGATTGAGTTCCATAAAATTAGGTTGCTTGGCAAGAAACACTTACATTTTATGAGCATTATTAATTAAAACATGCCTTATTTCGTTAATTGGATCTTTATATGCAGATATTTTTATTTTACTTGAGGCAATATACAGTAGCAGCATCAATATTTTTCAGTAGCTTTCTATTGTATCACAGCAGTCAGTAAAATGTTATGCCCAAAATATATACAAAATCCACTTGTTCATCAAACGTATGCTTCTAAGTTATGGGGCACAGTAACATGGGACAATTGAAAACCAGCCATAGTTGTGACAGTACATTAACTCCTATGTACTTATATGGGACCTTTCACATATGTAATTTATAACACCATAAGATAGTGGCTACAAATTGCCATATGTACCACAGTCACACAGTGCCAACTTCTACTGACAGCTAGTAGGTTAGTTAACGGGATTGATTTGGGATTGATTTCGTTTGTGGCCTAATATTACAGTAACAGTGCTCAACAGGTAAGACAGCTCTATAAGATCCAATGTGAAAGATTAACAAGGTTGTACATAAAAAATTTAGTACATATAAAAAAGAATGATAGAACTAGAAATGAATAAAAAAAATCAGAAGGAGTTAAACAGCTTAAGAAACACGCTTCTTCAGCCTCTCTGTAACCACCTCAGTGTAAGATTGTGTCATGACTAGTGTGTTACACTGCTAACCTCCTAAATACGTTTTTTATTGTCCCATTAGTGGTGGGGGATAATCTTCCAGCATAATGAAGAAATCTCCATATCAGTATACCAGATTTTGAGCTGCTCAAGAGATCTAATTCAAATTTAACTTATTGATCTTGTTGTAAAACTAAATAAATTAAGATAACTGGCTATGAATAGCTGTTCTCTGGGCAATGGGGAAAGCCCGTAGGAGTAATTTTTAATACAGATTGCAACCTGGAAGCTCAGTGGCTGAATGACATTTTCCTCAACCTGTTTGCTTCAGAAATAGATCAGTGAATTTTTCCCTTGACCCTGATGACCGTTCTCCAATTCATTCAACGCGGTGTAATATGTGAACAAGTGACTAACACACTCCTAACTTCTGTGACACCTTTGTACACCATGAGGCATGCTATAAGCATAGTTTACTTTGGCTAGATAAGCCCTATATAACTGCTGTCTTTCAGTTAGACACTGATCTGTTTATATGAGCCAGGGTCAAACCCGATGGCTAAAGAGTTGGCTAACACAGAACTAAATTGAGGGAGACTGTTAGAGTCTGCAAGTCATGCATAGACCAATTGAACTGCTAAAGAAGACCCTCCTGTGGGACACCGAAAGGGCTCCTTAAATATATAAAATGATTCAATATGAAATCACATATTCTGTTTTTCACAAATGTCAAGAGGTTCATTTGTTATTCAGACCAAACATTAGAATGGGGAAGAAATGTGATCTAAGTTTTGACCATGGGATGATTGCTGGTGCCAGACTGGGTGTTTTGTGAATCTTAGAAACTGCTGATCTCCTGGGATATTCACACACAACAGTCTGTAGTCTGTACAGAGAATGGTGCACAAAACAAAATCATCCAGTGAGCGTTCGTTCTGTGGGGGGCAATGACTTTAAGTTAAAGATTGCAAAAACTAAAAATTAAGCAATGTTTAAATGCCACAGCCAACCTGTTGTTGCTTACCATGTATCCCTCTATGGTCACAGTCTCCCCATCTAATGGCTACTTCCAGCAAGATAACACTCCACGTCACAGAGCGGGCGTCATCTCCAGCTGGTTCCTCGAACATGACAATAAGTTCAGTGTATTTCAGTGGCCTCCACAGTCACTCGATCTCTGTCCAATAGAACACCTTTGGGATGTCTTAGAATGGGCGATTTGCAGCATGACTGTGCAGGCGACAACTCTGTAACAACTGCCTGATGCTATCATGTCAACATGGGCCAGAATCTCTTATGTTCTTAAGTAATGTTTCCAACACTTTGCTGAATCCATGTCACAAAGAATTCAGTCTGTTCTGGGGGGCAAAGGGGGTTCCTGCCCAGTGCTAGAAATGTGTACTTAATAAAGTGCACACTGACTGTACATACTGTACATATATTTCAATATCAGAAGATGCCATTTCATATTGGATCAATTTATAATTTAGTTGCGGACCTTTTATTCAAGTTTAATCTAATGATCTGATGTTTTTCTACAATTTATTCCATATCAACTTGAAGAATATTGTTCATTATTCTTAGCCCACTCCTTAAAAAAAATATGTAATGGTTTATACTGGAAAAAATACCACTTATATGACTGTGTTGTGTCGAGGGATTTAGACAAATAATCAAATGGAAAAAGAACGAAAGTAATTTTGAAATTGCTTTTGTAGGATTATATTAAACACAGAAAGTCTGTGTTTTAAAAACAATGAAAAGTGCATTTACTAAATGTAGGTCACACAAACACTCTATTTCCATGAAATTGCCGACTTGCATGTTTTGTTGGCATAAGATGAATTTGTGCACTTTGTACAACCACTTAAATCATTAATACCATAGGGAATGGCAACTGTTTTAAGTTATATCTTATACTGAATAAAGTAAAATATCACCATGTCATTATTAGAACATTTTCTTTTCTTAAATGTCAAATGTGGATTTTTATAACATAAGTAAAATGACAGATGTGGAAAATTTGCTGTGCACTAATTCACTCATCAAACTGAAGACTCAAATCTTATGAACAACGACTTTTAGAGTAAACACTGAGGGCTAGATTTACTAAGCTGCGGGTTTGAAAAAGTGGGGATGTTGCATATAGCAACCAATCAGATTCTAGCTCTCATTTTGTAGAAGGTACTAAATAAATGAGAGCTAGAATCTGATTGGTTGCTATAGGCAACATCCCCACTTTTTCAAACCCGCAGCTTAGTAAATCTAGCCCTTAATCTTTGTAGGGTTACAATGAAAAGAGTAGAACATTAATATGAAGAGCAAGTTGGTAGAGATTTGGAGCATGTCAGTGTTATCTGGACCACAAGCCCTTTGGGCACCAAACCATGTTCCTAATTATACATTGTAACATTATCTAACTACGTTGTGCTGCTTTGTGGTGGCTTATGATTCTTTTTACTATACTTTGATAGCAAGTGATTCTGTTGCAATCAGCAATGCAGTGTTTTAACAATAATTCCAGTTTAATGGGACACCAATGACAAATCTCTTGAAGTACTAATTACATCGCTGATGGAGGCGTCTACTACTATGTGCAGGGTAGCTCAAACTTAATAAAAAAAATAATATAGGATTTAGTTGATTTAAAGTGACAGCTCTTTCTTGTATGAATGAGAATTCCAATGGATGGTTGAGGTAAACTGAGAAGCTTCTGCTGTAGGTACCATCAAAGCAGATTTCTCACCAATACTGGTCCTCTAGTGTGGAAAACCTCCAGCCAGAATTTCTCTCAGTGCTGGCAGTGCTGGAAGTGCACATGGCTTCTTAGGTTCTTGTAGACTTCCTCTGGCACATAAATGTATTTCTTGCATTTTCATATTTGATCAGGGCACACAATGTTATGTACTTGTGTGTGGTGTTACAGATGATGACATAAGCAGTTAAGAACTAGCAATTAGCAAAGATACAGAAATTCTCTGCATCAGAAGTAAATACTGGCACGCTAATAATTAAAATGCATTAGATATGTCTGACAAATTACACATACCTTCTAACATAAGTCCTGGTCCAAACTGGGACAAAAAGTAAGCAGTGGCGTGTATACAAAAAGGGGAATAACCAACCCTTCCATAACAAGATCTTTGAATTGCCTTGTGTTTCAGTGCTGTGTGCGCCTATAACCAGCTCACTGAGTCCCAAACTACTGCACTTAGTTGGGGATATACCTATCAACTTCCTGATTATCAGGGCAGAGGTGAACATTGGTGTTACAGCAGGGCAGCTCCCTCAAATCAGGACTGTCCCATCTAAATGGGGAGATATGACTTGTATGTCATATTTTACATTGAAAAATTTAATCTTTCAGGCAGTTTTTCAAAGATTCAGGAGCAAAAAGGAATTTCCATATTTCGACACTCATGAACTCAAATGACTAGATGTAATCTTTCGAAACAATAGAGCATGAATATGGATGATTCTTCTCAGAGGAAAGGTTGTAGTTATTTTAATGAGAAAATTAATTACAAAGAGATAGATGACTATAGTGCACTTCTTTATTTTGCTTATTCTATTTAAAAATGTGTAAGTGTTATGTACAAGTCACTTATACTATCTCACGTGGGTCATTGCCAAGACAGCAGCTCGATTCTGGGATTTGTGTCTTCTGCAGAGACACTATTGTCAAACTGGGTATGATAATGCATATATTTCAGAAATAGTTCTTATTATTTTTTTATGTTTGTAACCAAAATATTATGTCTAGGTTTGATATGCTGCTCACACAAAGCAGATCTAGTCATTTAAATGGCAAGGATCGTATCCAATTGTGACATACCAGGTTTGCCAATTTACACAAATCTGGCAATTCACTAAACAACATAGGCCAAACAGTACAGTTAGCAGATTGTCATCATTTGTGACATTGGGTTTCCCATCATGTTCATTTTGGCTCTGTGCATGTAGCAATACTAGGCCAGTTTAGTCGAATAACTGTAATCTGTATAATTTTAGACAGCAGAGATGTACAATATTGTATAGAGGAGGCATTCCAAGTAGCAGCACAATTCCAGTGGAAGCAGAATTTAGCAATGCACCATGTTACTGTATGTCTTCCTTGCTTGAGAGTTGTCAAGATGGATTAATCAATGAATTGAAATGTTCCAGATACCCTAATTAGGGGCTGTCTTCTTTAGGTAAGGTGAATGTCTAAGCCTCATCTGTGATCAACAATATTATACAACTAACTTTATATTTTTGTAGTTGGGAATAAAAACAGTACTGGTTTAGAAGTCCCCAGTGATGGGATTGGTTACAGCAAAACAGTGAAAGAAATGGACTTTCTGAGGATTTTATAGGTGGCAGGATGGACACACAATTCTTGAATCTGCTATTATAAATCAGTGACATGATCTTTATAGTTGTGAACCTGGCCAGCAAGACCCTGGAACTAATTTAGGAGAACATGTATAACATGCAAGTGAAAGTTGTAAATCATATCTATAACTTGCTAGCTCAGAGCAGAATCTCCTGCGGCCGACGCCATGGACTGCCCAATTATTTTGCACGGGATCTGATATCAGAGAAGTCCAGTTTCCAGAGTGGAAAGATTAGGGAACAAGGCAAAGTCAGTAAGGGAAGATGTGGAGTGGAGTTAAACAAGTCAATGCCTGTATAGTGATAGCCTGGGTACACACTGCAAGAGAATTCTAACTATTCATAGTTTTACCAATTTTACCAATGACAGGAAAAAAAAAGTCCCGATCAGCATGCCGATTCCTGTTTACACACTATACACACACAAGTCTGTCAGTCACGCACACATAGTAGACGGTATGTGTGTGTGTGTGACCAATGTCTATTGTCACATGCACACACGAGCACCAGTGTAACAAACACAATATTCCCATTGTCATATGCAGTAGAGGGTAGTAAAAGTCTGTCATTGTTGTCACACACACTAGGATCATTATGTTATGTTTACACACAGGAGAGGACAACGAGAAGACCAATCTGTGAGTGTCACACACACACACACACACACACACACGACTGAGAGGACAAATTGATCAGTGTCACCCACAGAGGGATATGATTTATATGTCATTCTCTCACTCACGCTCCTAGCCTGTCTGTATCACACACATCGGAGAGGGCTAGTCTGTTACAGTTACACACGTGAAGACAAGTCTACCACCATGAACTACAAGGCACTAGCCAAACCCATACAACCACTTTGACCAGCCGAGGCTCAGAACCCACAATTCCTGGTATGTCACCACAGATGGACAACATAGTCTCACCTCTTGATGTCTTTGCAATTCATGTTGCAGGAAGCCTGAAATGTAGTTACAGGGGTCTGGGGGGGGTCTGCTAAACTTACTTGCCTAAAAGTTCACCTGTTTCCGTTCCCCATGTCATTACACACAGCTTTGAGGGATGGTGAAAACACAGTGACAGGGGAGTGTCTCTGATACTGTAGACTGATGAAGTGGAACTGCCTGTAACTGTGTCATTAGTAGCAAGTCGAAAATGCAGACAGCGTTCTTACCAAGTTTAACCATATACAGTTATGTGTATGCACTCATGTGGTATCGGACAGGAGCTGCCATCATCCATTCATTACACACTGCCCATACGGTGTGGAATGAATGGATGACGGCAGCTCCTGTCCGATACCACATGAGTGCATACACACTGCAAAATTGGAACGATGTTCCATCATTGATCGAGATTTTCAGTTTAGTTTGAAAATCTTGATCTACGATTTCATGTGCTTTGAAACGATAATCGTTCATCGTTCCAGGGTACACACTCCTGTGACACCTTGCCAATCAGTCATTTATCATCTGATTGGCCCGATAATCGGCTGATGCTCAAGAACAAACCAGTTTGGTACACAGGTGATAGTAAAAGTAGCAATAATCGAGCAAGGGAAACAAAAATCTGACAAGTTTAAATAGTGTTTCTTCTGATTGGCTACTGATTATGATCAGTTAATAATTAGAAATCCCTAGAAATAAATCCTCAAGAACAGTTCAAGAACAGTTCAAAGAATAACTCAGTGTCAGACAAGCAAATCAATGGGCCAACACAGAAACCATGGTTCAAGGCCCAGCAGGTTTAGTTCCTGACACCACCAGAGGATGCAGAATGTGTACTCTCAATGTCACCACAATGTTAACACACTAACATGCAAAGCCATTGGAGAGTAACCATAGAAATGGGCACATTCACAAAACAATAGGCATTATCTTTCAGGGGTCACAGTTTTGTGATTTGTAAGGAACCCTCAACAACTCTCTCTTTCACTTGTTTGCATTAAGTAATACATTTGTAGAAACTAGGCAAAGTCTTGCAGCGAGAATATTATTATACATATGTACATATAGTCATTGCTCAGTATGTAACAAATATTAGGAACATGTGAACTTTATCCTAGAGTGACTAATTCATATTTGAACTTTTCTGCATTATTTAAAAACCCACTGTCATCACCGATTCCACAAACAAAAGCACCGTAGTTCATGGGATATCCAGTATGTCTCTCCTTTATCTTGTAAGACAAGTTGCTATGAACATTTGCAGGTAGTCAAATACATAGGAGACTTATCTGCCATTAATCAGAGTGTGAGTGACATGAGGGCGTTTCATCTGCTTACACCCGCAACCAGCGTTGTAATAAGGAGCCCTAGTGCTGCCCTGGGGTGAGCACATGCTACCGCAATCGCCCCATGGTATTAACTGACTATCAGTGCATACTAGTCACACAATGTTACAATAACTGCCCAGCTTCTAGCTAAGCTGCTTGGAATACATACAATAAACTCTGGTATGACCGCAAGTGACATTTTGGGCTTTTAACAGTGGTATATGCTAGTGTGAAAGCTGTATTTGTATAATATAATTAACTTGCCACATAATGCTTTGAGCAGTGATGTTCCTTCTATAGATGTAGTGTATTATTACTTCCTTTGTTGCAGCTTCTCAAAGAACAGAATCCACAAAGAAGCTGCAACAACAGCACTGATACGTATTTTATATCGTCTCATTATACTCATGCAGAACTTCAACCAACTTTATTTTGATTTGACATTATTTAACCATTTGCTGCTGAACCTGTGACTTTCACTCATCTCATTTTAGAGTATACAAATAAGATTGATGTACTTTTGTTCCGTAAAAATCTCCCAAAGTATGACACTACTGACAGGGTGTTTACAGGGACATAATATAAAATGTCATAATTCTGTGCTTAGGAAGAATAATGTTTTCCTCCACTGGACTGAAGATCTTCACCGTGAAAAGGTTAATTTTCCATCTTCCATACTATACAAATAACAAACGTTAGTGCCTAAGTAGACTTTCTGGCATGTGGCATTTTAATGAATATGCCCCATAGTTATTGTTATTATTTTTTTTCCTAATTATTATGAACTTTTAAAATACATATAATAGGAAATGATGTATTAAAAGCTGATGTGATTGGCCACTTTCTGTCACATGACCATGAAGCCAAAATTCTGTCCCTTAGATACACTACAGACTGTATAACACATGCAGATGAACTTTAACCTCCTCCAGAGCAGATGGAACATTTTGTGAGCAATTAGCCAGCATGTGTAAATGTTAAGTTGTTTACCTTTTGCATACAGTGACTAACAAACGGACAGCATATGCTGATCTACTTGCATGTTATCTGGTTTTATTGCGATTTAATACTACATGTTCTGCAAACATTAGAAAAGGTTATCCACATGGCATATGTATTAAAAACCTCTCCAGCTTCACTCAGTATCAAATTTCCTTGTTTGCATTATAAGAATATAGTTACATTGGTTGAGTACTTTATATATAAACAGCTTTGTCAAATGGCTTTTGTGGTG
This sequence comes from Mixophyes fleayi, assembly GCF_038048845.1. Lineage (NCBI taxonomy): Eukaryota > Metazoa > Chordata > Amphibia > Anura > Limnodynastidae > Mixophyes > Mixophyes fleayi. The sequence continues at coordinate 226,515,022 of NC_134406.1, read as the reverse complement.
TATATAAAATAACATCCCTGTTTATGTACACAAAAAATACGTTTCAATTTACAGCAATTAGTAGGCATTAATAGTGACTTTTTAGACCTGTGCGATAGGCAGTTATGAGAAACAATTCTGTTTAAATCCTTCTCTTTAGTGTTTTAAACAGATGGCAACGGCTTTTCTCCTGATTATAACTTTGAGGCATGCTTTACTAAATGGAATCAGCGGGGTTCATTAAGGTCCTATTTGATGTATCAGTATTATAAAAATACCATGTTAATTATACTCAAACGTTGCAAGTTACCTCCATTTTCCTGCAATCAGAAGATGAGAGAAACCCTGTGAAGCAAATTAGTCTTAATTGAAAGAGGACTGATTAATATTTAAATAAGGCATTGTGTGAGTGATTCTGCCATGAGAAAAATAGGCTGAACATCTGAATTAATTGCATAGCAGGTTAAATTAAATTTTATATAATGGGCTGGAAGATAAGTTGGCATAGTGGTTTAACGGAGAATACAATGGCATTACGCGCCACTCTACTCTTTTGCTCTTGGCTACATTCCATTTAGAC